>NW_027411755.1:130827989-131211260 GCF_047663935.1 Musca autumnalis | reverse complement strand
CTCTCACCAATGTTGGCGATATTTTCTGAGTAAATTTGTTGGATTTTAAGATTGCCAAAGTTTGAGCACAAGTGGAATATGTTAACACGTGCTACTGGGGCCTCAAAGTTTCCATAGTAATTTGTGTGGGACCAAAGGAGAATTGTCACGAAATTACTTTTATGGCCGTAATTATTGAAAAATTGGCAGGATTTTAATACATATAAGTATATACCATACGGGCAAATTTACCTCAAATTCGTCAAATATACTACTGGAGCAATATCAAAATCTTTGATTCGTTTTCTAGCCACAGCAATGAATTGGTAAACATTTCTCATCGATTGGGCAATTAAGGTGGCCTTTAGAGCAATTTCGTGTAAATTCACCTTTGCCCCATAAACATCACTATGGAAGCTTTGAGGCTCCAATGGCACGTGTTAACATCTCCCATTTGTGCTCAAACTTTGGCAATCTGAAAATCCAACAAAACTAATCAATTTAGGGGTGTGTCGCCTAAAAAAATCCGGCATCGATTTTTAAAACCACTCTAATGATAACATACCAGATATAAAGCGTCATTACTGAAAACGGTAGATGGTATTTATAATAGATAGACGGATTGCTTCTTAAAAAAATAACATTTGTATTAAGAACAAGTGAAAAGTCGTTAAGTTCGGCAGGGCCGAGCTTTTTATACCCTCTACCAAAAAATAGTCTTAATTAAAATGGAATAATTAGGGTCCTTTCACAATTTTAGGTGGAACAACTTTTCGACAATGGATAGACTCCTACTGCCTCCCACTATTGCTTAAATTACACTGTGAGCACAAATGTTGGGGCAGAGATAATTCCTTTTGGAGATGAAAGCCCTTGGTGTGTGTATATTAAAAACCCCGAAGGACACATGCGCCGTGAGTCGAACTTCCGCGTTATGGCGTGATGAAGTTTTTGCAAGAGACCCTGTAAGCCATCATGAATTAGCCTTATATCTTTGTTTGTTGTTTTTGTAGAGCACTTAAGCAACAGTGAACAAAGATATAGCGCTAATTCCTGATGGCCCACAGGGTCTCTAACAAAAATTTCATCACGCCATAACGCGGAAGTTCGACTCACGGCGGATCTGTGCTTCGGGGTTCATAATATACTCACCAAGGCCTTTCTTTCCCAAGAACAATTTTCCGTGCACCAGACTTTCATCTCCATTTTGTTGCACAATGTTATCTATTCTAATCTAAAACAAGTAAAAAAGCGTTAAGTTCGGCCGGGCCGAACTTTTCATACCCTCCACCATAAAATATTCTGAACTAAAATGGAATAATTAGTTTTCATTCCTGTCCCCAACTTTAAGTGGGTACGTTAAAACGTCAGATAATATACATAAAATGCATCATTCGGGAGGCCCTTTTTTATTGTGCCTATATCTAACTATGTATGTTGACAATTTTTGGTGGGCGAGAAATTGGGAGGTACCGTTATATAGGGGTTATAATAAAACATGGACCTATATTGACAGTTTTTGATGGGAGCCTTTAATGTCAAATAACTCGTAATTCGGTTAAAAATTGTAGCTAGAATCCTCAAAATACCGAAAATCGGTACATAACGTGGGAACTTCAAATGTCATTAACAGCTAGTTCGGAGGTATGTGGGCTATACGAAAATATGAACTTAAATGAAAAATTTTTGTTGCAGAATTTTTGTTGGCTTTTAAATTTCAAATTACGGAAAGTTCGTCCAAAAAATAAAGCTAAGGTACGGAAAATCGGTAGGTTTGTTTTGGGGCTATACCAAAACATGGACCTACGTGGTTAAACATTTTAAGTAAAATCCTCAAAGTACGAAAATCGGGAAGTATCGTTATATTGGGGCTATGTTGAAAATTGTTGATGCAGATGTGTGGTCACCACTACAAACTTCAAATGACAAATTACAGTTAGTTCGGTTAAAAATTGTAGCTAAAATTGCCAATTACTGAAAATTGGGAGGTACCGTTATATGGGAGCTATATCCGAACATGGACCTATGTTGAAATTTTTTTATGGAGAGGTGTGGTGACCACTAAGAATTTCAAATGTCAAATGTTCAAATTACAGATAATTCGGTTAAAACTTGTACGTAAAATTCTCAAAATACCGAAAATCCGTTATATAGGGATACCGAAATCCGTTATACCGAGGTATCGTTATATGGGGCTATACCAAAACATGGACCTACGTTCATAATTATTTCGAATATAAGTTTTTTGGTCACTAAGAACCCTAAATATCAAATTATAGCTAATTCGGTCTAGAAATGTGAATTTAAACGTCAAAATACCTGAAATCGGGCGGTAACGTTATATGGGGGCTATTCCAAAACATGGACCTATGTCCACTAGTTATATAAATTTATTGACATTTAAGAACCCTAAATGACCACTAAGAACTTCAAATGTTAAAATGACAGCTAATTCGGTTAAAACTTGTAGGTAAAAATCTCAAAATACCGAAAATCAGGAGGTACCGTTATATGGGGCTATACCAAAACATGTACCTATGTTCATAATTTTTTCGAATATAAGTTTTTTGGTATCTAAGAACCCTAAATATTAAATAATAGCTAATTCGGTCTAGAAATGCGACTTAAATCGTCAAAATACCTGAAATCGGGCGGTAACGTTATATGGGGGCTATTCCAAAACATTGATCTACGTCCACTAGTTTTGTTATATAAGTTTAATGACACTTAAGAACCCTAAATGCCAATTTATAGCTAAATCGGTCTGAAAATGTAGCTAAAAACGTCAAAATACCGTAAATCGGGGGTACCGTAATATAGGGGCTATACCAAAACGTGGACCTATGTCCACAACTTTTGTTATATAAGTTTATTGACACTTAAGAATCCTAAATGTCACATTATAGATAAATCGGTCTGAAAATGTAGCTAAAAACGTCAAAATACCGTAAATCGGGGGGTACCGTTATATGGGGGCTATACCAAAACGTGGACCTATGTCCAAAAGTTTTGTTATATAAGTTTAGTGACGCTTAAGAGCCCTAAATGTCAAATTATAGCTAAATCGGTCTGAAAATGTAGCTAAAAACGTCAAAATACCGTAAATCGGGGATACCGTTATATGGGGGCTATACCAAAACGTGGACCTATGTCCACAACTTTTGTTATATAAGTTTATTGACACTTAAGAAACCTAAATGTCAATTTATAGCTAAATCGGTCTGAAAATGTATCTAAAAACGTCAAAATACCGTAAATCGGGGGGTACCGTTATATGGGGGCTATACCAAAACGTGGACCTATGTCCACAACTTTTGTTATATAAGTTTATTGACACTTAAGACCTCTAAATGTCAAATTATAGCTACATCGGTCTGAAAATGTAGCTAAAAACGCCAAAATACCGTAAATCGGGGGGTATCGTTATATGGGGGCTATACCAAAGCGTGGACCTATGTCCATAACTTTTGTTATATAAGTTTATTGACTCTTAAGAACCCTAAATGTCAAATTATAGCTACATCGGTCTGAAAATGTAGCTAAAAACGTCAAAATACCGTAAATCGGGGGGTATCGTTATATGAGGGCTATACCAAAATGTGGACCGATATAGCCCATCATCGAACTTGACCTGCCTGCAAACAAAAGACGCATTTTCCCAAAATTTGAGCGTCCTATCTCCATTTTTGTGGATGCTAGAGTGAGCACAGATCGACTCAGAATTTTACCCTGATCAAGAATATATATACTTTATAGGGTCGCAAATGAGTATTTCAATGCGTTACAAACGGGAAAACAAACTTAATATACCCTCCATACTATGGTAGAGGGTATAAAAAATATCAAAAGTACTTTACAATAGCTTTCGGCGATTTTTGAGGAAATGACCAATACAAAAACGACCAATATTTCGTGATATTATATTACTTTTGCCCAAAGGGGGCACAAAAACTTCAAGACCCCGTACATCATTGTAATTAACCTCAATTTAGAAACTGGGAATTTAGAACATTATCTAATATGATTGAGACATTTTGTAGCATACAATGTAAATGCATTTCCTTGCAAACAAGCTAAAACAATAAAGGACCCCACTAAATCATAGACAGTAGTTCCGTTATTTAACCGCTAGATTGATGAAATTTGCATCAAGGGAGAGGTCAAGAGTTGGTATTCAAGTTTCGCATTCGTAATTTTCCAGAATATGTCCCCCAGAAATTAAAATATGTTCCAAAAATTAAAATAATATTTGATCATTATCTAAAATTATTGGCATCTCCCTTGACTACAAATCTTACCTTGTGCAATTTTTGTCAGTTTTGAACTTGAATTGCGACCTCTAGCGTGATTATGCTTGCACTTTACACAATTCAAACTGTGGACTCTGTTATCTGGTCACGTATATCAGCATAATTGACACCAATGGAAAGGTTAAAAATTCGTCTTCCGAATTTTACTTACGGGGCAAAATGTATCTTCCAGGAATGAAGATATAAGATGTATATTAAAAATTTTACAAATTTTCACACAAAAGTATCGGTCCATTTAACCCGCTAAATATTATCTGATCATCATTTTAAATTGCAAGCTTCTTCCTTACTGTAAATTCAAACTTTATTTAAAATTTCGCGCAGATCGGACTATTATTGTTGCCTACAGAGCCTCCACAAAATCGGATAAAAATGTTGTTTTTGGTCCATTTCATCCCTTAATATTTTTCGACCATCACCAAAAACTATAGGGGTCTATTATAGTCTGAACCCGACATCCATGCAAAATTTTGTGACTATTGGTCCATAATTGCGGTCTGTAGCATGAATACAATTTTTAATGGACTTACGGACACACATCTCAAAATCGCTTTATCTCGTCTAGATATGAATTTTGGTATAGCACATGAGGGGTCTACAAAGAATATTTCGCGGTATTACATGAATTTTCGGAAAAACAAACTTATAATACTCTTTCCACATAGTGTGTAGGGTATAAATATTCAATTGTCTTGATCCTATTCATGATTGGTTCGCGATTTGTTTCAGTATCCTAGCATATATCTAGAAGCCCTAAGCCGTTATTTCCTGAAGGGCAAAGCTTTATTTAGCAGTAGAAATTTTAAAATTTAGTTTACGGTCGATGATATACCTATGTATGTACATATGATCCTACATGCACGAAGGGATGCGGGAGACTTCTTTTTAAAGATTGCATGTCTATGTATATTTATAGCTCAATGATATGGGGCCTACCTTTTATCGCCGAGGCAAAACGGAGTTTCTTACGACACCACTTGCATAGAAGTTTTACATGGATGGAATATTCAGATAATGTCGCCTATATTACGCTGTGACAACGTTCGAAATTATGATGTATTTTATTGCCGGGCTGGAAATCGAACATGACCATACAGCACTCAAATTGCGATATACCTGACATACATACATATGTATGTATGTATAATGCTTGTACACCCAAATAAATCCTAAATCAAATAAATCCTGGTATCATTTCTGTGGGTGTTTTGTTGCAAACTGTGAAACCTTGACCAAAAACTAATCAGTATTTTAATTTAAATGTGCTTCTCAGTCAATACCTTTCTCGGTTTTCTCTTGTTTGCTGGTCATGTGTGTTTATTCTTGAAAATTCTACAAACTTAGATAGAAATTACACAATTGAATATCCTTGACTTCGATATTTACTTTTGTTGGCATGTAAGCAGCCCTAGGCATGATTATACACAAACTACAATGCAAATTTGTTGTTGTTACAGCGAGACACAAATTCGGACATTCTCTGTTCTAATTTTTTTGTTTATAAAGTAAATCTTAGTTTTACTTCTGTGAACCAAAATAAAATGTTTTAAATTCTAGTTGCAATATATGTATGTGTGTATATATGTACATACCATTAACCATTTGTATGTTGCATTTGCATTGCATTGATGTACTAACAATCTGTGTTTGTAAGTATGTAATTTGTAAATATATTACATGCTGATTTGTACATCGTCAGTGGATCTAAGTATATCTACTTACATATCTTTAGTGTCTTTATGTGTGAAAATGATTTAGGGAATTATTTTTGATATTGTAGTTTCATGCTTACTGACCTGAAGAAGATTTGCTTTAATTTTTGAATGGCACTTAACATAATTAACAGAAAATCAACAAGACACGGAAGGAAGAAATCCGATATTTTATAAAACTATTTACATACATACAAACACTGGCCGAACCCGGTGCCCTTTGCTACCCCGACTAAGATAAAATATATTGGAATGCTATACTTATATTAACTTTATTCTTAAAATATTTTAATACATAAATATATAAGATATGAAGGGCTTCTCTATTTATTCAGTGCCGTGTATGGAGTTGATGTTATGGTATTTTTGTATGTTTCACGAAGTACCACTTCTCCTAAATCTCACTTAAGAAGTCAGCTCTGACTTCAAGCTTCTTACTGACTTCAAAGTTCCTTAAATAATGAATCAGAAATTCAGTATTTTTATAAAAGTATAACCAGAAATCTGGAATTTTCTAGTCCAAATTCTACACACATTTTACAAATCTCGATCGATTCAAATATAACGTGGCAAATTAATATCTAGTCCAAATTCCGTCACACTTGAAACTTTCAGCGTGTTGATGCATCAAATACAGGAAATCTTCCGAAAGTATATATGCGAGCTATATCCAAATCTGAACTGATTTCAATGTATTTTGGCAAACTTATTTCTAGAGCAAATTCCGTCACGTCCCTATTGGTGCATCAAATACCTCAAATCGGTCAAAAATATATATGGGAGCTATATCCAAATCTGAACCGATTTCGATATATTTATGCGATAACACCGTGTTCGGGAAAGCAAAGCCCAGGAGAGAAAAAAGAAAACTTAGAACTTTTCGTGGAAACGTGATCAAATTACGATCTTGTAGTCGGAGGATCATACTTCCCCCATAAAATTCACCATAAAATTACTTGGCAGTCACGTGATCCACGATTCTCCACCCAAAGCCAGATAGATCATTTCTGTATCAACAAGAAGCGATTTAAATTGATGTAAGACGTGAGAGTGCTACGGAGCGCAGACATCGCATCCGATCATTATATTTTGATCGCCGAGTTCAAACTAACACCTAAAAATATAGAAGAAACGATGATTTAGTTAAGCCTAAACGCCACTTCTATAATGGACTCAAATTAGAATCGGATGGAGTTAAAGAGCGTTTCATAAACAGCATTAACACTAAATATAACCCCCCACCAATACCTCTCCCCACAAATTCAGACGTGGACGAAGAATGGAACAAAATTAAAAACTCGTTCAAAGAGACAGCAAAACCATCGTTGGCATTGCACAATCTCCTATCTCTATCTCCTGAATTCTGTACCTTGGTAGAAGAACGACGAAAAGCAAAGGAAGTTACAATGCAAGAACAAAATCCTGTACGAAAAGCTGAACTCCAAGCAACGCTCTTTCAGCTAATCAAGGATGTAAAAAGAAGAGCTTGGCGACCTCAAAACTGTTTTCGACGTAATAAGAAAACTTTCAGGAAAGAAGACAAATACGAGAATACACATCAAAGATAAACACGGAAATATTCTAACGAGCGACGAAGAAGAACTAAATAGGTGGAAAGAACATTTTGAAGAAGTTTTAAATCACACGTGTCACTCAGATCAGTTATCTCATTCATACCAAAGCTCAAATTACACTACTCCAATCCCTGCGGGTACCGTAAACATAAATCCCCCTAAACTGATAGAAGTTTCGACTGCAATTACCCAACTGAAAAACGGCAAAGCCGCAGGCATAGACGATTTACCAGCTCAATTTTATAAAACTAATCCTTCGACGTTAGCTAAAATAATTTTACCTCTGCTTACACACATATGGACTATAGAGAATATACCGACAGAGTGGATATAAAGCATCATTGTAAAAATACCAAAAAAAAGCGATTTAAAAAACTGCAGTTACTGGAGAGGTATTGCGTTAACTCCTGCTGCATGTAAAATATTCAACAAAATAATCCTAAACCGAATACTTGAACCACTTGACCAATGCCTTCGAAAAGAACAACCTGGATTCCGACCAAACCGATCTTGTGTAGACCAGATCAACAGCTTAAGATTAATAACACTGTGCTACAGTGAACATTTGCAGGGGTTCTGATGCATAAATTCGGTATTGTGGGAGTCCATGGAAGACGAAAATACCTTTGGTTTCTCTTTTTCAGCGACCACCTCACTGAGAGGATACCCCCTTTTTTAACAAATCGTTTTGCGGTGTTGGCTATAGCGCGAAAACGAATGAACCGATCATCATATATTTTTGTGGGCTTATTAAGTACCTAATAATCTTGCTTTAAAACGAGAGAATTTTAAAAATATCAATTTTAAAAAAATTGTGAACAGCGAAAATCAAAATTCGATTTTTTACAAAAAATTGGCCGTTTTTTGACCACTAATCGGTCAAAAAAATTTTTTAAAGGAAATTTCTCATATAGATATAAAGGCAAGAGTTTGATATATTCAATATGCTCACAAACAATATGAAGACTAAACACCAAATTTCAGTCATATCGGGTGGATATTGAGGCCACAACACTCAAAATACCGAAAATTAGGAGGCACGGTTCTATGGGGGCTATAGGAAGACGAGGACCTATACCGACATATCTCTGGTGGAAGGTTATAAGCCCCCCAACTGAGACTTAATACCAATTTTCAGCCATTTCGGTGTTATAATCAGGCTAAAACCTCCAAAATACCGAAAATCGGGAGGTACCGTCCTATGGGGGCTATATAAAGGTGTGGACCTATGCAGACAAATTTCAAGGTGAAGGTATAATGCCTCCTACGAAGACTAAATACCAAATTTCAGCAATTTCGGTGTAATAATGAGCCTAAAATCCTCAAAATACCGATAATCGGGAGGTACCGTTGTATGGGGGCTATATCAAAACGTGGACCTAAGCCCACAATTCTCTGTTGGAATGTTTGATACCTCTGCCGAAGACTAACCACAAAATTTGAATACTTTCGGTTGGTCATTGTGTCTAAAACATTCAAAATACCGAAAATCGGGAGGTGCGGTTCTATGGGGGCTATATCAAAACGTGGACCGACCAACCCAATTTTTTGTCCTAAAGATTGTAAGTCAATAATAGGTACGTGTACCAAAATTGATGCACCTACGACAACTCCTTCTATTTTTGGCCACAGTTAATATGAACTCGCGACATTGTGCGTCGTCGTTTTAAGGAATTTTTAAGATATTTGTCCCATTTTACCACCGAATTGGTTGTAATTTGGTATTTTGTGTCTCCAGAGGCCAAAAAACATTCCTACCAAAGTTGGTTTATATAGGTCCACGTTTTGGTATAGCCCCCATATAACGCCCCATATAAAGTACGCGTCATTTTAATATATTTTGAATGTATTAGTCCCATTTTACAACAGAATCGGTTGCAACTTTGTATTTTGTGTGTCCAGAGGCTAAGAAACATTTCTACTATAAAATGTTTATATAGGTCCACGTTTTGATATAGCCCCCGATTTTCGGTATTTTGAAGGTTTTGGCCTCATTATCACACCGAGATGGCTGAAATTTGGTATTTAGTCTTCGTTGGGGGTATAAAACTCCCCCCCCCCCCCCCCCCAGAAATTTGTAGGTATAGGTCCGCGCCATCATATAGCCCCATAGAACGGTAACTTCCGATTTTCGGTATTTTGAAGGTTGTGGCCACATTAATCCACCGAAATGGCTGAAATTTGTGGTGGAGGGTATAAAAAGTTCGGCCCGACCGAACTTAACGCTTTTCCCACTTGTTGATTTTATAACGGTAAATGTAGTGAAAAACAGGGTTTCTTGGATTTTCAACTTAAAACGAAAATAACTTCGTTTTTCCACAATGGACTTTTACAGCTTAATTTTTATTTAAAAGGCGAAAATCATGTCCTTCGAACAAGCCAAAATTTTTAAAAATCGGGTAACTAATGGTTAGTTTATAGGGATTTAATTGTGACAAAAACGCATTAAAAAACAGGAAAATGCTTTTCCTCCTGCGTAGAAGACACCAAACTGCGTAACTATATCCTTTTATCAAGAAGGAAATTTTTGGCATTTTTTGTGTTTTAACTTTTTGGGTTTTTCTTTATAAAAGTTGGTACCTTAGTGCGTATGATTGTAATTTGAATTTGTCTACTTAATAATTACGCACAAGGTACCAATCTTTTATAAAGGAAAAACCAAAAAGTTAAAACACTAAAGATGGCATAACTCACGCATTTTTCAACCGATTTCATTGGGTTTCCCCATTTTGTAAATCTTACTAAATTTCCTTCTTGATTAAAGTAAACATTTATGCAGTTTGGTGTCTTCTATGCAGCCTAGAGCACGAGGGAAGGCATTTTCCTGTTTTTTAATGCGTTTTTATCACACTTAAAGCACTATAACATAACCATTTGTTACCCGATCTTTAAAAATTATGGCTTGTTCGAAAGACACGATTTTCACCTTTTAAATAAAAAAGCTGTAAAAGTCCGTTGTGGAAAAAAGAAGTTATGTCCTTTTAAAGTTTAAAATCCAAGAAACCCCGTTTTTCACTACATTTACCGTTATAAAATCAAAAAAAACGAAGTGACCCAAGGAAACCAAAGATATTTTCGTCTTCCATGGACTCCCACAAAACTGAATATATGCATCAGAACACTGCAAAAAAATTTGTCTATTTTTGTAGCACAGTGTAATCGAACAATGCAATGAATTCAATTCAACTTTGTACCTTACATTTGTCGATTTTGAAAAGGCCTTTGACTCAATTAACCGAGTCGTAATATGGAGAGCTCTAGAGAGAAAAGGTGTGCCAGCAAAAATAATTAATCTTATTAAAGCACAATACACGGACGCAACAATGAGAGTGTCTCACCTCGGTAAAACTAGCGATCGCTTTATAACCCACACTGATGTAATACAAGGATGTTTACTTTCACCTTGGTCATAAAAGGGAATGCCAATCAAACCGCATTCCATCTCAACAACCTCCCAATCCAAAATATCAGTGAGTTTAGCTACCTTGGAAGCATCATAACTAGCGACGGAGGCGCAATAAACGACGTATCATCTCGCGTGGCTAAGGCGAGAGTAGCTTATTTCAACCTAAAGAATATGTGGAATTCCAGTGCATTATCACCAAAAACAAAGATATACATATACAATGCCTGCATCAAATCCGTATTACTTTACGGGTCAGAAACATGGACTGTAAACGCAGAAATAAAACGCAAACTACAAACCTTCACAAATAGATGCCTACGAAACATCCTCAGAATACTGTGGCCTAGAACCATATCGAATGGAAACCTATTAGCAATAGCGGAACAAGAAGACATCAATCTGAGAAGACCATACAACGAAATATCACACGCAACTCTCGAATTTAATCCCCAAGGAGACAGAGGCCGTGGAAGGCCGAGGAAAACGTGGAGGTGTACAATTTTTACAGAAACCGGAAAAAAACTTTTAATAAATTAAGATATATCGCATCAGATAGACTGAGATGGAGATTCTATGTAAGTGGCTTATGTTCCTGATGGAATATTCTAAATAAAAAAATATGTATTTCAAGGCCAAATTCGGTCACAGATTCCAAATATTATTGGAATCGGGCATATATAGCGTGTTTGGCGCATCATATAATGAAATCGCCCGAAAATATATATGGGAGCTATATCCAAATCTGAACCGATTTTGATAAATTTTGGCTCATTTGTAGCCCAAATTCCTTCACACTTTCCACTTTCAACATTTCATTGATATCCGGCATATATAGCATGTCTGGTGCATCAAATACATGAAATCGGACGAAAATATGTATGGGAGCTATATCCAAATCTGAACCGACTTCGATATATTTCGGCACATTTATTTGTAGGCCAAATTCCGTTACACATTCCAAATTTCATTAAAATCGGGATATATGACGTGTTTGGTGCATCAAATACATGAAATCGGACGAAAATATATATGGGAGCTACATCCAAATCTGAACCGATTTTGATAAATTTTGGCACATTTGTTTGTGGGACAAAATCCGTCACACTTTCCACATTTCATTGAATTCGGGCATGTATAGCGTGTTTGGTGCATAAAATACATGAAATCGGACGAAAATATATATGGGAACTATATCAAATTCTGAACCGATTTTGATTTATTTTGGCACATTTATGTCTAAACCAAATTCCGTCATACATTCCAAATTTCATTGAAATTGGATATAAATACCGTGTTTAGTGCATCACATACAGGAAATCGGCAGAAATTATATAGGAGCTATATCCAAATCTGAACCGATTTCGATATAATTTGGCGCATTTATTTCTATGCCAAGTTCCGTCACACATTCCAAATTTCATTGAAATTGGACATACATAGCGTGTTTGGTGCATGAAATAAGGAAGTCTGCCGAAAATATATGTATATGGGAGCTATATCCAAATCTGATCCGATTTGAATATAATTTAGTAAATTTATTTCCACATCAAATTCCGTCACACAAATCAAATTTGGAGATTGTTTCTGTAACAGTTCTAAAGATATTTGCATACAAAATCTAAATTTTTTGGAGGTACCTCCGGTTTTGATGCTATATCTCCAGATCAACGCGGAATTTAAAAAAAATTGTATAGCCTATTTTCATTCCAGGCGATGTAGTAATATGCCCTAATAATTTCAAGAAAATAGGTTCAACGGTTTTTAAATCTATAAGGCACAAACAAACAAACGTACAAACATTTTTCTATCTTCTAATATATAAAAGGCAATGTGTGTATGTTAGTATGTTTGTTTGTTTGTATGTTCCGAATAGAATCAAAAACGGCTGAATAGATTTTCTTGAAAATTTCAGATAATGCAATGGGAACACCGGCGGTGAAAATAGGCTATATATTTTTTTGAATGGTCGTCGCGGAAGTGAAATGTCGTGGTCATCCCAAATTATTCAAAAATGTATTATTTCGGATAATATACCTAATTTTAGTAAGCGTGACTACAAAACCGCTATAACACTGGCTTCAATATGTGAGATAACGCGGTCAACGCCATATTTTGGAGTACAGTAAAATCCCGATAACTTGAAATGTCACTATATAGAAATTCCGAAAAATCGATTGGGAAATCTTATGAAATTTTGTATGTGGAGTTTTTAGGTCTGAGAAAAGGTCGTAATCTATTTTTTTATCTCGCTAAGTGTAGTGACCGGTGGTCCTCCCCCACAGTGTTTTTAAGAAAATCTGAAATCTTTGATATTTTTGAACGTATTGTTTACAGATTGTTTTCCCTGAATGATCGCGGTCATCCCAAAGTTTTCAAAAATGTATTATTATTTTAATTAATATACATAATTTTAGTAAGGGTGACACAAAAATGATATAAACACTAGCTTCAACAAGTGGGATAGCGCGGTCGTGAGCTACTTTAATACGGCTAAGTGTAGTGACCGGAGATTCTCCTTCAATTTTTTTTTTAAATCTGAAGTCCTTGATATTTTAGAACGTATTGTTTACAGATTGTTTGCAATACTACTGTCATTACTGTCTTGACCCTGAATGGTCTTCGCGGAAGTGAAATATCGCGGTCATCATAAAATTTGCAAACATTTATTATTTCAGATAATATACATAATTTTGTAAGCGTGCCTAAAAAACGCTATAAACGCTGAACACTAAACAATAAGTGGGATAGCGCGATCAACTCCACATTTTGAAATACAGTAAAATCCCGATTGAGATGTCACAAGATCGAAATTCCAGAAAGATCGATTGGAAATCAGACAAAGTTATTGATATACAATACAATATCATCATTGGAATCAGAATACCGCGATCGTGTTCGATTTTTGAAAATATTATAATTACGGATAAAATCTCAAAATGTGGGAAGTGAAACTTCATGAGCATTGATTTCAATCCTTGGAATAGCTAGATAAAAATACATTTTTTAAATACAGCAAAATCTCGATAATAACAACTACAATTTATAGAAGTAATTTTTTATGAATTATTTAAATGTTGCCATACATATCCCGAAGGAACATAGATTTCGCTGAGGGGTATTTTACCATCGGGCTGAATGAGGTTAAATCCACCAAAAATAGCGAAAATCAGGCGCCACCGTTCTATGGGAGCTATATCAAAACGAGGACGTATACTGAAATTTTTCTGCAAGACTGTTTACGACCCCCAACAGTGGCTATATCTCTGAACTATCGAAAATCGGGAGGTACTGTTTTATGGGAGCTATATCAAAACGTGAACGCATTACTGTTACATACCGAGCGCAAATAAAAAGGCGTGTCTTTCGGTCGATCCGAATATTTATGCTCTCCTCTTTAAAATATATTAAAACCAGATTTCAGCCATTTCGGTGTTAAATCCTCAAAAATAGCGAAAATCAGCCGCTACCGTTCTATGGGAGCTATATCAAAACGTGGACCTATACCAACTATTTTTTGCAGTAATAATTACGACCCCAACCGGGACCAACAATCCAATATATAGCAATGTTAATTGACGTGCACCGACCATTATATGTGGGTCACAAAGTGCTTTAAACTGTCGATTTATGGTAAAGGGTATAATAAAAGAGATTTTATATCTTAAATTTGGGGGATACCATTACATGGAATTTATTTTATTTAACATTGATTTATATTATGAAGTTTCTAGAGGAATGCCTAATTATGGGTGTATCAATACTGGATAAATAACTAAAGTTTACACGGAGAACCCAAACAACGGGCCAGCAACGCGGACCGGGTCAGCTAGTTATATATATATAATTATAATTGTTCCACAAACATCCCAGGCGGGACAGGGGAGACTTCTCTCATATAAATGAGTGCACTGTTTACTCCGAGTCCGAACAGCGTGTCAAAGACACCACTTGTAGAGAAGTTGCACAAGGCTGAAATACTCACAAAATGTCGCCAACATTACTGAGGGGTATTTTGCCACCTTTGAGAAGGGTTTGATTTTGACTGGCCGGGGAATCGAACCCACGACCTTTAGCGTGCAAGGCGGGTGTGCATACCATTGCACCACGGTGGCACCCCTTCTGAGTATTTCAGTCATGTAAAACTTCTCTACGAATGGTATCTTAGGACACGCCGTTCGTACTCGACTATAAACTGTAGGTCCAATATCATTGAACCAATATGAGAGAAGAGAATTTGTTTCATAAAGGAATTTTGATTTGTTGAAAGCTAATTCCCAGTGGTAGTGGTGTAGGGTATCACAGGGTCGGCCACGTCCGACTATAGCCTTCGCTTACTTGTTTTTGATTAAAAATATATGAGAGACGATGTTACTCCAATAGCCGGGAAAATCGATTATCCGTAATGCCTCCGGTTCCGACGATTACGGATAATCAAGGTCCGACTGTATGACTTCCACCTACTATGGTGGATGGTATAAAAATGACTTTCGTTATAATTGGCAAAAAAAAATTAACACAAAGTATTTAATAGTTTATATATTTTGTAAACATGTATGATCCTATTTACATATGTATGTAATTTACAAATTTAATGTTTTACTTAAGTGCTGGAAAATGACTTAATTGAAATGTGACGTGGTGGGTCACTTTTACGTGTTACTGTTTTTTTCTTATTCAAAACAAATGTTTATACTTCCTAATTTTCTGCACCGAAATACTTTGTTGTCGCTTCGTTGCTGGAATTACAATTTTGAACTATGGTCACATCTTTATGGGAAATATAATTTTGCATAACTCGCTAAACATAAAATATTTACCTTCAACGACATGAACATAAATTGTACAATGTGTATTTATCGTAGAAGCAGAAGAACACGTACTTGTATTGGAGCGAGACCATGACCATGCTGCTGCTACAGCATATTTTATTTAATATTGTTGCAGGACTTAAAGATGGGACAACAAACGATATTGCAAAATATCGTTGAAGGGAAATGATGTAGAAAATTTATAAACGAGTGCACACATCAAGACCAACATGCCGTTGCTAAGAGGTTAGACGCTAGCATTAAAGTTGGGGATAACTGAAAAGAAAATCCAAACATGACTACAGTGACATGGCTACATTATAAAGTACATTATAAACTACAAGAAAGGTGGCCTACGGCTTGACTTCGCAGTATTAGTATTTTGTTGAGGGGGTGCATGAAATTAACCTTTACTAACAAATACAATGCAATATTTCTTGTGAATGACGGTTTCCAAGTACACATTTAACTATGCATACTATGGTGGTGGGCGAATAAATATTTTCACATGCCTCTATCAAATGTTTACACGTGGGTCGTTTGAATATATTTATTTTTTAGAGCTCAGGTACAGAGTGTGACACAATTTGCCTCGCCAAATACAGTTTTTCTTTAAAGACTCAGCTTTACATACATTTCCCAACGAACTTTTAACTTTGCAAATTAAGCCAATTTCTCACTGCGAAACATGTATTCAAATAGCCTCAGTCAGTGGTCGTAGTTTGTGTCATTATAAGTGTAAAATTGATTTTCATGTTTCACTGCAATAGGTACGCAGAAATGAAAGTCATATCGTTTTGATATCGATGATTGCGTTTGACTTTTGATTTGATTTTTTGTTTCACAAAGTAAAATGTCAGCTACAGAACAATATTAATGGGTTGTTGTAATGCCGGTTGTTCGTCAACTTCATTTATCCGGTTCTGGTTCAATCTTCATGTTTCTATTGTAGTATATTGAGTAGCTTTGGCCGTACAGTTAAAAAATGAAGAGTGTTGTGTATTCGGAACTGCTCTGAACTGACATAGGAGCCCTCAGTTTTGAGATCCTGTGCATTATTCAGAGGAGACTGAGAATAGATTTTGATTGCTTCGGAGATCAGTATTCCCACAGCCCTTTTGAAACATTAGATAACTTGGGCAAAAGTGTATTAGTTTCAAGCGGTTTCTACCAGGCAATACTCCTGCTTAAGATAGACAGAGCCAATGCTGCAGCTACTGTATAACTTGTAATTTTACGTTTTGTTCCATCATCCGAACTAAGAATAGATTCACTGGTCTCCTATTTTACCTTCCCAATTTTGGATGTCATGTTTAATGATATCATATTCAACTTGGTCTTACCATTGGAGTTTTCTGGATCAATGGTTTAGAATCCTGGTCAAAACTCTGTAACTTTTGAACGGATAGAGATATTTTAATTTTTTTGTTCGACAAATAACATAATCAGTTTTCCGACGCATTAAAAACATTCGAATTCAGTCTAGTAGTTGCAGAGGAATTCAAGGTTAAAGTTAAAAAATTGAGTTTTCAAATTCTGCATCAAACTATGAGTGTTTTTGAGGTTTTCATATGTTCTTACTCTTCAAACAAGTAAAAAAGTATCAGTCACCTGTGCTGACGGAGATATACCCTCATCAACTGACAAAAAAGCGGTAAATTCTGCCATAAAATCATACTTAATACACCCTTCCTACTATGGTGGAGGGTATAAAAACAACAAAACTAAAGCAAACACAATAATTATGCCGTATATAAAATATATTGAATTGTATCATGAGTTTGCTTTAAAATCGGTAGGTACCGTAATGTGGGGCTATAACAAATGATTGACATATACCAAACATTTTTAGTATCCAAACATCTTCATAAAGGTCTCGAAATATTAAATTAAGTTAAACTAAGTTTGGAAGAAGAAGTTTTAGAGTTATCTTGCACAATAGCAATTTTAGTATGTGCCGGCAGGGTTTTGGAGCCTTTGGGCCATTATCTCAGGAAGTATTGACTTACTCCGGAAAAAAATGTACCGCTGTAAATAAGGCCGCTAGAACAACCTACTGAAAAAAGAATGAAAATGATGCGAGAGGAGCTCTTAATCTTCACTTTTTCCGAATTTTGTGTGGGAAGTGCCCGAAGGAGTGGACCGATATAGTCCATATTCTGACCTGATACATGACTGGACGAAGTTATACGATGTGCAAAAGTCTGTATCAATGAGAAACTCTCTGCGAGAATTATCTTGTGGATTTGTACTTTCGGTTGGTACCGTCGGGCTTTCATGGAGCTTTTAGGCTAATATCCCAGCAAGTATGGACTTGCGCAAGAAAAAAATTATAACGTCGTAAAGGGAGCCGCAAGGACAAAATACTGAAAACAATTTCAAAACGATCCGACAGGAGCTCTTAAAATTCACATTATTCCAATTTTGTGTGGGAGATACCCGAAGGACTAGACCGATATAGTCCATATTCGAGCTATATCTGGAAGGAATAATACGATGTGCAAAGCTTGAGCTAAATCAATGGCTCCCTTCGAGAATTATCGTTCACACCATTTTACAGAAAAATTTTGACCTTTTGTGGGGGAGGTAACCGAAGGGGTGGACTGATATGGCCCATTTTCGAACTTAAACTAAGTTTGGACAAAATATTACGATACCCAAAATTTGATTCAAATCGGTTGATCTGTTCGAGAGTTATACAGGCAGACGGACGGACATGGCTAAATCGACACCAAATTGTCTGAAACGAATTTCGTCCATACATACTTGGGGTCTAAAACCGTTATTTCGGTGAGACACAGTTGTGAATATACCCTTCTAGCCTAAAGGCTGAGGTTATAAAAAGGTCAAACCCCAACCATAAAAATACAAACAAGTAAGAACGGCGTTCCCGAGGGTGTTTGTTAGTTCACCTACCGGGCTCGACCGAGAACTTGTATAATATGTCACAAAAACTTTTGTTTTCTGTTTTCTCCAGAGTTGTCAACATCGGACGCAACTGTGCTGATGCTGGGGAATGGCAACATATACCTTGCGTCAGTATATTTACCTTTCGACTCGCCGACAGTACCACATACGTCGGAGCTGCAGCGATTGGCGAGGAGAGCCAAAAAAAAAACAGGTAACGATGTACTAGTAGGTAGCGATGCTAACTCACACCACATTGCGTGGGGTAGTACTAATACTAACAAAAGGGGCCAACCCTTTTAGATTTCTTGAATACTAACGACCTAATAACCCTTAACATAGGAAATAAAACCACCTTTGTTAACAAGATTAGGGAAGAGGTATTAGATATAACAATATGTTCCGAAAATCTTATAAACGATGTGCAGAATTGGAAGAGCACTCCTTCTCAGATCATCAGTATATAAGATTTGAACTAACGCGGCCACCGCCGAAACCTATAAGTTTCCGATATAAATCCAAAACCAACTGGATAAAATTTGGAAAACTAATAAAAGAAAGGCTATGAATGCCTAAGCACGGAAGATATAGACAGAAATGTCAACATTATAACGGAGGTTTTAGTAAAGTCATTCGAAGAAAGTTGTCCCCTTCGAGAGAGGAAATCTGCCTACGAAAAACCCTGGATGACAGGTGAAATTCGTAACAAAGGCAAAGAGGTCCGAAGGCTTTACAACAGAGCTCGACGTAAAAAATTAGCTGTATTCTGGGACAACTATCACACAATACTTAAAGAATACAACAAAATGACTAGAACAGCAAAGCGCAATTCCTGAAAACTCTTCTGTGAACAGGTAGACAGCGTAAATGATGTATCAAAAATAAAAAGTTTCTGTCGAAAACCCATACACAAACCGAGATTATGGTGAATGATATGGGAAATAAGATAGAAACAATCGAGAACACGCTGGGGCTTTTGATGAATACACATTTCCCGCCGAGCACTACGGCAAATGTAGGGATATCGGCAGATGGGGAAAATGCTACGCACGAAGCACCAAACATTGATGAAACAATGGTTAAAGATGCCATCAAGAGTTTCAAACTATTTAAAGCAGCGGGACCAGACCAGGTCTTGCCGGCCTTACTCCAAAAGGAGGTGGCCTATGTTTCGTCCAAATTAGCTGGTATCTTCAACGCATGCTTAAAATTTGCTTATACCCCTAAAGCCTGGCAGGAGGCAAGGGAAGTGTTTATCCCCTTATCGCTCTTATCGCCCGATAAGTCTAACTTCTTTCTTACTCAAAACCATGGAACGTATAGTCGATACGATGATTAAGAGCAAGATCCCAAACGATATGCTTAAATACAAACAACATGCATACGTTAAAGGCAGATCAGTGGAAACCGCTCTACATGAGGTAGCACACCACATCGAAAACGCCTTCGACAAGAAGATGTATACACTGGCAGTATGCATTGACGTCGAGGGTGCTTTCAATAACGTCACACTGAAACCCTTATCCAATCCTTAGATAATTTTTATGTGGACCGGGCCCTTAGGAACTGGGTAAGCAATATGCTAAGGAATAGGTGGATAAGTTGCGGTCTACTATGAGGACAACACCAACAAGGGCATTAGAAACTATTCTATACATACACCCAATAGAAATTCAGATTAGGTATGAAGCTGCCGTCTCAGCCATAAGGCTGAAGGCGACAGACGAGTGGATCGAAAACAACCACGTAACATACCATCAAAAAATTCTACAGGTAACAACGGGG
The DNA here is from genome assembly GCF_047663935.1 of Musca autumnalis. Taxonomy (NCBI): domain Eukaryota; kingdom Metazoa; phylum Arthropoda; class Insecta; order Diptera; family Muscidae; genus Musca; species Musca autumnalis. The sequence goes on along the minus strand of NW_027411755.1, from coordinate 131,190,779 downwards.
GAGTCAATGGATATCGTTAATTCGGACCGTATACCTGAAACAATTGTAGTTGCCTCGTGTGAAACATTAATACCTGACAGAGACTCGTGGATCGGCGGGACCCTAGCTGAAAAGCCTCCTGGAAACTGCTGTTATACAGACGGCTCGATGTTAGGGGGGAGGACGGGACTGGGACTTTTTATTGAAGAACCAGAGACCGAAATCTCTCTTCGGTTGCCGGATCACAATACGGTCCTTCAAGCGGAGATCAGGGCGATCACAGAGTGTCTGAACTGGTATAATGCTAACTCAAGACCAACTACCGTTAACGTCCTTACGGACAGTAAAATGACAATCAATGCAATAACATCCAAGATAGTAAAATCGAAAACTGTACTGGACTGCATAAATACGATAAACAATTATTCCCAGCAAGGAATGGTGCGTATCATATGGGTACCAGGCCATGCGGGGATTAAAGGCAATGAAAGAGCAAATTCTCTGGCAAAAAATGGCAGGGAATTAGCAACAGTAAACTTAGACAGCGCAAAGCCTCTAAATGCGTCACATCTAGAGTTAAAAAATTGGGCAAAACAGGCCCATACATCCCTATGGAATAGAGAGGAGATAGGGAAAACCACTAAGATTCTCTGGGGGACCCAAACGAGGATAAAACTAAAAACAGGGCTAACAGGTATCCTTACTGGTCACTTGGGCCTACAAGCTCATCTGCATAAAATTAAATGCTCAGATAACAGCTTATGCAGGGCATGCGGAGAGGACGACGAAACGTTGGAACACTTTCTTTGCCAATGTCCAGCTTTCGCAAATATCAGTCCCAGTCTTTAGGGAACGACACTATACCTGGACTTAATCAGATAACGGTAAATGATGTTAAACAGTTAAAAGGATTTTGTTAAGGGCACAGAATTCCTAAAATAATAAAGAGACCAAATACGACCCTTTCTTCAATTAGTCTAGAGAGCACAACAGGCCTATTCTGGCTTAAGTGTATGTCCATTGGACATGTGGCGACTTACGCCCCTCTTTTCAACCTAACCTATAAGTTTTCTCAGGGACAAGTCCTTATTTCCTGAGAAAACGGCTCGAAAAGTATAGTAAACCCTATGGCACCATGTACAGTGTTTGGAGCGCACGATAATTCTTGAACGGATCAGCCGATTCGGGCCAACACTTGGCCTTTGAAATATTTTGTCCAAACATAGATTATGTTCGACGATGGGCAATATCGTTAAACACCCCTACCAGTAACTCCCCTGAACTGATACTTTTTAACTTGTTTTCATTGTTAGTCTTGCTAAACAGATATTATAACCCAGATACTTCAACAAGATATTATTTGGGCTAAAGAGAATTTTAAATATTATAGTATTTTTCTCCAACAATAACAATTTGTGTCTCCATACACAAATCTCTACCCAACTAATTTTTGGTGCCCATGCGCAGGCATTAAGTTCTAAAATACCCAGTAATTTAGTTATTTTCAATATAATTTCAAATTTTGCATAATAAAAAAACTGTTACCCAGCCTACAGAATGCTCAAAAAAATATTTTATCCGATGGGGAGTGATAAAATAAAATAAATGACTGTGTCATTTACACCCAAATTGTTTTAAAATTGAATTTTCTCTTTATGCACACTGGCAGTATCATATCACTTCACACAGTTGTAGTCATCATTATTTGGCTTCCTTTGTTTGACTAAGCACCGGTTATGTATCCCCCTCACAACAAAACAGTAAGTGAATTACGCTTTGTGAACGAACAATCAGTGCCGCAGCAAGAATACTCGAAAATAAAACAATGAATCCCAATACCATTATCGATGAGATGAGGTTTTAAAAGGATTTCCGGTTGCTTGCCATATCACACGAACGCATACAAAAATCCCACACCTATTCATGGCAGAAACAAATTTAATTATGAGGATTTTCTTAAAAGGTTCTTTATCGAGGCGTTGATCAACTAACGAGTTTTTGGTGAGTTGATGAAGAAAAAATCACTCCACATACATTGTTGCCTTAATGGAACCATGTATTAAATATTAATTTTAAAAATTGCAAAGGATGCTTTGAGAAATGACAGGGCATCAAATTTTTTCTCGTCACTTATTAAAAGTGTAACATGTTATTTGATGATGAAGAAAAATTTAAGAGAAAAGTATATAAAACATTTGTTGTGTATTTCCGTGCTTTTTATGGCACACACTAGCAAAAGATTGACCTGTCAATATTTGCGGTCACATACAAATTTGTTCGAAAAGTACGGAAATATGCAAATGGTGGAAGTCTTTAAAACATAAACAACAACTTCAACAACAAAACAAAGTTTTCATTAAACAGTTCCACATTTTCTGGTTACGGAAACGATTTGAAAAAAAATTGTTAAATTCAATGTCGAACAAGCACATTTGATCTTAAAAGTTTGGGTAGAAGGTATAGAAAGCGTCTTTTAGCTTTTAGGGCAACATAATGCGGAGTGAATACGATAGTTTCGGAATCGAGTGATTTATGTCTCCAACTCAAAACTACTCATTATACCCCCGTCCGTGCGTCCATCCGTCTGTCTGTTGAAATCAAGATATTTAAGATATACCTTTATAATTTATATTATACTAGCAAAGTGCCCACGGAAAGGATATACAAAACATATGTATGTGACTTCGCTAGAATTCACTTTTTCAATACAAACTCCTTAGGTCATGTTAACTCGATTAATTCAAATTATAAAAAGCTTTCATAAATAATGACATTCGTCCTAAAAAGACAACAATAAATACAAATTCACAGTAGTGCCCTGCTGTCCCAGCTAAGGTTTGTAGCTGGGTCCTCTCCAACAAACAGACAATGTTGTCGAGGTCTTAGCGTTCTAAGCCACTGCTAATCTATCAAACTTCCGAACTGGAATGCATTACAATTCATGAAGTAAACCCCTTCGAGTGTACATGTGTATGTATTGAGAAATGTTTCTTGACAAGAAACTAGGTTGACTTGATTAAAAAAGGATTTAAAAATACTTCATATCTGCAAATTTGCAATAATGTCCCTATAACTAGAAGTTATCGAACTTAGTCTTTGTCTTCTATCCATTCACATCCGATATGCCTGGTGAGCTGAATTAGACCACCAGCGAAACGATCGTAGCATATTGGTTGGATGTGTAGGACTTCGCTAGAATTCACTTTTTCAGTACAAACTCCTTAGGTCATGCTAACTCGATTAATTCAATCAAATAAACAATATTTAATATGGAAATGGTGAACACTGACAATTTTGTTGTACTAATAAAATTTTAATTAATACTTGTTATACCCCACACCACAATGTGGGGAGGGTATTATAAGTTGGTTTTGGCCAAAAAGTTTGTAACTCATCGAAATAATGGTCGTAGACCCATACATATATATATACCAAAATGAATGTCTCGACGAGCTGAGTCCATCTGGCTATATGTTTCCGTCCGTCCGTCCGTCAGTCCCTCTGTCCATCTAAACCTTGTAATTACGCTACAGGTCGCAATTTTAATCCGATCGTCACCAAATTTTTTTGGGTGTTGATGAGGGTCCCGGAGGGGAAGAAGCCTACTCATTTTGGTGATGTTCGGATAATATTAAGGGGTCGGAATGGGCAAAAAACTTATTTGGAGAAAAAGTCAACATTTTATTTCAAAGCAAATATCTCCGCTTGTATAAGGGGTATAACAAAAGCAATACCTGCTGATGAAAGTAGAAAATCCCACCTTTACAATGATGCAAAGGTTGGCGTAGGCGACCAAACAACGGAGATATCGCAATAGTCGTTAATGCATCCCATTTTTCCATTTTTTGTAGTCACGCTGCAGGTTGCAATTTTGATTGGATCGTCACGAAATTTTGGGGGTTAATGGGGGCCTCACAGAGGAAGAAACATATTGCTTTATGTAATGGGCGGCTATTATTCAGGAGTTGGAGTGAGAAAAAACTGGTCAACTAACAGAGATATCGCAATAGTCGGTAATGCATCCCTTTTCCCATTTTTTGTAATCACGCTACAGATCGCAATTTTAATAGGATCGTCACGAAATTTTTGGAGTAAATGGGGGTCTCACAGAGGAAGAAACCTATTGATTTATGTAATGATCGGATTTTATTCAGGAGTCGGAATGGGAAAAAACTGGTCAAACAACAGAGATATCGCAATAGTTGGTAATGCAAATATTTTTCCATTTTTTTGTGCAATCCACTACAGGTCGGAATTAATCGGATTTTGGGGGTGGATGGGGGGTCTCACAGAGAAAGAAGCCTATTGATGTTGGTGATAGTCGTATAATATTCACGGGTAGGAATGGACAAAAACATGTGTGTGGAGAAAATTCAAAGTTTTATTCTTGTTGCGAATATCTCGGCTTTTAGCAGGGGTATTCCAACGGCAAAGCCTGTCAATGGAGGAAGAAAAGATAACCATTACATTGATGCAAAGTAGATTGGTGTAGGTGGGCAAAAAACGGAGAAATCGGAATATTCACTAAAGCATCCTATTTTCCCATTTTTTGTAATCCAGCTACAGGTCAAAATTTTAATCGGACGTTACATTGAGTTTAATGATGGTCGAATAATATTCAGGGGTCGGAATGCGCAAAAAACTTATGTGGAAAAATTCAAAGTTTAATTCTTACTAGGGATATTCCAACGACAAAGCCTGTGAATGGAAGAAGAAAAGATCACATTTATAAAGATCCAAGATAGGTTGGCGTACATCCCATTTTTTCCATTTTTATTTGAGTTGTACTGACGATTGATTCGGACCACTACCTTGTTGCAGCAAAGGTACGCACCCGCTTAAACGTAGCAAACAAAGTACGAACAGACACAACACGAAAGTTAGACATCGGTAAGCTGCAATCACAACAGATAGCCACAGCATATTCCACTCAACTAGCCCAATTGCTTAATCAAAGCCCTCCTCATCCCGATAACATATCAGCGCAATGGCATAGCATTGCCCACTCCATGCAAACAGCCGCAAAATCCATACTTGGATACCAGAGACCTCCACCAAGGAATCCATGGTATGATGAGGAGTGTCGTGCTGCCACCGAAGAGAAAAATGCGGCATATAAGGCTACTTTACAATCCGTAGCAACGCGTAGCGCACGAGAGAGATACAGGGAGAAAAGGAGAGAGGAGAAACGTCTTTTCCGCAGGAAAAAGAGAGAGATGGAAAAGCGGGAGTGTGAAAAAATCGAGATGTACAGGAGCCAGAATGAAGTCCGAAAATTCTACCAAAGAGTCAAGCATCAAACTGATGGCTTTGGTACAGGCACATCCTCCTGTAGAGACCAGCAAGGTAATTTGGTAACTGATACAGATACTGTACTCAGGATATGGAAAGAACATTTTTCAAATCTGTTGGTATCCAATAGCAGCGAAGACGACGAAGATACCACAGTCCCAATCCCAGAAGATGGTATTGAATGTATACCGCCCAGCCAAGATGAGGTAAAGACAGCAATAAATCGGCTGAAGAATAATAAGGCAGCAGGGGCCGATGGCTTACCAGCCGAGCTGTTCAAAACCGGAGGCGACACGCTGATAAGGTGTATTCATCAGCTAGTTAGCACCATCTGGCAGGAAGAACGAGTACCCGACGATTGGAACCTGAGTATCCTGTGCCCCGTCCACAAGAAGGGAGATAAGACTGTATGCTCTAACTATAGGGGCATAAGTCTACTCCCTATTGCCTACAAGATCGTGTCAGGGATATTGTGCGAACGACTAAAGCCAATGGTCAACGAGATTATTGGACCATACCAATGCGGCTTTAGACCTGGCAAGTCCACCATTGACCAGATATTTACCCTGCGGCAAATCCTGGAGAAGACCCAAGAGATGCAGATCGACACCTACCACCTTTTTGTCGATTATAAAGCAGCCTTCGACAGTCCGCTGCGCTCAAAGGTATTCCAAGCCATGTCTGAATTTGGTATTCCCGCAAAGCTCATCCGGCTTTGTAAAATGACTTGTTTCCTATAATATTGAGGTAGTAAAAGACTTCGTCTACCTCGGCACCTCCGTCAACACAACAAACGACATCAGTTGTGAAATAAAAAGAAGAATTGTATTGGCCAACAGATGCTACTTTGGATTAAGTAAGCAGTTTAAAAACAAAGCCACATCTCGTCAAACAAAAATAACGCTCTACAAAACACTGATACTACCCGTGCTGATGTATGGCTCCGAAGCCTGGGTACTTGCGCAAGCAGACATGGCAGTGCTTGGTGTGTTTGAGAGAAAAATTCTTCGAAAGATCTACGGACCAATCTGCGTTGACGGTGAATATCGACGTCGCATGAACCACGAGCTGTATCTGCTATACAACGACATGAATATTGTTAAACGTATCGAGATGCAGCGATTGCGTTGGCTAGGCCATATCATAAGAATGAGCGATGATGAACCCGCTAAAAAGGCGTATGAATACATGCCACATGGCGGTGCATGCAGAATCGGCAGGCCAAGGAATAGATGGCGCAAACAAGTGGATGATGAGATGACAAGGCGCGGTATTCCAGTGTGCAAAGCAACAAATAGAGAGGAATGGAGATCTCTTCTTAGTTCGGCCTATAGAACAAATGTTCTGTAATGGGCCAGCTAAGTAAGTAAGTAGACGATGTACTTGAATGCGTATCAACAAAATTGACCTGCATTAATGAAGATATTCGGAAGCAGGGACGTACGCAGGGGGGGGGGGGGTTGGCTCTAAAACCAATAAGAAAATTTTTTACAGCCTTAATTTCTTTATTATTTATTTAATGGAGAAAAATTTATTGTTGTGCGTCATAAAGTGCTATCTGCCACAACATAAACATTAATTTGCAATGCTCACAATGGTGATGTTTTATACCCAAATGTTTCGATATTTTTGTCGGAAAGTGTATACGTCATAAAAAGACAACGAAATTCTGAAACTCCCTGACTACACAATTTTTAGGACAGAGATATTGGTCATGAATCCCGTATTCGATCTGTCTATAGATAAAAGTCTCAACTCAAACAGGCTAAGTGTATATCTATGTCGGCAAACCCGACTGATACTTTTTACTTGTTGTCGAGAAAACAAAAGTTATGAATTTTCATAAGTTGGTGCCGACAGAAGTGCATAATCTTTGGTCATAGTCCTTGGAAAGTTTTAAATAAGGCGGAACAACCTTTGGGATATCAGATGGAGTTTTTCGCCTTAACCTATTTTGTCAGGACTTAGCTAACATTTTGCCGAGCCTGAATGTGGGTTTCGTAGTCTCAAACAGTACTGCGTGTAGAATCCGGAGTATATGAATCGTAGTTGATATCGCCCGACTCCTCATAAAAATGTTTTCTGTTCTAAATGCCTGTTCCAGGACCTGCAAGAATCTACACATTTTTACTGCTGAAAATTAGTATATTCTTGCAGTACTGGAACAGACCATAAATGTAATTTTCTGAATTGTTTAGTTGGCTTACATCACCGACGTAGCCAGGGGGGGGGGGGGCCCGGGGGGCCCGGGCCCCCCCGAAATCATTTTCGTTCCCGTGCGATATTAGCTTAGGTTACACATTTTTTTAATTTTTGAGTAAAATTTTAAACTGTTTTAAATTTTTCAAGAAATATGTAGAGTATTTGGAGGAGGTATTACAGAGAATTATATAACTACATTGGTATACTTATTGTCCAACATATTTGCAAATATAAAAATATTGAACAAGTTAGGCTTTTCGAGCAATTTTCTGCGTAGTTGTTGTTAAGTTTTAAGGAGTTGTTTAAGCGTTTAATCGCAATTTTAGGGTGACTGTGAGTGTTACTGAGTTCAGAACAATACGTTCATTTGTATTTATTGAAAGTTTGTAGCATATTACGTCCAATCTTTTGGCTCATAAACAACATCAAGAAAAACATTTTTGCGATCTTTTGTTTCTAAAATGTTTGATAAGAGCAATTCAACAATAAAATATAAAATCGTTGCTTAACCTTTGTGGTTTTAAATTGTTGTATATAGTATCTAACACGTTTTTGTAATGAAATACTTTGAACATCATAAGAATTACAAATTCACGCAAAAAAACTATGTATATCAACCATTTTTTTTTATGATATAATTTCTGTCCCACCGCAGTGTGAAGCTGGTCTCTTGCTACTAATTAGTAAATGTCTATTGGACAAAAAAGGATTTTTCTGTCGTATTTTCATGTTTTGTTCGACCTTTTCGAATGTTAATAAAATCAAGATTATTGAGCTTGTTTATATTTTATTTATTGCGTATTATTTTCAATATTTCAAAATTACATTGAATTTCATCTTCAAGGATTTTTCTGTCGATTACTCTTTGAATTGTATTTTAGGAAGAACTTTCATTGGATGCACATTTCTAAAATGTTCCTTTTTCCTTCTTCGGCAAAGGACTTTGTAACGACAAAATCAAAAAAATGATCGGAAACAGATTCTTCTTCCTAAAAATCTCATCAAGTATCAGTCGCCTTTGCGGACAGAAACTGAAACGTTCATCTCATCTATGGACAGATCGAATAGCGGGTACACAACCAAAATACTTTAACCCAAAACTATGTATTAGGGGATTTTCAGAATTGTGTAGCCATTTTCGGACGTATACAAAATATGGATTTTATCATTGATCAGAAGTGTTGCGGAGGAGGTACCTGAAGAAATAGACCGGACCCACACAGTTAATTTTGGAAGTAGGTTTTATTTTGGCCGTCATTCCGTTTAGAAGATATTGCGACCACCAATCATTTCAGTTCCTCACAGTATAACTTTCAGCTTTTTTTAGGAAATATTTCCCACGAAAAACATAATACCGCTCTAAACACAAAGAATACCTTTAGTAAACATTTCTATGGATCCTCGAACATACCTCAAACTGCATTAAACAACTATTTTGAAGGTTTGTGAGGGAGTTACCTCAGTATGGTCCATTATTGAGCTAAAACTACATTTGGACAAAATATTACTAAATCCATACGACTTTAGCTAAAATTCTTGAAATTTTGGGGGAAGAAGTAGACCGAAAAGCACCATCTTCATTTCTCTGGAAGTAGGACTTGCCCCTGCAAAAAAACTTGTACTGCAGTAATAGGGACCCCGAGAACACTTGTTGCGAAAAAGCCAAGCGTTTCCAGAGATGTCTTTTTATTTATTAATTTATTTATTTCATATTTTTACTTATAACTAAATTATTAGAATAAAGGAAGTGAAGCCATGACTACTGATCTTAAGCTTACAGAGGTATATTTACTAATTATCCAGAGAGGTCTTAAACTGCACTTCTATGAAAATTTTTGAAATACTCTGTGGAGGTTACGAAAGAGTGGACAGATATGGCACATCTACGAAGTTGATCAAAATTTAGACAAAATGTTACGAAGACCAAATTTTGAACCGAATCGATTGATCTGTTCGAGAATTACTGTGCTCTCCAGGCAGCCACCCAGACGGACGAACATAGCTTAGTCGACTCCAAGTTGTCTGAAACAGATTTCTTTCAAACACATTTTCGCCCTAAAATAATTATTTCGAAGAGGCACATTTTGACAAAAGCTATAAAAAAAATGTATATTGGGAAATATTCAGGGCAATCATGAATAAAATTTTCGTGCGGAAGTTGTTCCCTTTCCCCAATTTCAAAATGTTTTATTTCCCTATTTATGTCCAAAAAAGGAATATTTTTGTCGGTTAGGCAAGAATACTCCATAATAAGAAGATTCTAGTAGTTTTCCACGTTTTACAATAATGGATTTTAAAGAATTTCACCGTTTTAAATTATTCTCAGTGCGGAAAATTTCGAGGGAAATATTCATGATTACCACGATTGAGTATATGTTTTTGCTAAAAGAATGTTTTCTATGAATACCTTGGATTGGACGCCAGAATTTCGTTTTAAACGAATTCAAGACTGGTTCCTGATCAATTTATGAGAAGATCCACGATAGGAAACCAGAATTTCTATATTCTATATCTATAACTACAATTAACTTCTTTATGACAATAACAACGATTGGACACCTAAATTTCCGAAATTGAAAAATTGACCATATTCTGACACCGCAGCGTAATAAAAGAGTAAGAAATAAAGACACGTGTTTTGGAGTTTTTTGTTAGGATATTTCAAAAGGTTTCCGACTGTATACTCTTTCTTTGGTCTTACCGAAGTGATATCACTGAAATACATAACATTCACTGTGATTGTGTGTTATTTGATAAATGATACAGCCAAAAATATATGCGATTATTAATATATCCATTGTTTTGAACATATATTAACTCTGATACATTGTCAAAAAAGTTCTGAAAACAAGGGGAAATTGGCCAAGAAGTCTTACGTCATTTTAATTAAAAATAGCAATGAAAATTATTTCATCAGTAATATAAGTCTGAAATAAGGTTTACATCATTGCTAAATAAGAAAATTTCGCTAACATGAACTTTCAAAATTTTGGTCAAGTGGGCCCCCCCCGAAATGAAATCCTGGCTACGTCCCTGGCTTACATGGACTCTATAACTTCTAGGAACTGCGAAGTGAACGAGATAGTTCCATATAGTTCCTTTGGCCCAACTCTACTACACACCAACAACAACCCACACTCAAAATTTCATGTTTCTAGCTGAAGCAGTTTCGTATGGTCGATGTTCTGTCAGTAACTCAATTGCTCACTCATCACTAAGCTCTTTCATATATTAAAATTACACTATGCAACTCTGAAAATGCAAACAAATTCTGGTATGCATTTTTTTAAAAGTACACATTGAGACTACAAAAACCCTAGTTGGGTTTTGTCTTGTCAGTTCCAGTTCGAATTTTATGGCCTCATTAAACCGGGATAAAATTATATTTTTTATTAGGACTTTATCTCAGAAACGAATAAAAATGTGGCCTTGCTGTCTTCAACATTATTGTAGCCCTAATCTAGTAGAACTTATCTGTTGAACATACCAAATAAGAAAAACTCCATCTAGGGTATGAAAATCGATAAAATAAAGGATTTATTACATAATCTGCTCTGTGTCAGCTAACTTATAATGATGTTCTCAGCAATTCTTCAAAACATTCTGAAACTCTAAAATGCTTTTTTCGTGTTGTTTTAGTGGTATTTTGTATAATATCTTTTTCAATACGTATTTCAAGCACTGTTCACATGAGCATTTTATTCCCGCATTAGGGAGTTCACCACATTATTGACATGTTTATTAAATTGTCGTTGAAAATTATACTAAAAATAACCAATTTCTGCATTTCCGGTGGGTTATTGAGTCCACAACCTTCAAATATCGAAAATCGGGAGGTACCGTTCTATGGGAGCTATACGAAGGCGTGGACCTATACCAGGGACGTACGCAGGATTTCATTTCGGGGGGGGGGCCAACTTGACCAAAAATCGTAAAACTTAAAAATGTTGTGTATCGTTACGTAAAGCTATTTTAAAGTTTTTTTTTACGATTTTATGCATATTCAATATTGCCACAAAGTTAGAATTGAAATTAGCCATATCAGACCACGTTCGTTATAGTCCCCATACAGAAGTTTTTAACCAAATTCTCCAATGAAAATTTGAAATGTATACTACCCATAATTCAACCACATTAGCTCTTATTTGGCATTTTGGGTTCTAAATCCCACAGCGAAAGCTTTCGAAAGATTTTGCATAATTCGAGGCTATTAGAATAATTTTTAAAAATATCGTCAGTAATATGAATTTTGGAAATCCTTTTGGTGGAAGAACTTCCCTGCAAAAAGTGCGAATATAGATATATACAGTGTTTGGAGGATATAAACAGTTCGACTCGAACATAACGCCGTTTCTTCTTTAAAGTACATATAGTATACACTAACTTCAGTGCAATTAAACAAGTTTTGTATTATTGTAAGAAAATAATATTCTTTAAGTGCATAAAAACGCCAAAACTTTACTATTTTACCAGAAGTGATAGAGTAAGTGAAAGCCAACTAAAAATTTAGAAAATTATATTAAAAAAAATTAGGAGCCGGGAGATGCAATCTATGACTCATAGACTCCGAATCCTACTCGCAGTACTGTTTGAGACTTCGCAAAAACATGATCGAAAAAATATCTCTAAAAAAGCTCGGCAACATTTTAACTAAATCCTGAAAAAATAGAATAAGTCGAAAAACTCCATCTGATACATCAATGGTTTCCAACGACCAATCCCTTCTGTCGGCACAGCGGACGTAAACTTATGAAAATTCATAACTTTTGTTTTCTGGAAAACAAGAAAAAGTAACAGTCGGGTTTGCCTACAGAGATATACCCACACCCTGTGTTAGTTGAGACTTTTATATAGACTGATCGAATACGGGCTGCATAGCCAATTTTTTTTCTGTAAATGGTAGCCAAGAAGTTTCAGAATTTCGTCTCCTTTTTTTGACGTATAAACTTTCCGACAATAATTTCGAAAAATTTGAGGTGTACAACTTCTCGATTGTTTGCGTTATGCTAAAAAATGTGACTTCGATGAAAGCGCAAAAGTTTTGCACTTTTGTACAGACTATACCTGAAAGAATCGACTGATAAAGTCCATTTTGAAAGTGGACTTAATTTTGGAAGTCAATTTAGTTGGCGTAAGATTTAGAGCTTTTGGACCAATCCTGACAAAACCGTGGACTCACCCACGAAAAATACAATATCGCTGTAAACGTGACCTCAAGAAGTAACATTGATCAAAATGTGCATTGGCTCCTCGAACGAAATATGAACGTTTTGAAGTAATTTGAGGATGTTTAAAGTTTCGGTCAAATCGGATAATTGAAATTTTGTGTTGGAGGTACCTGAAGGAGTGAATCGATCCATATTCGAACGTACTCTAGGTCTCGAAAAAATCGAATTGGACATGCTATTTATAGCAGATATTATCACTTTATGATGCACAACAATAATTTTTTTTTCATTATTTTCTTCCACTATTTAGCAACAAGTTGATATAAAATAGGAATTTTCTAATTGGTTTTCGAGATATACTCCACCGAAAACCCTTGATATGTCGTACATATTGTCCAATAGACACTTCATTTTATGTACTTCTACCCCCTTTATACCGTTCTATGAGGGCTACATCAAAACGTGAACACATATAGCCCATTTGCAATACCAAACATCGTAGGAGTAACAGAAACTTATATACCAAATTACAAAGCTCTATCTAAAAAATTGCGATCTTTATCTTCATTTGAACAGACGGACGGACGGACATGGTAATATCGATTTAGAAGTTTACCCTCATCAAGAATGCATATAATTTATGGGGTCTCCGAAGAATATTTAGATATTATGGTGGAGAGTATAAACATTTAACAGTTTTGGAGATAGGGTGTGAAATGTATACAAATTATGGAATTTTTAGATATATTAAAAAATTTGAGACAATAAATGTAGTTTTTACTTTAAAAAGTAAATATTTAAATATGTTTAGATGGGACCATAAAGCTAGATGTGGCACAACAAAGCCCAAATAAGGATTTTTTGTCGTTTGGGTCTGTACTTTCAAAAAATCCTCAGTTCAAATTGTTTGCATAAGATTAACTTTAAAATGTTACCCAGTGTTAGCCAAAGTTTCAAACACGGCTCGAACAGAATGGCAGGGTTGTCGTTATCGAAAGTTTTCGATAGGTGAAGGGCCACCATAACTGTTCGGTCCCACGGCCTGCTTTGGTTCAGTCCTCGACCGATGTGTGGTTGTGGAGTGCATTTTCCGGAATCCATGCTGATTTTGGGTAATTGGGAAAATGTTTATCATCATGGAGAGGAGTAGTGCCTCTAGAATCTTTGCTAATGGCGAAAAGAGGGAGATCAGCCTGTACGATTCAATTCTGCTGGCATCCTTTTTGGAAGTAGATTTTGAAACCCGATGTTACATTAATGTGGGAGTTGTACTTAAACTCCAACCTTAAACTATGTTTAGAAGAAATATTAGGTTCTTCATTAACTTCCCTGTTCGATACTAGTCGTTCGCTCAAGCCAGATAGGCAAATGAACATAGCTAAAGAGATTCTAAATTGCCTGAAACGAATTTTTATACCCTCCACCATAATATGGAGGGTATAATTAAATTTGTCGTTCCGTTTGTAACACATCGAAATATTCATCGGAGGCCCTATAAAGTATATATCTTCTTGATCTGGGTAAAATTCTTAGTCGATATAACCATGTCCGTCTGTTCGCTAGTTCGTCCGTCTGTTGAAATCAAGATACAGCTCGCAATTTTTAAGATGGAGCTTTGTAATTTGGTATAGATGTTTCTATTACTCCTAGGATGTTTGGTATTGCTACATCGGTTTTAATATGTCCCCCATAGAGCGGTACCACCCGATTTTCGGTATTTTTAAGGTTTTAACTTTATTATCACACTGAAATGGCTGAAATTTGCTACTTATTCTTCGTTGGGGTATACAACTTTTCCCCAGAATGTTGTCGGTATAGGCCCACGCCTTCATATAGGGTTCGGACCAAAGTAGAACCCTATAGTTATTAGTGATGATCGCAAAATATAGTCCGCTACAAAATCGGGTCGTAACTATAGTCCGATTGGCGCGAAATTTTGAGTAATGTTTGAGTTTATGACAAGTTTATGATCATTTAACATGATGATCAGATAATATTTAGCCGCTTAAGTGGACCAAAACATTTGTGTGAAAAAAAATTTTTAATATGTATTTTATATTTTTATTTCTGGAACACACATTCAGCCCTCCTCTGATATCAATTATGTTGATGTACGTGATCAGATAACAGAGTTAAAGCCTAGAATGTACAAGGATTACACAGTTTTTATTGTATATAGTGTCACCATAATCGCGCTAGAGGCCGCAGGTATCGTTAAATACTGACAAAATTTTGCACGAAGTAAGAGTTTTGGTCATGGAAAACGTCAATGGTTTTGGATAATAATCGGGTATATTGAAAATAATTTGTGGGGGGAAAATTTAATAATTTGGTCCACATTTTACATTCTGGGGCATATTCCGACAAACTACGTTAACACGACTTGAAAATCAACTTTTTATCTCTCCGTTGATGCAGATTATATAAATGTAGCGGTTAGAATACGAAACTTCTATCTTACATATAAGTGAGTAGCTTTATCCTTTTATTTTGTTTGTAAAGAACTACATTTACCTTCTGTTCTACAAAATGTGGGAATCGTGTTAGAAGAATTTAAAACCATGATCCTTTAAGTTGATGCAAATTACAACGCCATACGGGGTCTTAAAGTTTTTTGTCGAATTCGTTGGTCGATTAAAATCGCCCAAAATTATTTCTAAATGTCAAAATGTTTGCTATTTTTTTGCTTTTTAATAGAAAAAGGTCTATCTGTTCATTATAAAATTGTATGTGCAATATGTATTTCTGAGATGTTATCATGTATATTAACTTATGTATGTATTATCGGAGAGCAACAATATTACGCAATCATATTAAATAGATGCCGTGAAAAACCTGTGATGCCCAAGGGTAGTGGGGTAAGTATCACATTGTCGGCCCCGTCCGACTATAGCCCTTTCTTACTTGTTTTTTTTATACCCTATACCACAATGTGGAAAAGGGTATTATAAGTTTGTTTTGGTAAAAATTCATGTAACACCGCGAAATATTCGTCGGAGACCCCCAATGTGGTATACCAATCTTCATATCTCGACGAGATAAAGCGATTTTGAGATGTGTGTCCGTCCGTCCCTCCGTCCGTCCGTCCGTCCGTCCGTCTGTCCATTATAAATTGTAAACACGCTCCAGGCCGCAATTATAGACCGATCGTCACGAAATTCTGTATGGAGGTCGGGTTCAGGCCAGAATAGATCCCTATTCTTATTGGTGATGATCGAGAAATATTTAGCGGGTGAAATGGACCTAAAACATACTTTTTGTCCAATTTTGTAGCGGCTCTGTAGGTCGCAATAACAGTCCGATCAACCCGAAATTTTAAATATGGTAAGAGTATATGACAAAGAAGTAGCTTGCAATTTGAGATGCCGATCAGATAATATTTAGATGGTTAAATGGACCAGAACTTTTGTGTGAAAATTGTCAAAAATTTTAATATACAGCTTATATCTTTGTTCCTTAAAGACACATACTTCCCTTTTGAGTTATATTTGGAAGACGATCTAGTGACCTTTGCACTGATGTCGATTACGTTGATGTAAGTGATCAGATAACAGAGATACAGCCTAATATATCCAGTTTTTTGTTTGTAGTGTAGTAATTTACACTGTAGAGGTCGCAATTATAGCTCAATAGTCACGAAATTTTGCACGAGGTAAGAGTTTAGGTAGAAGAAAATGTCTATAAGTTTGCATGATGATCTGATATTATTTAGGGGGTGACATAGACCATTACTTTTGTATGAAAAATATACAAATTTTATTTTTGGTCCATATTTTAATTCCTGGAGGGCATATACCGGCAATGTAGCCTACACATGGAATAATAACTACCGACCTTTCCCCTGATGCAAATTGCAATAATGTGTCTGCTAGATAACGGGCCTACTACCTAATATATAATGGGTTTTATGTAGAGAACAAAAATTTTCTCCCATGCTACAAATTTCAGCAATTTTCAGTTCTGTTGTCAAATTGGATTTTTTATACAAATATTGCAACATGGGGTTGCCTCGCCACCTATTTTTTACCTCAGGATTTGGGGTAAAGGGGATACAAACACTATACGACCAAAGATGTGTCTCATCGAAATATTGGTTTTAGACCCCAGGCATGTTTGGACGGAATTCGTTTCAGACAATTTGGAGTCTATTTAAACCTGTCCGTTCATCTGTCTCTCTAAATGTCTAGCTGGCTGGTGCGCACTATAACCCTCAAACGGATCTACCGATTAGAACCAAATGTTGTACATCGTAATATTTTGCCCAAACTTTGTATAAGTTCGAATATAGGCTATGTCGGTCCACACCTCCCCCAAAAAAGTTCAAAATTATGTGAACGATAACTGGTGAAGTGAGCAATCGACTTGCTCCAAACTTTCCATATATTATTATTCCTTTTATATATAGATCTGCTAAGACTATGCCGGTCTACATCTTCACACAAAATTCGGAAATGGGAAATTTAAGAGTCCTCTCGAATAGTTTTGAATTTTTTTCAGCAGATTGGTCGAAACTTTACACATCGTGTTATTTCATGCAGTCATGTGTCAGGTTGGAATATGGACTATATCGGTCCGTCCTTCGAGTACCTCCCACACAAAATTTCGGAAAAGTGCAGTTTGAGGACCCGTATCGGATCTATTTGATTGTGTTTTTTTTTTTTTTGAAGAAGGTTCTTTTCTCGGTCCCTATTGTGGTTCCTTTCAGGGGTAAGTCATACTTCCTGAGATAACAGTCCAGAAGTTCCAAAAACCCCTGCCGGCTTCAACTAAAATTACAAATCTAAAAAAATAATTCTCAAACTTTTTCAAAACTCAGAAGTTAGATTACTAAAATTGATTTTGTATAGCCCCATATTACGATACCTACAGATTCCACGTATTTTGAAGCAAACTCGTGTTACCGTTAGCACAGCTGAATTATACTATCTTCTTTGCTGTGTAATTGAGTGTGAATAATTTTGGGATTTATAAATTTGTTTGCATGCAAAATTTAATTTCTATTTTCGAAGCATATGTGAGGTACAAGTGCACAATTTTGGACGATAGATTCAATAAACTCGCAATTTTCCCAATTATCAAATAGACCAAACTGCATGGTATATATATTTATTTATTTTAGGTGTATTCAAAAAAGGAACTTGATATTCGAAGACAATTTGAACATGTAGCAGGAGGGGCTAATCAATATCCAATGTTCGAATATTTTTTTTAGAAATGTATAATTTATATATTTTTCCACAAACATCCCAGTAAAGACAATGGAGGCTTCTCTTATATCAATGGATTCATATTATGTTATTGATATGTGACCTAGTTTTTATCGCCGAGTCCCAACGGCGTGTCCTAAGTTATCACTTGTAGAGACGTTTCTCATGGCGGAAATATTCAGGAAATATCGCCAACAATACTAAGGGGTATTTTGCCACCGTTGACAATTTGATGGGAATCGAACTCGGACATTCAGCGTGGAAGGCGGTTGCACATAGCTAATTCCTACAGGTTGTGGTGTAGGGTATCACATGGTCGGCCCCGTCCGACTATAGCCTTTGCTTACTTGTTTTTTAATAAATTGTTCCAAAACTCCTTCTCTCTCACACGCAACTACAGTTTTATTCCACTTATATTCTTTCTGCATATTTCTACGAATATATGTAGCTTTACTCAAACATTTGATTGGTTTTAACGCACATCTTAACCCTCCATTACGTTTTGTAACTTTGACCCAATTATGATGTACTTTTCTGTATCGCTGCATACCAACATAGAACTATCGCATATACAACATAGTGTTCCATGCCAACAAGATTTTTGGACATAATGCACTTAAATATGTATGTAATACATACATACTATGTATTGGCTCGAGTATAGGTGTGCGAGTTGCAATTCATTAATATGTATCACATTTTCATATTGATGTATTGGCATTTACGTATTGATGTATTGGTCACGTACGTAAATAGTACACATAAGAAGATTATCTTTGTACATGCGTAGCGGAATTCATGAAATAGCAGTTTATCTGTAACAGGTGATGATGTGACAATATCTTTGACTGTCCATAATTGTAATAAAGCAACAAGTTCATTGGCCTTATTAAAGAGGAAAATGTGTGCCAATAAATAGATTCTCGGAGACAAATTAAATCTGTGTTAAAATTTCGGATAAATTATTACTGAATTAGTCATATGTTGGAATAGCAATAGCATTATAGGTGTATGAAAAGATTATCAGACTATATTTCACAGCTGTATATATTCGAATAGGTGTAATTCATACAGAACTACGAATTTTCTTGTTAATTGGCACTCGAAACCTATCCACCTTTATCAAACTGTTTGTTCACAGATAAGTTTTTAACACATTCCAATTGGTTGACACTATGTTACACGTCCTATATCCCTACCAAACATTTTTATTTCAGTTGATTCCAAAATGAAAAGATATACATATTGAGATTCGTTTACAAATGACTGTCAATTGTTTTATCTTCTTTTCAGTTGTACTCTGTCATAAGTATTTTTGTATTGCCTTTAACGTGCTTCATTTAATTAAGCTGCCGTTTTCATATAATCATTGAGAGTTTGTTGAGGTTCCTTTGCCACAGTGCCGCCATCGTTGTCGCCTCAAATACATACATTTGCACATATGTGGGTTAACCGGGTTAACCCTATTTCGTTACAAAGTCTACATAAATATTTGCATTCACTTCAAAGTGTGTGCAACATTGGAGCGTATAATTGATACACAATTCATACTCTTGTTGAATTTATACGGCACCTCGTCTTGGTATCGTTGTTGTTTTAGGCGTGTTACAAACATATGAAGGAGTCAAAACCAAAGAGCCCTATCAATGGATTCGAATTTATTTATTTTCAATAGACGATAAGGGAAATTAACCAACATTGTCTTTAAAACACATGGCATCTTTTCATAGAAAAGTAAGAAAGGGTTATAGTCGGACGGGGCCGAATATGTATTTTGATTGTATTGAAGTGTATGTCAGTCTAAAGAAACATCAGTATGGTTTGTAGCTATAGGTTTTTAAAGAACTTATCTTATCTCGAGAATGGATCTTCCCAAGGAAAATGTAACAAAATAACACCGAAACTATGAATAAATAAAAAAATATCCTCGAACAGGCCCTAACCCGTACTTAAGCTAAAATGTTTGAACTTTTGTGGGGGAGATAGATACAGATGGAGCACACATCGAAAGAAATACCGATTTAGCGCGCCAAAAATGAAAAAATCACACACTCCAATTTAAAAATTATTAAAGTAGAATTTATCTAAAGGGTCCACAGAAGACAACTGCATTTAAAATAATTTGTTTTGCATCACCCAGAGTGGAATAACGGTTCCTTTTTATTGAACATTTTTAGGCTGGTTTCGATAATATATTTACGTGGTAAATTTGTGATTGTCGCACAATTTTAACTATTTATTGTATTTAACATTTCGTGACGAAAGGTAAATTAAAAGAAAAATATTTCATATAAAATATTATCTATTGTAATTAGGATTTTGCAGTTAAAATATGTGAGATCTAATTTACTTTCAACTTGTGTACTTTGATAATGGTATATAATAGGGAGTGTCGCAGAATTGCGCGCAGATTTTTATTTATTTCATTGGTATTATCCACGCTTCTTAACAAATTTGTACTAATGATAGTTGCAATAACCTGCAAGGAAACATTTTATAATTATTTTCTTATATTTTTTTATTTAAAAATATCAATGTTGGTGCTGTACCGTTCTACAGGGACTATACCAAAACGGGTATCTGTACCGACAACTCTCTGTTAAAACTCCAGCGAAGATTAAATACCAAATTTCAGCTATTTCGGTTGGAAACTGGGACTAAAACATTAAAAATTACCAAAATCGATAAATACCGTTATATGGGGTCTTTATGAAAACGTGGACCTATACCTACGATTCTTACAGGAATGTATGTATAACTATAATGTAGATCAAATACCAAATTAAAGCAATTTCCGTTGAAAAATGTGGCAGAAATAGTTAATATACCGATAATCGGGAGGTACAGCTCTGTGGAAGATATACATATCAAAATGTGGTCCCTTTGTCGACCATTCTCTTCCATAGCTAGATAAAGAATTAGAGGTATTTTTATCGAAATTATGGATAAACAAACAATAACAATAAACAAACAAGTAAGAAAAGCCTATAGTCGGACGGAGCCGACCATGGGATACCCTACCCTGGACAATCGCTCTCCACGGAACTTCTTTTCAATGATTGTGAAAATTTAATTATCAAATATCAGAGATGTAATGTATAATACCTATGACCAAAACCAAAAAGTTATCTAGCATGACAAAGACATTTTTGTAGCAGGAAAGGAAAATTTAGTTCACACAAACTAAAATGTAATGAAACCCACTTATGTAGTACTACTACTTCCGTTGTTTAACCGCTACGTTATTGAAATTTTTTCCAATTTCACACAAAAGTTTCAGTCCATTTAACCCGCTAAGTATTATCTGATCTTCACATTAGTTTGTACGCTTCTTCTTCATCATAAACTCAAACGTTGTTTAAAATTTTGCGGGTTATTATTTTGACCTACAGAGCCGCTACAAAATTTAAAATTAAAATTTTGTTTTTGGTCCATTTCATCCCCTGTACATTTCACGATCATCACTAAAAACTAATCATTTATATTCTGGCCCGAACCCAACCTCTTTAAAAAAATCGTTACAATCGGTCCATAATTGCGACCTTAAGCTTGTTTACAATTTTTAATGGACGGACATACATCGCTAAATCGCTTTATCTCGTCGAGATATGAATTTTGGCATACCAAATAAGGGGTCTAGGACGAATATTTCGTGGTGTTACATAAACTTTTGGAGAGACAATATGTAGCATGGGATAAAAATGTAGTTCTCTACACAGAACCCATTATATATTAGGCAGTAGGCCCGTTATCTAGCAAACACTTTATTGCAATTTACATCAAAGGAAAGGTCAGTAGTTTTTTTCCATATGTAGGCTACTTTGGGAAATATATATGTCCTCAAGGAATTAAAATATCGACCAAAAATAAAATTTTTATATTTTTCATATATTACTTTTATATATATTGGTCCATTTCACCCGCTAAAGAATATCAGATCAATATCAATAAGAATAGGGATCTATTCTGAACCCGACCTCCATACAAAATTTCGTGACGATCGGTCCATAATTGCGGCCTGGAGCGTGTTTACAATTTATAATGGACAGACGGACGGACACACATCTCAAAATCGCTTTATCTCGTCGAGATATGAAAATTGGTATACCACATTGGGGGTCTCCGACGAATATTTCGCGGTGTTACAGGAATTTTTACCAAAACAAACTTATAATACCCTTTTCCACATTGTGGTATAGGGTATAGCAATAACTATTATTTTTGGCGGATCGGAACTGAAACGAACCGGTTTCAGCTACAATTTGACATTCAGTGCTTCTTACTCACTTACATTTGTCCTAAAAGCCGAAAAGATTTCCATTCTTCTCTATTTGTTGCTTTATTTCTCCAATTTGGAATATTGCTTTTATGTGTTTATTTATTTGTTCAATATATATTAAATTCTAAAAGTAAACAATTAGAATATACTATTTTAGGCTAATAATATTTACATTGTTCCACTTACGACACTCAAGCAAAATAAATACTTACAATTTACATATGTTAGTATTTCTTTTCAGATATAAATATGAATATGTAATGAATGCTAATGCAAATTACAAAAAACATCAGTTTCTCTATATAGTCGCCATGCGGCCCGTACTTATATGCCTGTTTAGCGGGTTCATCATCGCTCATTCTTATGGCATGGCCTAGCCAACACAATCGTTATATATCGATACGCTTAACTGTACTGATGTCGTTGTATAGTTGATACAGCTCGTGGTTCATACGACGTCGACATCCACCGTCAACGCAGATTTTTCTCTCAAACACAGCAATCACTGATTTACCTGCTTGCACAAGTACCCATGCTTCGGTGCCATGCATTAGCACGGGTAGTATCGGCGTTTTGTAAAGTGTTATTTTTGTTTGACGAGATGTTACTTTGTTTTTAACCTCTTACTTAAACCAGGTTAACACTTTTTGGCCAATACACTTCTTCTTTGTAGTTCAGAACTGATGTTGTTGGCGGTGCCGAGGTAGAATGAATCTTTAACTGCCTCAAAATTATAAAAACCAATTTCCATAGTTGTTCCGAATTCTATAGACGCGTTCTTCAAAATACCGAAAATTGGGTGGTACTGCCCTATGGGGGCTATATTAAAGAGTGGACCTGTACCGACCATTGTCTGTCGGAATATTTTATATCCCCAACAAAGACTAAATGACCAATTTCAGCAAATTTCAGTTGGATAATGCAGCTAAAATCATCAAAATTACCAAAATCGGGAGGTACAGTTCTGTGGCAGTTACACCAAAAAATATATAAAAACAAGTAAGTACGTATCAGTCAGCTGTGCTGACGGAGAAATACCCTCAGCCACTGACCAAGAAAAAAACAACAAAACCAAACCAAACACAATAATTATGACGTATCTATATTAATAAAAGAGTAAAGTGATTGACTGACTGACTGACTGACTTAATGATTCATCAACGACCAGACCAAACGGCTGAAGCTAGAATCTTGAAATTTTGTGTGAAGGTCAGTCTTGGTCCGAAGGGGTCAGATAAGGCTGGGTTTTTGGAAATTCGAACTGGAAGGGTATTAAAAGGTACTAAATATGGTACCGTTTGTATTTGGCGAGCCAGTAGAGCTAGAACTTTGAAATTTTGGAATAAAGGTCACTGGTGGAGTGAAGGAAAGATGTACTAAAGGGTTTTTAGAAATTCGAACTCTAAGTGTACGAAAAGTACTAAAGTGTACTAAATTTGGTGCCAATTCGTATTTTGTGAACGGATAAAGAATCCTGAAATTTTTGAATTAAGGCTACCGTTGGAGGGTAGCATGGAAGTAGTTTTGAAAATTCGTACTTATGGGTACGACAAGTACTAAATGGTACTAAATTTTGTACAATTTGGTACACTTATGATTTGGGCGAACGGATAGAGCTGGAATAGTGAAATTTTGAATTAAGGCTGCAGTTGGAGGGTAAAATGGAATTAGTTTTGAAAATTCGTACTCATGGGTACGAAATGTACTAAATGGTACTAAATTTGGTACAATTACGCTTTGGGCGAACGGATAGAGCTGGAATCCTGAAATTTTGAATTAAGGCTACTGTTGGAGAGTAGCATGGAAGTAGTTTTAAAAATTCGTACTTATGGGCACGAAAAGTACTAAATGGTACTAAATTTGGTACAATTATGATTTAAGCGAGCAGGTAGAGCTGGAATCCTGAAATTTTTAATTAAGGATACAGTTGGAGGGTAGAATGGAAGTAGTTTTGATAATTCGTACTTATGGGTACGAAAAGTATTAATTGTACTAAATTTTGTACAATTACGATTCGGGCGAACGGATGGAGCTGGAATCCTGAAATTTTGAACTTGTGCTACTGTTGGAGAGTAGCATGGAAGTAGTTTTAAAAAATAAAAAAGGATAGAGGTGGAATCCTGAAATTTGAATTAAGGCTGATGTTAGAGATTAAAGAGTTTTGAAAATTCGTAATTATGGATACGTAAAGTACTAAATTTGGTACAATTACGATTTTGGTGAACGGATGAAGCTGGAATCCTGAAATTTTGAATTAAGGCTACTGTTGGAGAGTATAACGAAAGTAGTTTTGAAAATTCGTATTTATGGGTACGAAAAGTACTAAACGGTACTAAATTTGGTACAATTACGATTTGGGTGAACTGATAGCTTTAAAATCTCGAAATTTGAATTTGAGATTACTGGTGGAGTGTAGGATGGAGGAAGTTTTGGAAACTCGTACTTATGTGTGCGAACAGTACTAAGTGGTAGTAAATTTAGTACAATTTGTATTTGGGTGAACGGATAGAGCTTGATTCCTCAAATTTGGACAGAGTGTCACTGATGAAGAGAAAAAAGGTGTACCAAAGTACTAAATGGTACAAAATTTGATTCGATGGGGATTTGAGTGAACTGGTAGAGCTGGATCCTGAATTCGTAGTTGAGATTACTGTTAAAGTATAGGATTGAGGTAGTTTTGGTAATTCGAACTTATGTGTACGAACAGTGCTAAATGGTACTAAATATAGTTCAAATTGGATTTGGGTGAACGTATAGAGCTGGAATCCTAAAATTGGGAACTGGCATTGCTGTTGGAGTGTAGTACTAAGAAGTTTTGGAAATTTGTACAATGGGGACGGATAAAACTGGAATCCTATAATGTGGAATTGAGATTTTTGTTGGAGTGTAGGATTGTGGTAGTTTTGGAAATTCGTACTTATGGGAACGAAAAGTACTGAATTTGGTACAATTAGCATGTGGAATCTGGAATCCTGAAATTTGGAATTGAGATTATTGTTGAGATTATTGTAGTTTTGGAAATTCGTACTTATGGTTACGAAAAGTACTAAATGGTATTAAATTTTTACAATTTGGATTTGAGTGAACGAATAGACCTGGGATCCTTAAATTTGGAATTGAGATTACTGTTGGAGTATATGAATAAGGTAGTTTTGGAAATTTGTACTTATTGGTACGAAAAGTACTAAATGGTACTAAATTTGGTACAGTGGGTATTTGAGGGAGCGGATAGAGCTGGAATCCTGGAATTTGGTAAGACTACGGTTGGAGTGTAGGATTGAGACGTGGTGGTAGTTTTTGAAATATACCAAATGGTACACTTTGGATTTGAGTTCACCGATTGCGCTGGAATCCTGTTTTTTGAAACTAAGGTTACTGTTGAAGTGAAGGATTGAGGTAGTTTTGGAAAATCTTACTTATGGGTAGGAAGAGTAATTAATGGGACTCAATTGTTGTTGGGTGTAGAGACAGTGCTGGAATATGTATTCTTTGGATTTAGTGCAAAGTTGGTCACGCTGTTAATATGTAAGGGTGAGATACCGCTGATCTTTTTGAAAATCGAACAGTACTAAAATAACGATAAATATTGATTAAAATTGGTATTAGTGCATTAAAATTTTCAGTGTTCGCCATTTTCATATTTTATATTGTTTATTTGTTATCCTTATTTGTTATCCATATCCTTTCCGCATTCGAAGTAGCGGGCACTTTGCTAGTATAAAATATATTGATATCACGAGTTTGCTTTAAAATCTGTAGGTACCGTAACGTGGGCTTATACCAAATCATTGACATATACCAAACATTTTTGGCAACCAAACTTCCTCACAAAGGACCCAAAATATTAAATGATGTTAAAATAAGTTTGAAAGAAATTTGTGAAAAAGTTTTAGAGTTATCTTGCACAATACCCGACAGGGTTTTGAAGCTTTTGGGCCATTATTTTAGGAAGTATTGACTTACTCCGGAAGAAAATGTACCATTGTAAATGAGGCCGCTTCAACAATCTACTGAAAAAGAGTCAAAACGATGCGAGAGGAGCTCCTAAACTTCACTTTATCCAAATTTTGTGTGGGAGGCAGAATTCATGAAATAGCAGCTTATCTGTAACAGGTGATGATGTGGCAAAATCTTTGACTGTCCATAGTTGTAATAAAGCAACAAGTTCATTGACCTTAATGAAGTGAAAAATGTGTGCAAATAAATAGATTCTCGTAGACAAATTAAATCTGTGTTAAAATTTCGAATAAATTATTACTGAATTAGTCATATGTTGGAACAACAATAATATGTGTATGAAACGATTATCTGCCTATATTCCACAGCTGTATATATTCGAAAAGGTGTAATTCATACAGAACTACGAATTTTCTTGTTAATTGGCACACGAAACCTATCTACCTTTATCAAACTGTTTGTTCACAGATAAGTTTTTAACAAATTCCAATTGGTTGACACTATGTTACACGTCCTATACCCCTAATAAACATTTTTATTTCACTTGATTCCAAACTGAAAAGATAAACATATTGAGATTCTCTTGCACATGACTGTCACTTGTTTTATCTTCTTTTCAGTTGTACTCTGTCATAAGTATTTTTGTATTGCCTTTAACGTGCTTCATTTAATTAAGCTGCCGTTTTCATATAATCATTGAGAGTTTGTTGAGGTTCCTTTGCCACAGTGCCGCCATCGTTGTCGCCTCAAATACATACATTTGCACATATGTGGGTTAACCGGGTTAACCCTATTTCGTTACAAAGTCTACATAAATATTTGCATTCACTTCAAAGTGTGTGCAACATTGGAGCGTATAATTGATACACAATTCATACTCTTGTTGAATTTATACGGCACCTCGTCTTGGTATCGTTGTTGTTTTAGGCGTGTTACAAACATATGAAGGAGTCAAAACCAAAGAGCCCTATCAATGGATTCGAATTTATTTATTTTCAATAGACGATAAGGGAAATTAACCAACATTGTCTTTAAAACACATGGCATCTTTTCATAGAAAAGTAAGAAAGGGTTATAGTCGGACGGGGCCGAATATGTATTTTGATTGTATTGAAGTGTATGTCAGTCTAAAGAAACATCAGTATGGTTTGTAGCTATAGGGTTTTAAAGAACTTATCTTATCTCGAGAATGGATCTTCCCAAGGAAAATGTAACAAAATAACACCGAAACTATGAATAAATAAAAAAATATCCTCGAACAGGCCCTAACCCGTACTTAAGCTAAAATGTTTGAACTTTTGTGGGGGAGATAGATACAGATGGAGCACACATCGAAAGAAATACCGATTTAGCGCGCCAAAAATGAAAAAATCACACACTCCAATTTAAAAATTATTAAAGTAGAATTTATCTAAAGGGTCCACAGAATACAACTGCATTTAAAATAATTTGTTTTGCATCACCCAGAGTGGAATAACGGTTCCTTTTTATTGAACATTTTTAGGCTGGTTTCGATAATATATTTACGTGGTAAATTTGTGATTGTCGCACAATTTTAACTATTTATTGTATTAAACATTTCGTGACGAAAGGTAAATTAAAAGAAAAATATTTCATATAAGATATTATCTATTGTAATTAGGATTTTGCAGTTAAAATATGTGAGATCTAATTTACTTTCAACTTGTGTACTTTGATAATGGTATATAATAGGGAGTGTCGCAGAATTGCGCGCAGATTTTTATTTATTTCATTGGTATTATCCACGCTTCTTAACAAATTTGTACTAATGATAGTTGCAATAACCTGCAAGGAAACATTTTATAATTATTTTCTTATATTTTTTTATTTAAAAATATCAATGTTGGTGCTGTACCGTTCTACAGGGACTATACCAAAACGGGTATCTGTACCGACAACTCTCTGTTAAAACTCCAGCGAAGATTAAATACCAAATTTCAGCTATTTCGGTTGGAAACTGGGACTAAAACATTAAAAATTACCAAAATCGATAAATACCGTTATATGGGGTCTTTATGAAAACGTGGACCTATACCTACGATTCTTACAGGAATGTATGTATAACTATAATGTAGATCAAATACCAAATTATAGCAATTTCCGTTGAAAAATGTGGCAGAAATAGTTAATATACCGATAATCGGGAGGTACAGCTCTGTGGAAGATATACATATCAAAATGTGGTCCCTTTGTCGACCATTCTCTTCCATAGCTAGATAAAGAATTAGAGGTATTTTTATCGAAATTATGGATAAACAAACAATAACAATAAACAAACAAGTAAGAAAAGCCTATAGTCGGACGGAGCCGACCATGGGATACCCTACCCTGGACAATCGCTCTCCACGGAACTTCTTTTCAATGATTGTGAAAATTTAATTATCAAATATCAGAGATGTAATGTATAATACCTATGACCAAAACCAAAAAGTTATCTAGCATGACAAAGACATTTTTGTAGCAGGAAAGGAAAATTTAGTTCACACAAACTAAAATGTAATGAAACCCACTTATGTAGTACTACTACTTCCGTTGTTTAACCGCTACGTTATTGAAATTTTTTCCAATTTCACACAAAAGTTTCAGTCCATTTAACCCGCTAAGTATTATCTGATCTTCACATTAGTTTGTACGCTTCTTCTTCATCATAAACTCAAACGTTGTTTAAAATTTTGCGGGTTATTATTTTGACCTACAGAGCCGCTACAAAATTTAAAATTAAAATTTTGTTTTTGGTCCATTTCATCCCCTGTACATTTCACGATCATCACTAAAAACTAATCATTTATATTCTGGCCCGAACCCAACCTCTTTAAAAAAATCGTTACAATCGGTCCATAATTGCGACCTTAAGCTTGTTTACAATTTTTAATGGACGGACATACATCGCTAAATCGCTTTATCTCGTCGAGATATGAATTTTGGCATACCAAATAAGGGGTCTAGGACGAATATTTCGTGGTGTTACATAAACTTTTGGAGAGACAATATGTAGCATGGGATAAAAATGTAGTTCTCTACACAGAACCCATTATATATTAGGCAGTAGGCCCGTTATCTAGCAAACACTTTATTGCAATTTACATCAAAGGAAAGGTCAGTAGTTTTTTTCCATATGTAGGCTACTTTGGGAAATATATATGTCCTCAAGGAATTAAAATATCGACCAAAAATAA
The DNA here is from genome assembly GCF_047663935.1 of Musca autumnalis. Taxonomy (NCBI): domain Eukaryota; kingdom Metazoa; phylum Arthropoda; class Insecta; order Diptera; family Muscidae; genus Musca; species Musca autumnalis. Next base: position 131,161,498 of record NW_027411755.1, on the reverse strand, counting down.
AATTTTTATATTTTTCATATATTACTTTTATATATATTGGTCCATTTCACCCGCTAAAGAATATCAGATCAATATCAATAAGAATAGGGATCTATTCTGAACCCGACCTCCATACAAAATTTCGTGACGATCGGTCCATAATTGCGGCCTGGAGCGTGTTTACAATTTATAATGGACAGACGGACGGACACACATCTCAAAATCGCTTTATCTCGTCGAGATATGAAAATTGGTATACCACATTGGGGGTCTCCGACGAATATTTCGCGGTGTTACAGGAATTTTTACCAAAACAAACTTATAATACCCTTTTCCACATTGTGGTATAGGGTATAGCAATAACTATTATTTTTGGCGGATCGGAACTGAAACGAACCGGTTTCAGCTACAATTTGACATTCAGTGCTTCTTACTCACTTACATTTGTCCTAAAAGCCGAAAAGATTTCCATTCTTCTCTATTTGTTGCTTTATTTCTCCAATTTGGAATATTGCTTTTATGTGTTTATTTATTTGTTCAATATATATTAAATTCTAAAAGTAAACAATTAGAATATACTATTTTAGGCTAATAATATTTACATTGTTCCACTTACGACACTCAAGCAAAATAAATACTTACAATTTACATATGTTAGTATTTCTTTTCAGATATAAATATGAATATGTAATGAATGCTAATGCAAATTACAAAAAACATCAGTTTCTCTATATAGTCGCCATGCGGCCCGTACTTATATGCCTGTTTAGCGGGTTCATCATCGCTCATTCTTATGGCATGGCCTAGCCAACACAATCGTTATATATCGATACGCTTAACTGTACTGATGTCGTTGTATAGTTGATACAGCTCGTGGTTCATACGACGTCGACATCCACCGTCAACGCAGATTTTTCTCTCAAACACAGCAATCACTGATTTACCTGCTTGCACAAGTACCCATGCTTCGGTGCCATGCATTAGCACGGGTAGTATCGGCGTTTTGTAAAGTGTTATTTTTGTTTGACGAGATGTTACTTTGTTTTTAACCTCTTACTTAAACCAGGTTAACACTTTTTGGCCAATACACTTCTTCTTTGTAGTTCAGAACTGATGTTGTTGGCGGTGCCGAGGTAGAATGAATCTTTAACTGCCTCAAAATTATAAAAACCAATTTCCATAGTTGTTCCGAATTCTATAGACGCGTTCTTCAAAATACCGAAAATTGGGTGGTACTGCCCTATGGGGGCTATATTAAAGAGTGGACCTGTACCGACCATTGTCTGTCGGAATATTTTATATCCCCAACAAAGACTAAATGACCAATTTCAGCAAATTTCAGTTGGATAATGCAGCTAAAATCATCAAAATTACCAAAATCGGGAGGTACAGTTCTGTGGCAGTTACACCAAAAAATATATAAAAACAAGTAAGTACGTATCAGTCAGCTGTGCTGACGGAGAAATACCCTCAGCCACTGACCAAGAAAAAAACAACAAAACCAAACCAAACACAATAATTATGACGTATCTATATTAATAAAAGAGTAAAGTGATTGACTGACTGACTGACTGACTTAATGATTCATCAACGACCAGACCAAACGGCTGAAGCTAGAATCTTGAAATTTTGTGTGAAGGTCAGTCTTGGTCCGAAGGGGTCAGATAAGGCTGGGTTTTTGGAAATTCGAACTGGAAGGGTATTAAAAGGTACTAAATATGGTACCGTTTGTATTTGGCGAGCCAGTAGAGCTAGAACTTTGAAATTTTGGAATAAAGGTCACTGGTGGAGTGAAGGAAAGATGTACTAAAGGGTTTTTAGAAATTCGAACTCTAAGTGTACGAAAAGTACTAAAGTGTACTAAATTTGGTGCCAATTCGTATTTTGTGAACGGATAAAGAATCCTGAAATTTTTGAATTAAGGCTACCGTTGGAGGGTAGCATGGAAGTAGTTTTGAAAATTCGTACTTATGGGTACGACAAGTACTAAATGGTACTAAATTTTGTACAATTTGGTACACTTATGATTTGGGCGAACGGATAGAGCTGGAATAGTGAAATTTTGAATTAAGGCTGCAGTTGGAGGGTAAAATGGAATTAGTTTTGAAAATTCGTACTCATGGGTACGAAATGTACTAAATGGTACTAAATTTGGTACAATTACGCTTTGGGCGAACGGATAGAGCTGGAATCCTGAAATTTTGAATTAAGGCTACTGTTGGAGAGTAGCATGGAAGTAGTTTTAAAAATTCGTACTTATGGGCACGAAAAGTACTAAATGGTACTAAATTTGGTACAATTATGATTTAAGCGAGCAGGTAGAGCTGGAATCCTGAAATTTTTAATTAAGGATACAGTTGGAGGGTAGAATGGAAGTAGTTTTGATAATTCGTACTTATGGGTACGAAAAGTATTAATTGTACTAAATTTTGTACAATTACGATTCGGGCGAACGGATGGAGCTGGAATCCTGAAATTTTGAACTTGTGCTACTGTTGGAGAGTAGCATGGAAGTAGTTTTAAAAAATAAAAAAGGATAGAGGTGGAATCCTGAAATTTGAATTAAGGCTGATGTTAGAGATTAAAGAGTTTTGAAAATTCGTAATTATGGATACGTAAAGTACTAAATTTGGTACAATTACGATTTTGGTGAACGGATGAAGCTGGAATCCTGAAATTTTGAATTAAGGCTACTGTTGGAGAGTATAACGAAAGTAGTTTTGAAAATTCGTATTTATGGGTACGAAAAGTACTAAACGGTACTAAATTTGGTACAATTACGATTTGGGTGAACTGATAGCTTTAAAATCTCGAAATTTGAATTTGAGATTACTGGTGGAGTGTAGGATGGAGGAAGTTTTGGAAACTCGTACTTATGTGTGCGAACAGTACTAAGTGGTAGTAAATTTAGTACAATTTGTATTTGGGTGAACGGATAGAGCTTGATTCCTCAAATTTGGACAGAGTGTCACTGATGAAGAGAAAAAAGGTGTACCAAAGTACTAAATGGTACAAAATTTGATTCGATGGGGATTTGAGTGAACTGGTAGAGCTGGATCCTGAATTCGTAGTTGAGATTACTGTTAAAGTATAGGATTGAGGTAGTTTTGGTAATTCGAACTTATGTGTACGAACAGTGCTAAATGGTACTAAATATAGTTCAAATTGGATTTGGGTGAACGTATAGAGCTGGAATCCTAAAATTGGGAACTGGCATTGCTGTTGGAGTGTAGTACTAAGAAGTTTTGGAAATTTGTACAATGGGGACGGATAAAACTGGAATCCTATAATGTGGAATTGAGATTTTTGTTGGAGTGTAGGATTGTGGTAGTTTTGGAAATTCGTACTTATGGGAACGAAAAGTACTGAATTTGGTACAATTAGCATGTGGAATCTGGAATCCTGAAATTTGGAATTGAGATTATTGTTGAGATTATTGTAGTTTTGGAAATTCGTACTTATGGTTACGAAAAGTACTAAATGGTATTAAATTTTTACAATTTGGATTTGAGTGAACGAATAGACCTGGGATCCTTAAATTTGGAATTGAGATTACTGTTGGAGTATATGAATAAGGTAGTTTTGGAAATTTGTACTTATTGGTACGAAAAGTACTAAATGGTACTAAATTTGGTACAGTGGGTATTTGAGGGAGCGGATAGAGCTGGAATCCTGGAATTTGGTAAGACTACGGTTGGAGTGTAGGATTGAGACGTGGTGGTAGTTTTTGAAATATACCAAATGGTACACTTTGGATTTGAGTTCACCGATTGCGCTGGAATCCTGTTTTTTGAAACTAAGGTTACTGTTGAAGTGAAGGATTGAGGTAGTTTTGGAAAATCTTACTTATGGGTAGGAAGAGTAATTAATGGGACTCAATTGTTGTTGGGTGTAGAGACAGTGCTGGAATATGTATTCTTTGGATTTAGTGCAAAGTTGGTCACGCTGTTAATATGTAAGGGTGAGATACCGCTGATCTTTTTGAAAATCGAACAGTACTAAAATAACGATAAATATTGATTAAAATTGGTATTAGTGCATTAAAATTTTCAGTGTTCGCCATTTTCATATTTTATATTGTTTATTTGTTATCCTTATTTGTTATCCATATCCTTTCCGCATTCGAAGTAGCGGGCACTTTGCTAGTATAAAATATATTGATATCACGAGTTTGCTTTAAAATCTGTAGGTACCGTAACGTGGGCTTATACCAAATCATTGACATATACCAAACATTTTTGGCAACCAAACTTCCTCACAAAGGACCCAAAATATTAAATGATGTTAAAATAAGTTTGAAAGAAATTTGTGAAAAAGTTTTAGAGTTATCTTGCACAATACCCGACAGGGTTTTGAAGCTTTTGGGCCATTATTTTAGGAAGTATTGACTTACTCCGGAAGAAAATGTACCATTGTAAATGAGGCCGCTTCAACAATCTACTGAAAAAGAGTCAAAACGATGCGAGAGGAGCTCCTAAACTTCACTTTATCCAAATTTTGTGTGGGAGGTACCCGAAGGAGTGGACCGATATAGTCTATATTTCAATCTCATATTGGACTGGATGAAATAATACGATGTGCAAAGCCTGCACCAATCAAAAACTCCCTGCGAAGATTATCTTGCGGATTTGCCATTTTGGTGGTTGCCGTCAGGGTTTCTTGGGGCTTTTAGGCCAATATCTCAGGAATTATTGACTTACTCCGGCAAAAAATTGTACCGTCGTAAAGCGAGCCACAAAAAAAAACTTACTAAAAAAATTAAAAAACGATCCGTGAGGAGCTCTTAATCTTCACTTTATCCGAATTTTGTGTGGGAGGTACTCGAAGGAGTGGACCGATACAATCCATATTCCAACCTGATACATGACTGGATGTAATAATACGATGTGCAAAACCTGCACCAATCAGAAATTCACTGCGAGGATTATCTTGCGGATTTGCCATTTTGGTTGGTGCCGTCAGGGTTTCTTGGAGCTTTTAGGCCAATATCTCAGGAAGTATGGACTTCCGCAAGAAAAAAATTGTACCGTCATAAAGGAAGCCGCAAAGAAAACTTACTGAAGAAAATTGCAAAACCATCCGAGAGGAGCCCTTAAACTTCACTTTATCCGAATTTTGTGTGGGAGGTACCCGAAAGAGTAGACCGATATAAATCATATTCGAACCAGATCTATATCTGGAAGGAATAATACGATGTGCAAAGTTTTGACCAAATCGATTGCTCCCTTCGAGAGTTATCGTTCAGACCATTTTACAGAAAAATTTTGAACTTTTGTGGGGGAGGTACCAGAAGGAGTGGACCGATATGGCCCATCTTTGAACTTAAACTAAGTTTGGACAAAATATTACGATATACAAAATTTGGTTCGAATCGGTTGAACTGTTCGAGAGTTATCGTGCGCACAAGCCAGACAGACATACATTTTTCGTATCAAAGTGTATATGGTAATATTCAAAAATGTTTTACAATCGTTGAAGTTGAGGTTCACCATTTAATAAGTCGCGAACTGTCAATATATTTTATATAATATGAATATATTTATATTAATTGAAGTGTTTTAGCCGGGGTCTCATAATATAGACCATAATAAATAAATTACGTGGAAGCTGTGTTGGTGGTAATATAAAACAAGTAAAAAAGGGTTAAGTTCGGCCGGGCCGAACTTTTCATACCCTCCACCATAAAATATTTTGAACTAAAATGGAATAATTAGTTTTCATTCATGTCCCCAATATTTAATGGGTACGTTAAAATGTCAGATAATGTACATAAAATGCTTCATTCGGGAGGCCCTTTTTATGGTGCCTATATCTAACTATGTATGTTGACAATTTTTGGTGGGCGAGAAATTGGGAGGTACCGTTATATAGGGGTTATAATAAAACATGGACCTATGTTGACAGTTTTTGATGGGAGCCTTTAATATCAAATAACTCCTAATTTGGTTAAAAATTGTAGCTAGAATCGGTACATAACGTGGGAACTTCAAATGTCATTAACAGCTAATTCGGATGTATGTGGGCTATACGAAAATATGAACTTAAATGAACAATTTTTGTTGCAGAATTTTTGTTGGCTTTTAAATTTCAAATTACAGAAAGTTCGTCCAAAAAATAAAGCTAAGGTACGGAAAATCGGTAGATTTGTTTTGAGGCTATATCAAAACATGGACCTACGTGGTTAAACATTTTAAATAAAATCCTCAAAGTACCGAAAATCGGGAAGTATCGTTATATTGGGGCTATGTTGAAAATTGTTGATGCAGATGTGTGGTGACCACTACAACCTTCAAATGTCAAATTACAGTTAGTTCGGTTAAAAATTTTAGCTAAAATTGCCAATTACAGAAAATTGGGAGGTACCGTTATAAGGGAGCTATATCCGAACATGGACCTATGTTGACAATTTTTTATGGAGAGGTGTTGTGACCACTAAGAACTTCAAATGTCAAATTACTGCTAGTTCCGTTTAATATTGTAGCTAAAATCATCAAATTACTGAAGATCGGGAGGTACTTTTATATGGAAGCTTTATCAATACATCGACCTTTCTTGACAATTTTTGGTGGAGATGTGTGGTGACCACTAAGAATTTAAGAACCCTAAATATCAAATAATAGCTAATTCGGTCTAGAAGTGTGAATTTAAACGTCAAAATATCTAAAATCGGGCGGTAAAGTTAAATGGGGCTATTCCAAAACATGGACCTATGTCCACTAGTTATATAAGTTTATTGACATTTAAGAACCCTAAATGTCAATTTATAGCTAAATCGGTCTGAAAATTTAACTAAAAACGTCAAAATGCCATAAATCGGGGGTACCGTCATATGGGGGTTTCACCAAAACGTGGACCTATGTCCACAACTTTTGTTATATAAGTTTATTTACACTTAAGAACCCTAAATGTCAAATTATAGCTTAAGCGACCTGAAAATGTAGCTAAAAACGTCAAAATACCGTAAATAGTGGGCACCGTTATATGGGGGCTATACCAAAACGTGGACCTATGTCCACTTGTTTTGTTATATAAATTTAGTGACGCTTAAGAACCCTAAATGTCAAATTATATATAAATCGGTCTGAAAATATAGCTAAAAACGTCAAAATACCGTAAATCGGGGGGTACCGTTATATGGGGGCTATACCAAAACGTGGACCTATGTCCACAAGTTTTGTTATATAAATTTAGTGACGCTTAAGAGCCCTAAATGTCAAATTATAATTAAATCGGTCTGAAAATGTAGCTAAAAACGTCAAAATACCATAAATCGGGGGTACCGTTATATGGGGGCTATACCAAACCGTGAACCTATGTCCACAACTTTTGTTATATAAGTTTATTGACACTTAAGAACCCCAAATGTCAAATTATAGCTACATCGGTCTGAAAATGTAGCTAAAAACGTCAAAATACCGTAAATCGGGGGGTACCGTTAAATGGGGGCTGTACCAAACCGTGGACCTATGTCCACAACTTTTGTTATATAAGTTTATTGACACTAAAGAACCCCAAATGCCAAATTATAGCTACATCGGTCTGAAAATGTAGCTAAAAACGTCAAAATACCGTAAATCGGGGGGTACCGTTATATGGGGGCTATACCAAACCGTGGACTTATATCCACAACTTTTGTTATATAAGTTTGTTGACACCTAACAACCCTAAATGTCAAATTATAGCTAAATCGGTTTGAAAATGCAGCTAAAAACGGCAAAATACCGTAAATCGGGGGGTACTGTTATATGGGGGCTATACCAAAACGTGGACCGATATAGCCCATTATCGAACTTGACCTGCCTGCAAGCAAAAGACGCATTTTCCCAAAATTTCAGCGTTCTATCTCAATTTTTGTGGATGCTAGAGTGATTACCACAGACGGACAGACGGACGGACATGCACAGATCGACTCAGAATTTTACCCTGATCAAGAATATATATACTTTATAGGGTCGGAAATGAGTATTTCAATGCGTTACAAACGGAAAAACAAACTTAATATACCCTCCATACTATGGTGGAGGGTATAAAAATGGGTAAAAATGTGTTGAAGGTAGCAAGTTTTTTTGTGTTTTTTCTTGATTTCTGGTGAAACCAGGGAAAATTCAAACCTGAGCTCAAAGAAAGAATAGAAGAATACCCCTTGGGCAACATAGTTCTAATGTATGACTTCTCGATATATACAGTGCATCCCCCTTAAATCGATGCTGACATTTTGAAGTTTTGAAATCGGGGTTTTTTGAATTTTTCTTATAATTAAAGGGCGCAACCAGATAATGACCTAAACTATTTATTGGATTGAAGAACTCGTGATTCCACGTCGTTTGATGTATATCTCATGAGTGTGCTCCGTACAGCTCCCTAGAAATAGGAGTCCAAAGTCGAATTTTTGGTGCGTAAATTTTCTTTAAAGACCTATTTTTTGGCTTCAAAATTTACAACTGTGACTCAGGTACCCTTGAACCCCGCGTGATTTTAGTTTTTTTCCGCGCCGGATTTAATTAGCCCTACCGCGATCGAATCCACCCACTAAAACCGCTGATATACATACCCTGAAAATAGGAAAATAAGCAAAATTTTATTTTGACTAATCGGCATACTAAACCGCGGTTTCCCTTAAATTTTTTTACATAAATGGAATCCTTTATACGCGATTATAATATTTGTCGAAAAGGTGTGTCATAAATTACAGAGATTCGGGAGTAGTATTCGTATTTAACCAAAAATAGAATCAGGTAGCACATCCGCGGTTCTTGACGAATCTGTATAAAATTTGTCTTATTGACGTATTTTTAACAGGGGGTCACTGAAATCGGATGCGCCTTATAATCATATGAACATCGCGTTATTTTTACCCACATGAAGCATTTTGGTGTAGTAAGATGCAACTGATGGCACACTTTGATCGCTGAATGAAACATGGAAAAATGCAAACATATTGACAGAGATGCACTCGCTCTATGCGAAAAGCACATGCGCCTCAACTGATTTTAACTATTTCGCGCGTTATACGGTTTTTAACTTTTATGTTTTTTCTTTGATTGTAATATCAATAACACTCTTTATTTCCTAATTCTATTGCTTATCACACTAAGCAAATATACTTTCACGATGATAAACTATTTTCCTTGAAGGGGTTTTAGCAAAATAATTCAGGTTTTGTTTGGAAATTTAGCGAAATAGTAGAATAACTCCCAAAAAATGTTCTCAAATTTTTCGTATTAAACCAAAAAATATGTACTTGAAATAGTGTTCCAACAATAAACTTTTGTCTTTTGTTGTAGCTGCAATATGCAATTTAAAATCCTAATCTATAAAATTTTGGTCTCACATTTTTCTGGACATTGTCTAGATTCTGTACGTATTTTTAATTTATTTTTTTAAAGATTTTTATGGAGTCTGAGTTAGAATAAATAAAATTTACTCCAAGATTCCTTCATTATTTTTTGATTTTCCGCGAAAATGAAAATAAATTTAGCAAATATTTAGGCGTCTATGTATAGATATTAAATGTTGTTACCGATTTATATATACATTTGGGTATTACAACACAAAGGGAATTTTTAAATATTTTTTCTTTATAAGGGAATAAAACCCCCCATAACTTTTGGGCGCAGCATCCAATTTTGTGAACGCGAACAGATTTGAAACCACGATTTTTTTCTTAACCCAAGTACCAAAAATCGTGAATGTGCTTGTAAAAAAATTTTGTAATTTTTTTTCTATGGAATTGTAAAGGAAATTTGAAATTTACCATATATACACTTCTAGTCTAAAGGCTGAGGGTATAATTACAAATTGACCAAATATATACATAGTAAAATGGTCAAGCTTAGGCTATTCTTATCATGATTTTGGATAAACATAAACAAAACATCGACTTTTATTTTCTGCACGCTAGATCTGCATTTTTTCCCACTGTATGTCGTCGGCATAAGCAACTAAAATGTGCCTATTGGTGTAAATTGTACCATTACTTCTGATGTTTGCATATTGTATAACCTTTTCCTTTCTTCTGTTGAAGAGATCACGCAAAAGGCTGTCTCCTTGTCTGAAACCTATGTTGGTACGAAACTCTTGGTAGAAGTTCTTTTCTATTTTAACTGAAGATCGGGTATCAATTAATGGCATCTTACGAAGCCGAATGAGCTTTGCGGGTATACCAAAATCAGACATAGCTTGGAATGCCTTTAACGTATAAGGCTGTCGAGAGCTGCTTTATAATCAACAAAAGGATAGTAGGTGTCGATCTGCATTTCTTGGGTATTTTCCAGGATTTGCCGCGAAAAACATATGCTCTATTTTTAGAACATTTGAGGTGGAATTTGTTTTCCATATCAACACACTTTCTATTTTTAATTTTTTTATTTCGCCCTCTGTTGCATTTGATCATGTGAACTTCTGATTTATAGCCGAACACATTACACACTAGGCCAAGCGTATGAATATTAAAGGTTGTTTAACTGCTTACATGTGCTTACATGTACACCACCAACTCCTTTATTTAACAAAAAGTACCCGGTCTGGGATTTGTATTCAGACACAGGCGCTCAGTGCCACCATAACTTAGTAATGCCATGTTCAGACTAGCGGTAATTCGCTCTCTATTCGTTGTTCGACCCCAAATAACGATACAATTACTTCATTTCCCATACAAAATTTTGAGAACGAACAACGATTTTTGTACATTGTTCAATTTAAATTACTCTCAGAACGACGATAAAATATGTCCCATCTCTAACAAATGAGAGAATTTATCGAAATAAATTAATTATGACAGGAAAAATAAAAAATTAAAAATGTATTAAAAATCCAAAACTTTTTAGAAAAACTGCAAAATATGAATGAAAAGTAAACAGTTTAACGACTAGTATACATTCAAATCATAGCAAATTTTGTTTTCTCTTCCACTGCGGTTGCATTTCTTGTCCATCGTTTCAAATTTGCGTACAAATTTAGAAACAAAAATCAAATGCCTGCCGGAATGTCTGTATACCAAAAAGATGTGTTGGCAGGTCTCTCTCTCGTTAATTATTGAAATAGAAAAAATTGAAAATATACTGAAAACACCAAAATTGTGAGAAAAAATGGAAAACATGAATGAAAATAATAGAATTTAATATTAAATAGATATCTGAAAGAAGGATACATATTTTTTCAGTTCATATAAAATAATTTTACCCGTATTTTGGTTGAAACTTTCTTTAAAATCAGTAAACAAAAACCATGAAAATATGAATCATGTTGCTATGAATTGTGTACCATGTCGTATGAACGGGTTAATTCGTGTACGTAATTATGAGAACGAACGACGTGATTCAAATGCTGGTATGAACATGACATAAGGAGTAATATAAGTAGTTATTTTTGTTTACATTAGTTTGTAATGGATTACATAATGACTTTCTTGTGGACGGCACATAGGATGCACATGTTCCAATGATCGGGTACGCGTTCTTTCGCCATATGGTGCTAACTAGCTGATGCATACACCTTATCAGCCTGTCGCCTGCGGTTTTGAAAAGTTCAGCTAGTAAGCTGCCTTATTATTCTTCAACTGGTTTACTGCTATCTTAATATCATTTTCGCCGGGCGTTATACATTCAATACTATATTCCGGAATTGTACCTGTGGTATCTTCGTCGTCTTAGTTAGTATTTGATACTATGAGTGTAGAAAAATGGCATTTAATGATTTTGTATCTGTTACCAAATTATCTTGCTCGTGCCTAGATGAGGATGTACCAAAGCCATCAGTTTGATGTTTTAATCTTTGGAAGATTTTTAATCTTTGGGTCGATTTTTTCACATTTCACATTTCCCCTTTTTCCATTTCTCTCTTTTTTCTACGGAAAAGAGGATTTTCTTCGGTCCTTTTCCCCCGATACCTATCTCGTGCGCTACGAGTTGCTACTGATTGTAGAGTATATGCCGCATTCTTCTCTTCAGTAGCAGCACGGCACTCCAGGTCATACCATGTATTCTTCGGTGGAGGCCTCTGGTACCCAAGAATTGATTTTGCGGCTGTTTGCATGGAGTGGGCAATACTTTATCACTCCGTGTTGTGTCTTTTCGTATTTTATGTGCTGCGTTTAATATGGTACGAACTTTTGCGTCTATGTTTGCTCCTCGGAACGATCGTACATCCAACACGCTCAATAAGTGTCTTCAATCTATCCCAACGTGAACAATTTGATTTCTTGTTTTTTGGTCTGGAGACAGCCATGTACCCTTACGAATATCGAGATGCTTAAATCAGGTACAGTTAACTACCATGTTTTTTGCCGCTGCGAATTCTATCAGCCTCTTTCCATTGTCAGTTATTTTCTGACCAAATTAGCAAAAAATTACACCAAAGTTTGGCAGTGGTCAAGAACCTTCGCCATTATGGACATAGCTCCACGTTTCGATATAGCCACCACACAACGATATCGTCCGATTTAAGATATTTTGAAAACTTTATCTACATTTGCAGTCCGAATTGAATGTAATTCGACATGGTCCATATTTTGGTATAGCCCCTTATAGCGGTACCGCCCAGTTTCAGTTATTTTGATTTTTTATTGATATTTTCAGTCCAAATTACATGTAACTCAGCATGTACTGTTCAAAACGACGAGCAACTTTGGCACCAAACATGTTTTGGTATAGCCCTCATACAACTGTACCTCCGATTTCAGGTATCTAAAGTTTTTATACCCTACACCACTATGTGGTAAGGGGTATTATGTGTTAGTGCATTTGTATGTAACATACAAAAGGAAGCGAGATAGACCCATAGTTCCTTCTAGGGATATACATAGAATCACTTTCTGAGTCGATTTATGCATGTCCGTCCGTCCGTCCGTTCGCAACATACAGGTCGCATTTGTTGACCGATTTCGCTGAAAATTGGGAAATACCATTTTTTTAGCCGTCGGAAGATCAAGTTCGAAGATGGGATATATCGGCCCACGTTTTGGAATAGCCCCCATATAACGGTACCCCCCGATTTACGGTATTTTGACGTTTTCAGCTACATTTTCAGACCGATTTGGCTATAATTTGACATTTAGGGCTCTTAGGTGTCAATAAACTTATAAAACAAAAGTTGTGGACATAGGTCCACGTTTTGGTATAGCCCCCATATAACGGTACCCCCCAATTTACGGTATTTTGACGTTTTTAGCTACATTTTCAGACCGATGTAGCTATAATTTAACATTTAGGGTTCTTAAGTGTCAATAAACTTATATAACAAAAGTTGTGGACATAGGTCCCCGTTTTGGTATAGCCCCCATATAACGGTGCCCCCCGATTTACGGTGTTTTGATGTTTTTAGCTACATTTTCAGACCGATATAGCTATAATTTGACATTTAGGGTTCTTAAGTGTCAATAAACTTATATAACAAAAGTTGTGGACATAAGTCCACGTTTTGGTATAGCCCCCATATAACGGTACCCTCCGATTTGCGGCATTTTGACGTTTTAAGCTACATTTTCAGACCGATGTAGCTATAATTTAACATTTAGGGTTCTTAGGTGTCAATAAACTTATATAACAAAAGTTGTGGACATAGGTCCCCGTTTTGGTATAGCCCCCATATAACGGTGCCCCCCGATTTACGGTGTTTTGATGTTTTTAGTTACATTTTCAGACCGATATAGCTATAATTTGACAATTAGGGTTCTTAAGTGTCAATAAACTTATATAACAAAAGTTGTGGACATAGGTCCACGTTTCGGTATAGCCCCCATATAACGGTATCCCCGATTTGCGGTATTTTGACGTTTTAAGCTACATTTTCAGACCGATGTAGCTTTAATTTAACATTTAGGGTTCTTAAGTGTCAATAAACTTATATAACAAAAGTTGTGGACATAGGTCCCCGTTTTGGTATAGCCCCCATATAACGGTGCCCCCCGATTTACGGTGTTTTGATGTTTTTAGCTACATACATTTTCAGACCGATATAGCTATAATTTGACATTTAGGGTTCTTAAGTGTCAATAAACTTATATAACAAAACTTGTGGACATAGGTCCACGTTTTGGTATAGCCCCCATATAACGGTACCCCCGATTTGCGGTGTTTTGACGTTTGTAGCTACATTTTCAGACCGATTTAGCTATATTTTGACACTTAGGGTTCTTAAGTGTCAATAAACTTATATAACAAAACTTGTGGACATAGGTCCACGTTTTGGTATAGCCCCCATATAACGGTACCCCCGATTTGCGGTGTTTTGACGTTTGTAGCTACATTTTCAGACCGATGTAGCTATAATTTGACATTTAAAGTTCTTAAATGTCAATAAACTTATATGACAAAACTTGTGGACATAGGTCCACGTTTTGGTATAGTCCCCATATAACGGTTCATTTAAGTTCATATTTTCGTATAGCCCAGATACCTCCGAACTAGCTGTTAATGACATTTGAAGTTCCCACGTTATGTACCGATTTTCGATATTTTGAAGATTCTAGCTAAATTTTTTAACCGAATTAGGAGTTATTTGACATTAAAGGCTCCCATCAAAAACTGTCAACATAGGTCAATAAACAAATATAACAAAACTTGTGGACATAGGTCCACGTTTTGGTATAGCCCCCATATAACGGTACCCCCCGATTTGCGGTATTCTGACGTTTTTAGCTACATTTTCAGACCGATTTAGCTATAATTTGACATTTAGGGCTCTTAAGTGTCAATAAACTTATAAAACAAAAGTTGTGGACATAGGTCCACGTTTTGGTATAGCCCCCATATAACGGTACCCCCCAATTTACGGTATTTTGACGTTTTTAGCTACATTTTCAGACCGATGTAGCTATAATTTAACATTTAGGGTTCTTAAGTGTCAATAAACTTATATAACAAAAGTTTTGGACATAGGTCCCCGTTTTGGTATAGCCCCCATATAACGGTGCCCCCCGATTTACGGTGTTTTGATGTTTTTAGCTACATTTTCAGACCGATATAGCTATAATTTGACATTTAGGGTTCTTAAGTGTCAATAAACTTATATAACAAAAGTTGTGGACATAAGTCCACGTTTTGGTATAGCCCCCATATAACGGTACCCTCCGATTTGCGGTATTTTGACGTTTTAAGCTACATTTTCAGACCGATGTAGGTATAATTTAACATTTAGGGTTCTTAGGTGTCAATAAACTTATATAACAAAAGTTGTGGACATAGGTCCCCGTTTTGGTATAGCCCCCATATAACGGTGCCCCCCGATTTACGGTGTTTTGATGTTTTTAGTTACATTTTCAGACCGATATAGCTATAATTTGACATTTAGGGTTCTTAAGTGTCAATAAACTTATATAACAAAAGTTGTGGACATAGGTCCACGTTTCGGTATAGCCCCCATATAACGGTACCCCCGATTTGCGGTATTTTGACGTTTTAAGCTACATTTTCAGACCGATGTAGCTATAATTTAACATTTAGGGTTCTTAAGTGTCAATAAACTTATATAACAAAAGTTGTGGACATAGGTCCCCGTTTTGGTATAGCCCCCATATAACGGTGCCCCCCGATTTACGGTGTTTTGATGTTTTTAGCTACATACATTTTCAGACCGATATAGCTATAATTTGACATTTAGGGTTCTTAAGTGTCAATAAACTTATATAACAAAACTTGTGGACATAGGTCCACGTTTTGGTATAGCCCCCATATAACGGTACCCCCGATTTGCGGTGTTTTGACGTTTGTAGCTACATTTTCAGACCGATGTAGCTATAATTTGACATTTAAAGTTCTTAAATGTCAATAAACTTATATGACAAAACTTGTGGACATAGGTCCACGTTTTGGTATAGTCCCCATATAACGGTTCATTTAAGTTCATATTTTCGTATAGCCCAGATACCTCCGAACTAGCTGTTAATGACATTTGAAGTTCCCACGTTATGTACCGATTTTCGATATTTTGAAGATTCTAGCTAAATTTTTTAACCGAATTAGGAGTTATTTGACATTAAAGGCTCCCATCAAAAACTGTCAACATAGGCCCATATTTTATTATAACCCCTACTTAACAGTACCTCCCAATTTCTAGCCCACCAAAAATTTTCAACATACATAGTTAGATATAGGCACCATAAAAAAGGGCCTCCCGAATGAAGCATAAATGTACATAAACATTATCTGACATTTTAACATACCCACTTAAAGTTGGGGACACGAATGAAAAGTAATTATTCCATTTTAGTTCAGAATATTTTATGGTGGAGGGTATGAAAAGTTCGGCCCGGCCGAACTTAATGCTTTTTTACTTGTTTTTTATCGATTTCGCGTAATTATCTATTATATCTATTTCAAGGCTGTAAATGAAGAACCGTGGATGTAGCATCACACAATAATCTTGGGATAAAATATGTATAAATCGCTTAATTATCAAAATCATTTTGTTCCGCATGTGATTTTCATGTACAGCAAGACCATATCTCTTAGTTTGTGTATATTTCTTAAAATTTCATTTGGAGGCTAAGATGTAGGTTTCAGTGCCACCATGAAAATCTACATCGATATATATCTAATTCAAGTCAATCAATCAAGAACGGAGGATGTAGCATCACACACTATCTTTTTGGGATAAAATGAATATATCTCCTTTAGCAGTGAAGTTTTTAGATCTCTGTTTCCCCAGTTTTTTCATTGCAGTGGAAACGACCCCTAGAAAACCAATACTTTGAAAAACCATTTTAGGTGATTTTCCTACCTTGGAATTTCTCGTATCACGCGTTTTAGTAGATGGATTTTCATGAGTAATGACTTATTAGATCCGCAACGTAAAAATCTAAAATTTGCAATCAAGTACGAGGAAATCGAATGACAATTGTAAAAAAATTAGTCCCGAAAAATATAATTGTTAAAAAAATGTTAGCACAAAATTTTCGTATTTGGATAAACTACATTCTCGACATATATATCAAATAACTCAGAATCGCGAGTTATACACTCCTATACATGATTTTTGAATAACATGTTTGCGTAACGAAATTAGATGAAATTTCCAAAAAAAAAAAAAAACACTTAAAATCTGGCTTCAAAATGTCAGCATAATTTAATGGTGAGATGATCCTTATTTAGCTTTTACTTTGACAGGAAAATCGTAAAAAGTGTGCTTTAATATTCATTTTGGAGAAAAAAATTTCATGTTATCCAAAAGCTTTTCATTTGTATAATATACAACCACAATTCGCGAGTTATAAACGGGTAAACCTTGGCGTCAACTATGTCTAATTTTCAAAAAGATTGTCCATATACACTTCCATACGAAAAAAATGTGCCTCATCGAAATAACAGTTTTAGACCCCAAGTATGATTGGACGAAATTCGTTTCAGACAATTTGGAGTCGATTTAGGCATATCCGTCCGTTATCTGTTTGGCTGACTGGAGCGCCCGATAACTCTGGAATGGATCGACCCATAGATGAAAGATTCAATTCACGCAGGTCGAGAGTGTATCTTTCTGATACTTTTCTATTCAGTCTCTGACTGATATTTTTTTACATGTTTTCAATCAAAGAAACATTTTCTACAGTAACAGGAGTTTGGTAGTAATTCGATAGATTTGTTGAATAAGGTATCTTGTTTATACAAGGTGGCGCAGAAGTAATCCTCCTATCGGAAAATGCTATAAATTTTGCGATTGGCCCCTTATGTCAGTTCTGTTTTGCATATGTGTAGTAAACACATGCGAAACACACGTTAGTAAACAATGTTACGCTACACTGCTCCAAAACGCGGAATATTGGTGACTATTTATTTGACCAATAATCGGTCGGTGACTTTGGCAAAACGTGAATTTCGTCGCAGATCGCCTGATTTGACCGCACCAGACTTATTTTTGTGGAGCTTTTTGAAGTCGCCTGTTTATGCCTTAGACTCTTTCAGCTCTTAAAGACAGTATACGTCAAGAATGTGAGGACCTTTGTATTCGTGCATGAAACTAGGGGTTCTTAGATCGACTTCCCCACTACTGCAATTTCATAAAATTACTCTAGTATGGAACTCATTTTAAGAACCCCTAGTTTCATGCACGAATACAAAGCAACTGACGTTTCGGAAGTCAGCCATCATTAATAATGCCATGGATATATATTTTGAAGCGAAATTTCATTTAATACACTGTGCGACAACAAAAAAAATGACAAGGAAAATCGAGTAGATTATGAAAGTAGAGCTAAAAATATGAGACACGTGTATCGGCGTTTTTAAAGTTTACGTCGGAAAGTAACCAAAATAGGCGGGGCAAGTTCCGCCCATTTTTAATTTCTTCGAAATTTTCGAATTAATATATCTTGGAATCCTTGCATTTCAGGTATATAGTGTCTTTGGCAACTTTACTCAGGAGGGTATGGGGAATATTTTTGATAACATTTTTAACCCTCATGCGGTTCATCAAAGGTGTCTTTTTTGTCCTTTTTTTGAAAATCTTTCAAAAACTCCTTAAAAATGTGATCTATCAAATCCAAATATTCTACAAAATTTTTCGCCATAAAATTTTACTATAGGTCTCAGAATACACCAAATCTGTAACTCTTGTCTAATCGCCAGAAATCTCTAAAAATGAAAAACAAGTTTTAGGGTTAAAGTCGGACTTCATCTGAGTTTATTCAAAATTGTCCCACAAAACATAATTTTAGAGAAATGGTGTCAGAGACAAAAATATTCTTCATCAAATTTCACTATGGGTCACCAAAGAAACGAAATGTCTATTTACATTTTATAGCATGAAAATATCAGTATCAATTTTACTGAAAAAACATGAAAATATTTCCCAATTTTTGTGATGAAAAATGTTTCCTTCTTTTTTCGAATTGATACATGGAAGTAATATAAAACTTGGTTATAGGTGAAAAGTGTCAAAGGATGAACAATTCTACACAAAATTTCACTATGAGTTTCGAAATAAACCATGTATTTATGTATACTATTTCCTTAAAAAATTAGATTACAAATTTATATATATTAGGATGAAATTATATGTTTTAATTTTGGACTGTTAATTTTACATAATTCCATACTGGATAAAAATCTAGCAAAATCCTTTACTTTTTGGGTATATTGTTAAAGAAAGAAATGTTCCAAAAGAAATTTCATTGTGAGTCTCTGAATAAAAGAAATATGTAACCATAACGTATAACATTCTTAGCAGCCCTTGTTTTTGGTGTAGGGTTTAGGGCCGTATTTTACAATTTTTAACCAGATCGTCGTTGTGGTTAAAAAATATAAATATCTTATTGATGGTTTTTCGTTATAAACTCATACAGAAGATGCTGTGTGTTCAATTTAAATAGCTTTGAAACATTTGGGGTGAACATATATTTGAAAAATATAGAAAACCCAGATCGGACCTGCCAAAATTGCGTATTTTTAATACTTTTAACTTAAATTACGTATTTAGGATAAGCCATTGGTTGCTTATATTGTATGTGAAAATACATTAGAGGTCTACGGCTATCGTCCAGTGAAAATATAGGTGTCATATGGGCTCTCACATATACGATTTGGTGTGGTCCAAAAAACTACAATGATGGGACTCACTCCTACTTTGGTGGCATTTACGTAATTAACTATAGCAATTTGGTAGTAATTCGATAGATTTGTTGAATAAGGTATCTTGTTTATACAAGGTGGCGCAAAAGTAATCCTCCTATCAGAAAATGCTACAAATTTTGCGATTGGCCCCTTATGTCAGTTCTGTTTTGGCATATGTGAAGTAAACACATGCGAAACACACGTTAATAAACAATGTTACGCTACACTGCTCCAAAACGCGGAATATTGGTGACTATTTATTTGATCAATAATCGGTCGGTAACATTGGCAAAACGTGAATTTCGTCGCAGATCGCCTGATTTGACCGCACCAGACTTCCTTTTGCGGAGCTTTTTGAAGTCGCCTGTTTATGTCAACAAGCCTCAGACTCTTACAGCTCTTACTAGGTGTTTACACACAGACAGTATTGACAAGACAATAGCATAGTTACAAACCATTTTCACCAATACATTCATAATTTTCTCTATACATATTAAACAAGTAAGAAAAGTCTATAGTCGGACGGAGCCGACCATGGGATACCCTATACCACTATCCCTGGACAATCGCTCTCCACGGAACTTCTTTTCAATGATTGTGAAAAATTACTTATCAAATATCAGAGATGTAATGTATAATACTTATGACTAAAACCAAAAAATTATCTAGCATGACAAATACATTTTTGTAGCAGGAAAGGAAAATTTATTTCACACAAACTAAAATGTAATGAAACCCACTTATATAGTACTACTACGAGTACTTCCGTTGTTTAACCGCTACGTTATTGGAATTTTTACCAATTTCACACAAAAGTTTCAGTCCATTTAACCCGCTAAGTATTATCTGATCTTCACGTTGGTTTGTACGCTTCTTCTTCATCATAAACTCAAACTTTGTTTAAAATTTTGTGGGTTAAAATTTTGTTTTTGGTCCATTTCATCCCCCGAAAATTTCACGATCATCACCAAAAACTAATCATTTCTATTCTGGCCCGAACCCAACCTCCTTAAAAATTCGTTACAATCGGTCAATAATTGCGGCCTTAAGCTTGTTTACAATTTTTAATGGACGGACACACATCGCTAAAGCGCTTTATCTTGTCGAGATATGAATTTCGGCATACCAAATAAGGGGTCTAGGACGAATATTTCGTGGTGTTACATAAACTTTTTGAGAGACAATATGTAGCATGGGATAAAAATGTGGTTCTCTACACAGAACCCATTATATATTAGCCAGTAGGCCCGTTATCTAGCAAACACTTTATTGCAATTTACATCAGAGGAAAGGTCAGTATTTTTTTCCATATGTAGGCTACTTTGCGAAATATATATGTCCTCAAGGAATCAAAATATTTATATTTTTAAAATTTTTATATTTTTCATACAAAAGTAATGGTCCATTTTACCCGCTAAAGAATATCAGATCATCATTCAAAATTGTAGGCATCTTTTTCGACATATACTCTTATCCGGTGCAAAATTTCGTGACTATTGATGTATAATTGCGACTTCTAGCGAGTTTATTATTACACTACAAACAAAAAACGGAATATATTAGGCTGTAACTCTGTTATCTGATCATGCAAACCAACATAATTGGTATCAATTGAAAGGTCAAGCGTTCCACTTTCATGTATATCTCACTTGTCCGGAATGTCACTTCCAGGAATTAAGATATAAGCTGTATATTAAAAATTTTCACAATTTTCACACAAAAGTTTTGGTCCATTTAACCCTCTAAATATTATCCGATCGTCATCTCGAATTGCAAGCTTCTCATTTGTGACATACTCTTACCTTATTTAAAATTACGCGTTGATCGGACTATTATTGAGACCTACAGAGCCACTAGAAAATTGGATAAATATTATGTTTTTGGTCCATTTCACCCGCTGAATATTTCACGATCATCACCAATAAGAATAGGGATCTATTCTGATCTGAACCCGACCTCCATTCAAAATTTCAATTTACAATTTATAATGGACAGACGGACGGACGGACGGACGGACAGACACACATCTCAAAATCGCTTTATCTCGTCGAGATATGAAGATTGGTATACCACATTGGGGGTCTCCGACGAGTATTTCGCGGTGTTACATGAATTTTTACCAAAACAAACTTATAATACCCTTTTCCACATTGTGGTATAGGGTATAAAAATTTATAAATGTATTTGTGCAAAAGGTTTGTATTTTTGCTATTGTCTTGCCAATACTGGCATTTGTAAATGTAGGGTTAAAGACAATATACGTCAAGAATGTGAGGACCTTTGTATTCGTGCATGAAAATAGGGGTTCTTAGATCGACTTCCCCACTACTGCAATTTCATAAAATTACTCTAGTATGGAACTCATTTTAAGAACCCCTAGTTTCATGCACGAATACAAAGCAACTGACGTTTCGGAAGTCAGCCATCATTAATAATGCCATGGATATATATTTTGAAGCGAAATTTCATTTAATACACTGTGCGACAACAAAAAAAATGACAAGGAAAATCGAGTAGATTATGAAAGTAGAGCTAAAAATATGAGACACGTGTATCGGCGTTTTTAAAGTTTACGTCGGAAAGTAACCAAAATAGACGGGGCAAGTTCCGCTCATTTTTAATTTCTTCGAAATTTTCGAATTAATATATCTTGGAATCCTTACATTTCAGGTATTTAGTGTCTTTGGCAACTTTACTCAGGAGGGTATGGGGAATATTTTTGATTACATTTTTAACCCTCATGCGGTTCATCAAAGGGGTCTTTTTTGTCCTTTTTTTAAAAATCTTTCAAAAACTCCTTAAAAATGTGATCGTATCAAATCCAAATATTCTACAAAATTTTTCGGCATAAAATTTTACTATAGGTCTCAGAATACACCAAATCTGTAACTCTTGTCTAATCGCCAGGAATCTCTAAAAATGAAAAACACGTTTTAGGGTTAAAGTCGGACTTCATCTGAGTTTATTCAAAATTGTCCCACAAAACATAATTTTAGAGAAATGGTGTCAGAGACAAAAATATTCTTCATCAAATTTCACTATGGGTCACCAAAGAAACGAAATGTCTATTTACATTTTATAGCATGAAAATATCAGTATCAATTTTACTGAAAAAACATGAAAATATTTCCCAATTTTTGTGATGAAAAATGTTTCCTTCTTTTTTCGAATTGATACACACGGTGCCCTTGAATCAAATTTAAATGGAAGGTGCTTACACCTGGGAAGTTTTTGCGGATTCTGAAACTACAATGTTCATAGATGAGAAAAATCAAAAAACAAAAAAAATCGCCGGAGCGCTTTTTAAATAAATCGCGATTCAAGTTGATATTTTTAGGGGTTATTTAGGTTTTTGCGATTTTGCTTGGAAACCGCAAGTCCTATCAAAATGGGAATAAAGAAAATGTTGTAGATATCAAAATTCTCTACAAGATTGGCCTCAATAATATTTTCGTAGGTTTTACAACTGTTGAGATATAGAAGTTGAAATTGGGACAATTCAAATTCAATTCAATTCTGTATCGTCTCCTTATAAAACAATGTCATGACTGCAATTTTCCAACTTAAACTTATATATCTAAAAAAATGGTACAACCTAGGAAAAACTACATGACCCAGTCTTGTAGAGAATTTTCACAGCTATAAGATTTTCTCAGGTCCCATGCCGATAAGACTTGCCGTATTTAAGCAAAATCGCGAAACCCTAACAAAAAAACCTAAAAACGTAAACTGAACTTCTTTATCTCAAAAATGGTACAGCCTGAAAACAAATCATAAAGGTCAATCCTGTAGAGAATTTTCACAGCTACAACATTTTCTTAAGCTCCATTTCGATTGGACTTGCGGTTTCCAAGCAAAATCGTGAAAATCTAAAAAACACCTAAAAATGTGAATTTTGACCGCGATTTATTTAATAATCCCTACAGCGATTTTTTCTTGTTTTTGGATTTTTCTCATCTATGAACATTGCTGTTTCAGAATTCATAAAAACTTCACCTGTGTAAGCGGTTTTCATTAAAAGTTAGTTAAGGCGCACCCTTCGTGACATTGTCTTATAAGGGGGGATACAGTCAGTGCATTGTCCCAATTTGCACTTCAATATCTCAAAAATGGTAAAACCTACGAAAATACCGTGAAGGTCAATCTTGTAGAGAATTTTCATGGCTACAACAGTTTCTTCAGTCTCATTTTAATAGAACTTGCGGTTTCCAAGAAAAATCGTGAAAACCTAAACAACCCCTAAAAATGTCAACTTGAATCGCGATTTATTAAAAAGGCGCTCCGGCGATTTTTTTTGTTTTTTGATTTTTCTCATCAATGAACATTGTAGTTTCAGAATCCGCAAAAATTTCCCAGGTGTAAGCACCTTCCATTTAAATTTGACTCAAGAGCACCGTGTACATGGAAGTAATATAAAACTTGGTTATAGGTGAAAAGTGTCAAAGGATGAACAATTCTACACAAAATTTCACTATGAGTTTCGAAATAAACCATGTATTTATGTATACTATTTCCTTAAAAAATTAGATTACAAATTTATATATATTAGGATGAAATTATATGTTTTAATTTTGGACTGTTAATTTTACATAATTCCATACTGGATAAAAATATAGCAAATCCTTTACTTTTTGGGTATATTGTTAAAGAAAGAAATGTTCCAAAAGAAATTTCATTGTGAGTCTCTGAATAAAAGAAATATGTAACCATAACGTATAACATTCTTAGCAGCCCTTGTTTTTGGTGTAGGGTTTAGGGCCGTATTTTACAATTTTTAACCAGATTGTCGTTGTGTTTAAAAAATATAAATATCTTATTGAATATCAGAAGATGCTGTGTGTTCAATTTAAATAGCTTTAAAACATTTGGGGTGAACATATATTTGAAAAATATAGAAAACCCAGATCGGACCTGCCAAAATTGGTATTTTTAATACTTTTAACTTAAATTACGTATTTAGGATAAGCCATTGGTTGCTTATATTGTATGTCAAAATACATTAGAGGTCTACGGCTATCGTCCAGTGAAAATATAGGTGTCATATGGGCTCTCACATATACAATTTGGTGTGGTCCAAAAAACTACAATGATGGGACTCACTCCTACTTTGGATTTGATACGATCACATTTTTAAGGAGTTATTGAAAGATTTTCAAAAAATGACAAAAAAGACCCCTTTGACGAACCGCATGAGGGTTAGAATTTTTATCAAAAATATTCCCCATACCCTCCTGAGTAAAGTCGCCAAAGACACTATATACCTGAAATGCAAGGATTCCAAGATATCTTAATTCGAATATTTCGAAGAAATTAAAAATGGGCGGAACTTGCCCCGCCTATTTTGGTTACTTTCCGACGTAAACTTTAAAAACGCCGATACACGTGTCTCATATTTTTAGCTCTACTTTCATAATCTACTCGATTTTTCCCATCATTTTGAAAAAAATTGAATTTTGTTGCACAGTGATATTAATTCTAAAATATCTTCGATCATTTCATATCATAAAGAAAAAAAATATATCTTAGAAATAAAGTATTTGATCTTTACAGCTGAACTAAGTTTGAAGCATATTGAGCATAAACTGCAAATATGCACATAAAACGTCAGGAAAAAGCCATCAGCAACATTATTTATTTAAATCACATTTTGCTCTCTTTCTATGTTGCCATTCGAAAACATTTTCTAGTACCTTTTTCACTCTGCCAGAACAAAAGTTGTATAAGCAAATGTGAATTTTATGTTGTTGGGAACAACAACAATTTGTAGAAAAAAATTTGCAACAAAAGTTCAGTGGTAGTTTTCACAATATCGCTGTTGACAATAGCTCAGCCCTGCCGCTGTTGTTTCTATCGCTATTGTTGATATCAGTGTTCGTGTTGTTGTTTTTGCTACCATTCTTCTACAATTAATGTTGCTGTTATTATATAAAATATGTTACACATCTGAATGTAGTGTTGCATAAAGAGTAGTAGTTGTTATTAGTAGTTAGCTCAAGTCTGACAACAAATATTTCAGAAACATTAGAGGTTTTTTTAATAACACAATATAACTTTGGGAGTTAAGTTTATAATGAAGATATCCATCAGATTAGCATAGCTGAATGAATGACAAACGACCGAATGGCTGCCAACATGGGTGGTACAGTGCTACGCATGTTCGCCTTGCACAAAGTGGGTCTATGGTTTCGTCACTAACCAGACCTTCACAATAAAAATCCTAGCCACATTTTCTTCTTATTTCGGCTATGTAAAACTTTTCATTAAGTCGGCGATTCAAAGGAGGTCGCATATCAATGAGGAATTAGTTCGGCCCGCACTTTTTTAACCTCCACCATAAATTATATTGAAACCAGATGTCTGTTATTGCTGTTGGATAATGTGGCTAAAACTTTAAAAATACCGAAGATAGCACGGTGCCGTTCTACAGGGAATATATCAAAAGCGAGGACATATACAGCCAATTGTGTAAACGATAACTCTCGAAGGCAGTAACCGATTTGGTCAATACTTTGCATATCGTAATATTTCTACACAAAATTTCGGAGAAGTTCAATTTAGGACCTGCTATATAATCGCTATGATTTTCTTTGTAAACACTTGTATTTGCTGCATCCATTACAACGGTACAAGTTTTATGAGGGGCAAGTCCCTACTTCCTGAGAAAATAGACCGAAATGTGTAAAAATCCCCTATGTCACCATGTGTGGTGGCTGGAACGCACGATAACTCAAGATCGGATCAGCCGATTCGGTCCTTGTGTTACAAACGGAATCACATACCATACGAGGGTTGCTCGATAATTTTCTGGTCTAACAATGAAAACGCGAATAATTATTGTCAAGATAACTCTAAAACTGTTTATATTTAAAAGCGTTTGGTTTGGTTGTATCTTTCTTTTTTTCTTTTTGTCAGTGGCTGAGGATATAAATCCGTCAGTACAACTGACTGCTACTTCCTTACTTGTTTTTTTGCACAGTGATTTTTTCAAGTAGACAACACAACTTATGGCGATGTCAAACTGTCCTGAGTACGTTTATGCTAAAAAGTGTCTAACTTTCCAATAGAAATGTTAAATGGCACCGGACAACACACAGTGTTTCCTAGGCCAGACAGTTTTCGAGCAGCTCTCTTATTATGGTTGAGGTATAAAAACTAATCGGGATGCACATTAAATAAAATTAAATTTGTCATTCCGTTTGTAAAAAATCGAAATATTCATCGGAGACCCCATAAAGTATTAATAATCATGATCAGGGTAAAATTCTAAGTCGATATAACCATGTCCGTCTTCCCGTCTGTCCGTCCGTCAGTCTGTTGAAATCAAGATACAGCTCGCAATTTTTAATTTGGCATAGAAGTTTCTATTACTCCTAGGATGTTTGGTATTGCAAATGGGCTATATCGGTTCACGTTTTGATATATGTAGCTCCCATAGAACGGTACCACCCGATTTTCGGTATTTTGAAGATTTTAGCTTCATTATCAAACCGAAATGACTGTATATTGGTATTTAGTCTTTGTTGGGGGTATACAACTCTCCCCAGAATTTTTTCGGTATATGTCCACGCCTCAATATAGCCCCCATAGAACGATACCTCCCAATTTTCGGTATTTTGAAGGTTGTGGCCTCGATATTCCTCCGAAATGGCTGAAATTTGGTATTTAGTCTTCGTTATTCGTATAAAAATGTCCCCCATAAATTTGTTTTAGCCACATTACCTTACAGAAATATTGGTATGTGTCTTCTCCATTAAACGAACGGAAACTAGCTGTTCCATTTTATTTCAATACAACTCGTGGTGGAGGGTATAACAAGTTCGGCCCGGCCGAGCTTAACGCCGTTCTTACTTGTTATATTTAAGATAAAGATACAAATTTACACATAGGGTTTCCAGTTTTCAAGGCAATTCTTCGCCAAAAATTGTGGACAAAGGTCCACGTTTTGAACAAACTAATAATAACCTTTGCACATCCAGGCAAAATTTGAAGGAAGGGGTTCCACGCGATGACATGATTTCATGGCATCTTTTGCATTGGTTCAAACGAAGTCGTGAAGGATCCGATCTTTTCATTACCCAGCAAAATTAAATGGAAGTGATTCCATGTGAAATCATGATTTCACTGGTTCTTTTGCATGAGTGCGAAAGGAGTCGTGAAAGATCCCATCTTTTTCATCGAATTTTCATGAGTGCAATGAAGTCGTGAAAGGTCCGATCTTTTTCATCGAATTTTCATGAGTGCAATCGAAGTCATGAAAGATCCGATCTTTTTCATCGAATTTTCATGAGTGCAATTGAAGTCGTGAAAGATCCGATCTTTGTCACAATATTATCATGAGTTCAAATAAATTGATAAGTAACCGCACAATAAATTATCAAATACTCATATACCCGAATAATTGTGTACTTGCAAAAGTAATTGTTAAAATGAAAATAAAAGTCAGATGAAAGTGGTCGATAGTGGCAAAATTTATATATTTTAATTAAAAATACAATGTAAATTGATATAAAACAAAAGAAAAATATATTTTGTGTTTGGAAACCTGTTTCGTTTTGTGGATATTAAAAAGAAGTATGAAAAAGACCCGGTCTATAAACCACGAGCTTCCCCAGCCGACCAACACCGATATAGTAAAACATATCGAGCTGCAATTATTGGGTTGGTTGGGCCATGTTAACAGGATGGATAAAGATGCCACCGGCATATGAATACGAGCCATTTGACGTTATGCGACCCGAGGGAACAAAACTCCAATGGAAAGATCACGATATCACAAGCATGGCATGCAAAGTGAGAGAAGCAAAGTAGGAGATCGGTAAAATAAGTATAAAAGAGACCATAACGTGGTAACTATTACAGGATAAGCTTTTTCTTTTGAAATAAAATAACAGAATTCAAATTTATACTAGATTTCCCAAACGATGAGCTTGGTTCAGAGATTGACACATAATTTATCGAATATTGGAAAAACGGAACCCCCAAGTTGAAAGAAGTATCTTGCAGCCATCGGAAGAGATAAATATGATATTGCAGATTAATATAATATATAATTTTGAAAATTACATACAAAATAAAGAAAAATAACATCTGGCGATACAAATCATCTGCGCATTGTATTCTTATTAATTCAACAAATTACATAATTGTATTGCGAATTTTATTTCTGATTGGCAAAAATCCGGATCCAAAGCATTGGTGCAAGAAGCCATGACGATGAACTGGTGCAAGAAGCCATGACAATGAACTGGTGCAAGAAGCCATGACAATGAACCGGTGCAAGATGCTATGACAATGAACTGGTGCAAGATGCCGTGACAATGAACTGGTGCAAAATGCCGTGACAATGAACTGGTGCAAAATGCCATGACAATGAACTGGTGCAAAATGTCATGACAATGAACTGGTGCAAAATGCCGTGACAATGAACTGGTGCAAAATGTCATGACAATGAACTGGTGCAAAATGCCATGACAATGAACAGGTGAAATCAGGTGTCACTCCCTTGTAAATTTCATCGGTGATTCACCTAAATTTGCACCTATGACAAGTCACTTGCACCTATGATTCAACTCATGATCTGTCATCGAACATTTTGCTGGGTAGCATTTGAACAAATGCAAAGAAAGTCGCGAATGCTCCGATCTTTCCATCAGCATTTGAACCCATGCAATGGAAGTTGTGAAAGGTCCGATCTTTTCATCAGCATTTGAACTCATTCCATCGATCCGATAGAGATGAATTTTGTGTGTTTTATTTATACACATTTTTCTAAATATATAAGATTAATTATTTACAATAGGCTTGATGTTGTCGGAGACTCGTAATCACAACCAACGTTGTTAAAACTCTCTTCGTAATGATAATGTCCTTGCAAAGGGTAGGTGAAAATGACATGCCAAAGCATTGGTGGAAATGACATGCCAAAGCATTGGGGAAACTGACATGTTAAAGCATTGGTGTAAATGACAAGCTTTAGATCCAAAAACGAATAGCATCTTTTGGGGTCCACGAACATATAAAATTCATCGATGAAGATGCTAAAAAAATTACATGTCAGATGACTTGCACCCATGATTGAATGGCATCTTTGGCATCGAACATTTTGCTGGGATTGTGGTGTGGGATATAATGATTATGCAAATGTCTACTAAAACAAATCAGTTTTAGCAGATCTCTAAGAAGAAGTTATGCAGCTTTCTTCCGGCGGTAAGCAATAAATTAAATCTAAATGTGTCAGACAAAGTGGACCTCTTGATGTAATATTTTCAGATATTTAATGTTTTTCTTATGGAGTATGGTATAAAACATTCGGCATAGTAGATCTTTACACCAATTTTATTGTTTATGTCTTAATTTTATGATTAAAATAATATAACCCTTAGGCGCTTAATCGTAATACATAGTTTTTATCACAACAAAACATGCCACACAATAAATGTTTTTTATTAAACACTGAATTTTTATGGAATATCTTACGCATGTAAGAGGCTTCAATCAATCCATAGCAATAAATAAGAAATTTTCAGAAAAATTTGTTATGTTCCTATTGCAAATTACATTATAATATTGATGATTTGAAAAGTTTCAATACATCTCATGTGTGTGCAAATTTACTAAGTCCACCCTTATAAAAATAACCTCAAATCCATAGACAAAGCAGATTTTCTCTATTAAATGGGGATCAAGTGGTTTATAATCAATTTTTGCCAAGATCCAAATACAATAAAGATTTAACATGCATGAAAATTACAAACAGCAGAAAGTGAAACGATTTGGGTTTGTGACAAATGTTGTCTTCATTGATGCTGCTGCTTTGGTCTGTCAACAAACAAACAAAAAAAGGTCAAAAATTGTAATTTAATTTGTTTACAAAACGTGTCCAAACTGAAATGCCTAAGACAAGGTGGTATGACACATTCATTTCTTTGTGTCCTTTTTCTTATGTTGATGTCCTTAAGACACTTATTGTCGGAGTAGTAACTGTACGACGAATGGATACTATTAAGATAAGCATTAGGTTAAACAATGTCCAATAGCACACAAATGTGTGCGTGAGTATCCCTTTACTTGAAATATTTTCAAAAAAAGAAGAAAAACTACCCAGTTGTTCGGGTAACTAGGGAATAACTAACAATCTTTCTGGCTACTAATAAACACAACTAGTTACCACCCAATCTAGTGACAATGTTATAGTCTATTGTTCCCCACTGCATTACCAGTAACCAGTCAATTCGATAGACATTTTCTGAAAGTACATATTGAGACTACGAAATCCCTAGTTGGGTTTCGTGTTTTTAGATCGGGTTTGGATTTTATGACCTCATCTATATCGGGATAAAACGACCGTTTTTTCCATTGATCCGGGCTTTATCTCAGAAACTAATAAGAATTTTGTTTTGCGATCTTCAGCAATATTGTAATCCTAAAGTAGTAGAACTTAAGTGTCTAACAGACGAACTAGGAAGAACGGCACCTAGCGCATCAAAATTGATAAAATATAGGAAAGTTTACATAATTTCTATAATTATGTTTAGTAACAAGCCAAACTATCGACAGTTGAGCCAAGTAACTTTTCGCAAAAATTGTCCAAATAATGTGCTTATTCTCATATTTGAGATTTTAATGCATTGTTGATATATTTATCAAATTGTCGTTGAAAAATGTGCTAGAAACAAGGCGATATAGGCATTTTACAACCAAGATATGTTCTGAAGAGTTGTGTACTACATTCCAGCGAATATTTTTCCCAAAGATAACATTAAGAAAAATTTAACCGAGTTGGAGATACGCTCCGAAATATATACAAATTACGGAATTTTTAGATATATCATAAAATTTGAGCAATCAATGATAATAATTTTTTAAACATATTTTTTTCTTGTTCTTATCTACAAGTTTGCAGCGGATGTCATGGAAAGATTCTTATTGGTTTCAAAGATATAGCCCCAATTTGCTTTAAAAGTCAATATTTAACCATGTTTCGATAGCGCCATAAAATCCGAACCCGATCTAACAAAACAAACCCAAAAGAGGGTTTTTATCTACTGGGTCAGTACTTCCCTAAAAACCGCATTAAAAGTTGTTTGCACAAAATTACATTGAAAATGTTGCACAGTGTAGTCTTGGGAAACACAATTGTCCCTTCATTGCATTACCAGTAACTAGTAAATTCGCTAGTCAGAAATTATAGCCAATATTACTAGCAAGTTGAAGTCAGATAAATGGGTAAATGCATATATGCATTAGCCACACTCTATTTTATTACAAAGGACAATATAATATTCTATACATATGGATATGATAGGTTCATCTTAATCCTTGATACTGGAACTTGTGTGTGACTACTTGATACAGCGACTTATGTTTAGTTGGTCCTTGGAATGTTTTTTCGTGTACCCTTCAGATCATTCAAAAGATCCTGAAATACAATGTCTAAATGTTTAATGAAATGACACGATAATGAATTGTGTCAAAATATGTATCAATACTTACCACAGATATATTAGAAATATTCTGCTTAAATTATTCATAATTTCTATAATTTAGCTCATAACACGTGCTTCTTGCAAAAACACATTTACATTTTTATTCCCTCAGCATTTATGCTAACGAGAGTATATACACTTTCATACGGGCAAAATGTGCCGCATCAAAATAATGGTTTTAGACCCCAAGTATGTTTGGACGAAATCCGTTTCAGACAATTTGGAGTTGATTTAGCCATGTCCGTCCGTCTGTCTGTCTGGCTGGAGCGCACGATAACTCTCGAACGGATCAGCCGATTCGGTCCAAAATTTGGCCTTTGTAATATTTTGTCCAAACTTATTTTAAGTTCTAAGATGGGCACTGTCGGTGTGTACCCTCCGGTACCTCCTCCCCAAAAGTTAAAAAAATCACAACTTTGC
The DNA here is from genome assembly GCF_047663935.1 of Musca autumnalis. Taxonomy (NCBI): domain Eukaryota; kingdom Metazoa; phylum Arthropoda; class Insecta; order Diptera; family Muscidae; genus Musca; species Musca autumnalis. The sequence goes on along the minus strand of NW_027411755.1, from coordinate 131,129,073 downwards.
TTCTCCTAGTACTTAGTCCAAATGTAGTTTTACTTCAGAAATGGACCAAATCCGGTTTTTTCCGTAGGGTACATCCCCCACAAAAGTTCAAAATTTTTGTTTAAGTACACTTTAGGATCTGTTCGAAGGTCCTTTGGAAAATTTACAGATGCTACTTTTTGTGGTCCTGTTTAAGCAATGATATTTGTTTCCTGGCATACATAGTGGTCCAAAATCTTTAAGTTATACGGTGATCAACTGAAATGACTGCTTGGCGCAATATCTATGGAAGGGAATGACTACCATAATAAGATCCGCTTCCAAAATGGACTATGTCGGTCCAATCCTTCAAGTACATCCCCCAACAACAAGAACACTTTTGAGTTTCAAATCAAAAAAGGGTCACAAAATCTGCGTAGCCGGTATGAGATTGATGCTTAAAGTTTCAATTCACACAGGTTGAGGGTATATCTCTGTCGGCATAGCCGACTGATACTTTTTACTCGTTTAATTATGAATAAGAATATTTTTTTCCATTTTATTAAAAAAAGAAATAATGTTGAAAATAGATTACAAGAGAAGCATTGTCGTTACACTATCCATCGGTAGTCTACAAAATAGTCAATATACTACACGCCTCATTACCTGTAACCACTGAAATGACTTGATAGGCAGGGAAGTCCTTTTTCAGAAAGCTATAGGCTATTTTTTTGTACCATTTTTGGGTGTAAAGTAATCAGGATCAATGAGTAACTAGTTACATAACTATGCCAAAGTAGACAATATCTATTTATTGAACAACAGGGTTTTTGAACATGATATCAAATATTTATACAAATATCAACAGCAAATATGTTGATACACATGTTACAACTTAGCATCTGAGGAAAGGAGATTACAATGCCCCGTGTAAGGTTTGGGGGAGTGAAATAGCCTTGCTGCTTTATGCTGTTACGGTTAAAAATGGATTAGTGGTTGTTTAGGTGATAGCTCAGAAAGGCCGCAGAGATTAGTTGTTGTTTGTGGAGATGAGAGTGGTGATACAAACCCGAGTGTTACCGATAAATAAAAGAGGAGAGGAAATAAAACACAAATGTTTTTAGTTGGTATGTATAATAATATTGGTGTGGGTGATTTATTAAGGCGAAAAGTGCTGATGACTTTACCTTGTGTGGGGTGAGACGCGTTACAATAAAACCGAAAAGTACTTCCGTACTGGTGAAGAGATGACTTATAAAAATGTACATACGTCTGTACAGGTGAAGAGATGACTTATAAGTAATTTGTGTATAAAAACCGAGAGTGAATCAAGGCTGTGGCAATAACTGCTTATTGGAAAGTTCTCACTACGATCCGAACTGAGCGAATACAGTTCCAGGGAGAAATTGCAGAGAAATTCCACTACCAAGAGAGTACTCTCTACGATCCGCGCTGAGCGAACATAGTCTCTGAGAAGATTTGTAGGGCAATGATTGGAAATATCACCCTACGGTCCGCCGTAAGCGAACATAGTTTCTCAGAGGGTTTGTAGAGAACACTTAAGGAAGGGAGGCCTCTCTGCGATCCGAACAAGGCGAATAAAGGCTCCCTGGAGATTTGTAGTGAAAATACCAATAGAGTGTTTCTAACTTAAACATTAGCCGCCAGCCTTGAAACACATAGGAGTGTTTCAACATAAAATAGGTGAACTTAAAGTAACTTACAACTAGGAATCCAAGTATGTAAATTCAGTTAGGTGAGCTTTTCCGATTTCAAATTTTCGATTGTTTTTTAATTCTGGACTGTAATAAAGCGATAGCCGATGCGTAGCTAATAAAAAATGGCGAAGGTGAAAATAAATCTTATGTTAACGAGGAGAAACCGATAGAAAATACATCCTGGTGAGAATAATGAAGTATTCACGGTTTTTGGTTGTCTGGTGGTGCAGTCGTTTGAACGTAATTAATTCAAATGATGGGGAGAAGAGGACATTGGACCAGTTAGGATCCATCCAAATACCGTATTTTGTGCCAGAAGTGAACCGAGTATATTTTGGTGAATTCCGTCTAAGAGGATTTTTGGGTATAAATCAGCTCCGATCAATAGTTCTACGGGTCTATTATCAAAAAAGTGTGGATCAGCTAACCGAATGTTTGGTAAACGATGTGTTATATCGGGATCTATTGAGAAAGATGGAAGATCATCCGATATCCGAGGGAGAATAAATGGTTCTGTTTGAAGTACCAACGAAGAATTGATTCTTGAACCGATTTTCAGAGAACAACTCTTCTGAGTATTAGCTGATACCGTTCCCGTTACTCCTGAAATACGAGCTAGAGAAGAGCGAGTGGGCAAATGTAACCGATTTTTAATGGTTTCTGAAATGAAAGAACCCTCAGATGCTGGGTCAATCAGAGCTCTAACTGGATACTCTTTACCGTTATGAAGAAGATTCACTATAGCAGTTCCCAGAAGCACATTACGATTCTGTAATGTATGGAAAACTTGTTGATTTGCTATAGTCGGGTTGGCGCCGGTGGATGTAGAGGCTATGTTGTCATTGTCGTGAACAACAGAATGGCGGGAGGACGATGGCGTCGCATTTGATGAAGGAGTTGAGGGAGGTGAATTAGTAGAACGGTGGAGGAGGGTGTGATGTCTTCCACGACACATATTGCAATTATGGGCACTAGTACAAGTTTTAATTGTATGACCTCGTGAAAGACAATTCCAACAACTGCCTTGTTTCTTCACCGTTGAAGATTTTTGGTCAAAAGGCAATTGTTTAAACTTTGGACAAGATCGCAAAGAATGAATTTCCGTAGGGCATAGAAGACAAGTCATCGTGGCTGGTGATTTGAATTTTTTATAAACCGAATTGGGGGTGATTGGTGATTTAAATTCTTTGGAAGAAGACTTTTTATTGGGTTCAGGGCCTTTGATATCACGCAAACAGTCAAGAGTCTGAATTCTTTCAGAAATAAATGAATCCAAGTCCTCCCAAGAAGACAAAGTCGATTTGTCTCTAACTCTCTGTTCCCATAGAGTGACAGTTATTCGCGGTAAACGCTGAATACAAATGAAGACTATGATAGGATCCCAATGTACTGTGGTGATATCATATACGGCCATAGCAGATAAACAACTATTTATTCCGCGCTGAAGGGTTTTTAATCCCGAACTACTTTCACGATCGATGTATGGAAGATCAAAAAGAAGTTTTAAGTGACTATTGATAATAACCCGTTTATTGTCAAACCGATTTTTGAGAGCTGTCCATGCTAAGACGAAGCTACGGTGAGTTAATGGGAACTTGGATACAATTTCTTTAGCTTCGCCGTCTGTCTTTCTAACTAAATGACAGAGTCTCTCAATGTCACTAAGACCAGAATTATTTATATACACCGCGGTGAAAAGGTCTCGGAAAGTTGGCCACGACAAGAAATCACCATGAAAGGTTTCTATGTCGCATGGAGGAAGTACAAGGTTATGTACACTATCCAGATTTGGTGAAGAAAGGATTGAGTCACGAGTATGAAAACTGTTTTGAATGGAAGGAGGATCCACCTGAATACCGATTTCACGCGAAGCCTGTGTCGAAGTGCTCAAGTTATTTGCTTGGTTGCCATGAAATTCTTCTGCCGAGAGGTCCGAACCGTTTAATGAGGTTTGAGGGGAGGATTTAGAAGATTGGCGAATTTTTGCTAACTTGCGGTTCATCGTCGATCTACATGATATATACGTCTGATGACACACTTCGTACTTACTATCTATCGAATCGATGATATCTTTTCCTGGGTCTACCGACGACATTAAATAATCGAGACAAGTATCGAACATTGTTTGGACCTTGGACCATAGCTTGTCAATTTCTGCGCTACGGAACTCCAATTCATACTCGTCTAACTGATCATCCCGCATTTGGTTAAAATGGGAATCGAATTTGATCAAAGCATCCGATGCTCTGATAAAGAGATCTAAAGGTGTGACCGGCATTGTACAGAATTTCTTTGTAGAGAATTTGTCCGACAAATTTCCACGAATTAGTAGGAATAGTTCAGAAAAAGACCAGATATACACAGATAGTTGCAAAAATTCAATAGAATTTATTATTTTTGCACAAGGTGTAGGGTGAATCAAGGACTAAATGTTCCAAAACAAATTTATTTAGGTGAAGAGGAAACACACATAAACCAAATGTCCGAAAAATTAAACAAATTCCCGAGAATCCGTTCAAAAGATTGCAAAAAAGTCAATAATTTCCAAAAAGCTGCAAAAAATCAATTGAATTTATTGTTTTAGCAGCGAGGTGTAGGGTGAATCAATGACTGAATGTCCAAAATCGATAAATTTTGTGAAATGGGAAAACATAAATTGCGAAAATATCGAAAACCGAATAATTTGGGAATTTTCCTTGTGAAAAATGAAAATTTTAAATTCCAAAGGGACCGAATGTAGGGTGCACTACTTCAGAACAACCAAAAGAGCAAAAAACCGCAACCGAAAATTCAAATATCTTAATAAAAAAAGGTGATTTTAGTATAAAAATGTAAATTTATATTGAATATTTGAATAAATATATATGTTATATTTACTAAAAATATAAATATATAATGCCGATTGTAGGGTGTACAATGTCCAAAAACCGTTTATACCGATTATTTTTCAAAAAGATGCAAATATTTATTTTTCCGAAAAAATATTAAAAAATAATTTATATAAAAAATTAATTTTCCGCCTGCGACCCACTGTAACCGTAGTTATAACGAAGAGGTATAACAAAACAAAATTTAACACAAGTAGTAGATGCCGCAGTTGACGTATGTATGTTGGTATGTACTAGTAGGTAAGCAGGTAGAGAGACCAGAACGTATTGACTTGTTGTTGGTAGGCTTTTTTCGTTTTGTAAGTGACGCTAAAATAAATGCAAAAAGGCGGGTGATTTGTAATACGTTTGTCGTTGCAATTCTCACTAAAGGGCTCTCCCTTTGGAATAATTATGGATGTAGGGATAGTGAGAAAATAAACCGAGATAAATATAACAACAACACGAATTGGCGATCACTACACTTGTTGACTTGTTGGGGAATAATTAAAAAAGCACGATATGCCGTATATTTGATTTATTAAATTCACAAAATAAACGATATTTTGCTAATATTTCAAAGGGAATGCAACCGTATTTTGGTGATAATTTTTATTTAGTGTGTGGACTGTATGAGGATTTTAACCGTATTTGTTTGTAATTACCGACCGGTAGGGTGAATTAAAGTCGATCAGTAACCGAAATATTTTTTATGCGAGAAGAGATAAAAATTTAACACTCGCGATTTGCTCACTTATAGAAAACACTGAATTTACATACCTGGTATGTTTTTTGGTGGAATATGTGTTGATGGTGATAATGTATGATGGTTTGATGATGATGGTGGTGAGGGGTGATTGGGGAATCTGTTGTGTGCTGCAGTAGAGAACAAAAATCTGCGAATAGCACTAACAACACCGTGTAAATTATCCACTAATCCGTCTCGATTGGATGAAATGTGGGTGGACAACAACAAAATCCAAAGGAACTTATCCGGCTCGACTGGACCAAATGTTTAGGTGATAGCTCAGAAAGGCCGCAGAGATTAGTTGTTGTTTGTGGAGATGAGAGTGGTGATACAAACCCGAGTGTTACCGATAAATAAAAGAGGAGAGGAAATAAAACACAAATGTTTTTAGTTGGTATGTATAATAATATTGGTGTGGGTGATTTATTAAGGCGAAAAGTGCTGATGACTTTACCTTGTGTGGGGTGAGACGCGTTACAATAAAACCGAAAAGTACTTCCGTACTGGTGAAGAGATGACTTATAAAAATGTACATACGTCTGTACAGGTGAAGAGATGACTTATAAGTAATTTGTGTATAAAAACCGAGAGTGAATCAAGGCTGTGGCAATAACTGCTTATTGGAAAGTTCTCACTACGATCCGAACTGAGCGAATACAGTTCCAGGGAGAAATTGCAGAGAAATTCCACTACCAAGAGAGTACTCTCTACGATCCGCGCTGAGCGAACATAGTCTCTGAGAAGATTTGTAGGGCAATGATTGGAAATATCACCCTACGGTCCGCCGTAAGCGAACATAGTTTCTCAGAGGGTTTGTAGAGAACACTTAAGGAAGGGAGGCCTCTCTGCGATCCGAACAAGGCGAATAAAGGCTCCCTGGAGATTTGTAGTGAAAATACCAATAGAGTGTTTCTAACTTAAACAGTGGTTGTGTTGTAAGTTCCCTGTAGGAAATGTCAATAGTGAATCTATACTGACTTACTACTGACAATGTCAACAGTACTACTGACAAACTGTAGACAACCCATGTAATTTCCTATAGACATTTTGTATGAACGTGTCATTCGAAAGTCAGTACTGACATTGGAACTAGTATGTCAGTAGTAAGTCAGTAGTTCCTGAGGAACCATGTGTTGACATTGGAGGTAGTGAGTCAGTATAGACATTGGATGTAGTGAATCAATAGTTCATAAAGGGTCATATGGAGACATTGGTACCAGACTTTCCTTACTAAGTTTTTTGGCTTATATGAACTTTTTATAGATTAAAAAGCTATATGGTACGTTTAATAAGACGATGATCTTACACTTTTGTTTAAATAATATATTTTATTAAAGAAAAATACATATTATTGAAAATGCTAAAAAAGTAAAAATTGCGTATAACGGGTTTTAAATAAGGGCCAAGTTCAAGATTCCACATAAGTTCAAAATAGAGCCAATGTTTTCGAGGCTGGCTAAACATTTGGATATTTAAATAATAACAAAGTCGTTTTCGTTGTCAGAAATATCATCGCCTTTTATTTTCTTGGCCATAAGACTTGGTGCGACTTGTCTGCTCAAAATATTTCTTCTTCTGCTGCACTTAACCATTTATCATGCCATTCGCTGAATGTTGATATAACATCTAGGAATTGAAAAGAATAAACATGTATAAAAAACAAAGGGGCATGTGATGAAAACCGAATCGACTCGATTTGCAGAATCGAAATGGTAAGTAATCGGAGTGCAGTTGATGATATGTGTATATAGTATAGCTTCGCAAACGCCCCTTGTTTGAATAATATTTCTAAAATCCATTTTCAATTTCATTAAAATATTCACCAAAATTGGAGATACATATACGATTTCGATTTATGGCAAAACGAGTCGAATCGTTTTCCATCACATACCTGAAAATGTCCTTAAATTTGCTTGCCTATTACAGCTGTATAAACAGTGGACATTATAACTCATTATTATGTCGTGTTCAAATATGTATATTGGGTTCAGCATTTCCAGCAAGACGGGGCATTATATTCGCCAGGCTCCACAATCTTCTCCAAAGATTCCACAAAATGTCTAATTGTCGAAGTTTCACCACACATGTTGTCAGCCGCTTCAGAATTTGTATTTTCATAATTGTCCATTTTTTTCACTTGTCTTTTATAATTTCTTTTGGTCATACTTGTTATTAAAAGCTGAATCACACGTTAAATTCACGATATTTTATTGATTTTTCACAAAAACACATTTTTCACGAAGCGCCAAAATTATTTTACACCAAACAATCGTTGCGCTATCAGCTGTTATAATAATCAATGCTTCTTCTTATTAAGATAAAAGTATCAATATTTGACAACATGTTGACAAAGTGTTGACTTTGTCACCATAATTGTAGACAAAGTGTTGACATGTCGACACATGTCCCCATGCTTCCTACAGGGTTAAGAATGTGTGTTTTGTGTGATAGTTTCTGTCTGTGTGTGTGGGTTTCATGGTTTATAAAAGTGTTTGGTTGGTAAATTTGTGTACTCTTGTGATGACATGTAGAACTTTTGGAATAACTGGATACAATTGGCTTAAGGAAATTGGATCATTCTTTCGATTTTCCTTGTGGGCTTAAGGGGGTTTTGTTATATAAAAATTAAGTTAATTTAGAAAACCTGACCATATTATGGTAGGAGATGGGATACTATTCATTTTTTTAATCAGTACTACCTTGTGAAATGCAATGTCTTCTTAATTCTAAATTAATCCGTTCATGTATGTGATAAACACAAAGAGTATTCGTATGATATCATCCTCCTGATGAACACCATTTCTGCGAACAAATATTGCACATAATAAATTACACTTGGTCGTTTATACACGGGGGAAAAAATCGCCTATCTAACATACGTCCCAAACATATTTTACAGCAAACATATATTTGTTTGCAATCAGTCCCAAACATAACATATGTTTGGGTCCTGCAAACAACTATAAGTTTGGGTGCAAACAAATTATATGCTTGGGTGCAAACAAATATTTGTTTGGATTCCATTGGGCGCTTACTGAGAGCACGGGAGCGTACTTATTCGAGACTTGCCATCTGTTTTGAGAAACCCGCTTCAAACAATTTGGAGTCGATTTAGTCCAATTCGTCCGTCTGTCTGGCTCGATCGCATGGTAACTCCCGAACGGATTTGGTCCAAATTTTAAATCTGGCAATATTTTGTCCAAACTTTATGTAATATCGATCCATCCCTTCGGGCACTCCCCCTACAAGACTACAAACTGTTTCTCTAAAATGGTGTTCACAAAAACTCTCGACGATCCAAATCGGTTCACTCCTTCAGGTACCTCCCACACAAAATTTCAAATATCCGATTTCACTGAAACAACCTAACATTACTTCCAGACGTACATATATTAAGAGGGTCTATATCAGTGACCTGCAACCGGTGCCAATTTTAAGACTTTACTTTATTTATTTAAAGACTTTACTGCTTCGTACAAATTACTCCCTCTTGCTCGAATTGTTCGTGTTGACTTCGTTTCGAGTATACTTTATGCATACAACTAGCGAAAAGAAAAACAATCGAAAACACATAAAAAATCTAAACGCATCAAATGAATCACAGTTATGTCCGCCTATGTACGTGGTCGTAACGCCAAAACAAACGCATTCTCTGTTTAGCTAACACAGCCTTTTTATAACACACACCTCTCTCATAAATTCCCCATATTTGTAGACAGCTATGTTTAGACAACTGTGTTGTTTTTGTTTTCAGTTCTCTCATACTTTATGCCTTGTAGGATTACTACTCTCTCTTCATATGGTGTTTGTTTGTACATTAACGATCACAGATTAGTAGTTCGTAGATCACACACATTTATGAATGAATCAATCCGATTGTTTGAGATAAGAAATGCATTCTTGTGGTAGTCATTGGCGTATGCTGATTTTTGGTAAAATGAATGATTTGTTTACGAAATGATGCGATACACTACATAGTTGCGTTGATTCAACGCAGGCCTCTGAGTCTATATTGGACAACATCTTCGGATACCTCCCTCACAAAAGTTCAACGTAAGTGCAATTTAAGGGCTGTTCGGGGATTCATTGAACATTTTGACCAATGATACTGTTTTCAGTCTTGTTTACAGCGATATTCTATTTTTCGTGGGTAAATCCATGATTTCTGACCCAAAAGCTCTAAATCTTATGGCTGGGGAATCGTTTTGAAAAAAGGTGTCAAAGCGACCCAGCTGCAATGTATGTGTAAAGATCCAATTGGAAAATTAATACGCTAGGGCACCATGTAATTTGCAATAATGCAAAAACTGGGAATGGAAAATGTGGTTCTTTACACAAAACTCTTTATATATTAGGCAGTAGGCCTGTTATCTAGCATACGCGTTATTGCAATTTGCATCAGGGGGAAAGGTCAGTAGTTTTTTTCCATAAGTAGGCTACTTAGCCGGCATATGCCCTCCAGGAAATAAAATATAGACTAAAATATTTTTAGTAATGGTCCATTTCACCCGCTATATAATATCAGATCATAATCCAAAATTGTAGGCATCATCTTCTACCTAAACTCTTATCTCGTGCAAAATTTCGTGATTATTGAGCTATAATTGCGACCTCTGGCGCACAGTGGAAAAAGTACCAATTTAGCGCGCCAAAAATAAAAGTCGATGTTTATTGTATGTTTGTCCATAAATTCGATATGAAGAGCTCAAGATTGACAATTTTACTTCATTTATTAATATATTTGGTAAATTTGCATTTTTACCAAAGAATGGTACCTATCGATTTTCGGAATTATAAAGATTTCTACCACATTATCCAAATTCGACACTGGCGCACGTTTGATATGGCCCCCTTAGAAAGGTACCGCCCGAATTTTAGCATTTTTAGATAAAAATAACAATAATAAAAACAGTTATAAAATATTTTGTTGCAGTTTGTTTCAGCTAAAATTGTACAAACTTGTTAAGAACTATGTGTACTAAAAACAAAATAAAAAATCTACGGGCCATCCCGCGACACACCCTAGTTATAGCTTTAACAAAGTAAACAAGTTGAAAAAAATCGGATGCCACATGTTTTGAGTGTAAAATCCGAGTTACAATTAATAAAATCGTATATTCAATAATTTTTAATTCACTTGTCTTCCCGAAGTGTTAAACACAATAAAGCTTTAAAATTACTTTGTAGGAAGACTGCAAGAGACGATCGCAAATTTACTACTAAAACATATTATGAAAACCAGTTCATAAATTGTCGACAAAAATGAACCGTTACTCCGCTCTGACTGATGGAAAACAAATTATTTTAAATGCCGTTACATTCTGTGGACACCTTAGATCAATACTGTACTAATAATTTTTAAATTGGCGTATGTGAGTTTTTTCACTTTTGGCGCGCTAGATCGGTATTTTTTTCCACTGTGTAGCGTGTTTATCATTACACTACAAACAAATAACTGGGTATTAGGCTGTAACTCAGTTATCTTATCATGTATACTAACACAATTGACATCAATAGAAGGGTTAAGCGTTCCTCTTTTTAGTATAGCCCACTTGCCCGGAATGCCTCTTCCAGGAATAAAGATATAAGCTGTATATTCAAAATTTTCAAAATTTTTACACAAAAGTTGTGGTCCATTTAACCCTCTAAATAGTATTTGATAGCCATCTCAAATTGCAAGCTTGTTCTTTGAAATATACTCTTACATTATTTAAAATTTCGCGTTGATCGGACTATTATTGCAACGTACAGAGCAATTTCACGATCATAAATATAGGGATCAATTCTTGTCTGAACCCGACCTCCATACAAAATTTTGTGAGGGCCGCTCCATAATTGCGGCGGAGTTTGATTACAATTTATAATGGACAGACGGACGGACGGAGACGGACACATCTCAAAATCACATTATCTCGTCGAGATATGAAGATTGTTATACCACATTGAGGGTCTCCGACGAATATTTCGTGGTGTTACATGAATTTTTACCAAAACAAACTTATAATACCCTTTCCACATAGTGGTGTAGGGTATAATGAAAACTATAAAAAAAGTTGACATCAACGCTGCTATGGGTAGAGCTTTACTTTACTACTTTATTTTCGTCGCAACTGACCGATAAAATTCGGTAATATTAACCCTTTGTGGCCCGATGTTGCCTGTGGGCAATTTTGCATGTTTGTGTATTAGGCCGGGGCGATTTGTATGGAAGGAAAAAAGTGTTATCGGGCGCCTGGAGTTTCTGATTCTTGGGATTGTACTGAGCAAAAAAGTCAACTAGACCATATGTCTACGGTGAAAATCGAGCCCCCGGATTTTGGCTTGAAGTAATTTTTCAGGGATTTTTGGATATTTTGGCATATAAGAACCAAACCACTGAGATTTTCGATCCAACACAAAGACAACAATTGTAGCCAAGACAATAATAAAGAACTCTCTAGTACATCGCAAAAGCATTGGAACGCTCCTTCAGGTAGTTATGGCCTCGAGAAGGTGCTACAAAATGGAACTCAAAGTCAGTGGGTGGAAAATTTCTTTTGGAGATGAAAGCCCTTGGTGAGTGTACTGAGAACCCAAAAGGAAATTTTCACCATAGGTCAAGTTTCCGAGATATCGCGTGATTAATGGTTTAATTTTGGCCCCTTAATTTGTGAGAAAATAGCTTCATATCTCTCTAAAGCGTTATTGTAGCTTCATTTTGACATTACATTTCTTCGGTCAAATCGAATGGTGAATCTTTTTGTAGAATATTTCATTCCTCTAACTCAATTCCTTTCATGTCCTTTTCGTCCTTTATTTTTTGAGCCATAGTAAAAGTAACACAAGACGAGATTTTACAGCATCCAAATATTCTACAAAAATCTTGTTCAGAAGATTTTAGCTACGGTTCTCATTGATGACCAATCGATATTTCCCCGTTTTCATGGTCCTTTGTGACATTTACACGGTTTTTGTTCAGAAAACTATGTTTTGTTTTTATGTATATTCGTTATTGGTCTGTGGTGCTTCTGAAATACTCACCATAAATAGCTCTTGTAATGACGAACACGTTAATAACAAATTTTATTTGAGGATAGATCCGGTTACCTATATTGTTGAATCGGATATTCTGATATTAAAACCGATTTTGGAACCGGTTTTAACTAACCGATGAACCGTATATGTATATCATTAGAAAGCTAATATAACGGTCAATCAAATGACAGCAAGTAGCTTATTACAACGTTGTTGGTTCCGTAGCTAGAAAAAAACAGCTTTCTTAAACCGATTTTGATGTAAAATATCACTGGTTGAAAAATTTTTTTTGGCCATGAAAGTGCATGATAAAAAAAAACAACATAACATAAATTCATCTCGCCATAACTCAGAAGTTTGACCTATCTGACCTATATTTTACATCAAAATCGGTTTAAGAAAGCTGTTTTTTTGTTCAAGCTTCGAAACCAATCGGTTAATCGGTTACTTAAAACCGGTTCCAAAATCGGTTTTAATATCAGAATATCTGGTTCAAAAAACCGGATCTATCCTCAAATAAAATTTGTTATTAACGTGTTCGTCATTACAAGAGCTATTTATGGTAAGTATTTCAGAAGCACCACAGACCAATAACGAATATACATAAAAACAAAACATAGTTTTCCTAACGAAAACCGGGTAAATGTCAAAAAGGACCATGAAAACGGGGAAATATCGATTGGTCATCAATGAGAACCGTAGCTAAAATCTTCTGAACAAGATTTTTGTAGAATATTTGGATGCTGTAAAATCTCGTCTTGTGTTACTTTTACTATGGCTCAAAAAATAAAGGACGAAAAGGACATGAAAGGAATTGAGTTAGAGGAATGAAATATTCTACAAAAAGATTAACCATTCGATTTGACCGAAGAAATGTAATGTCAAAATGAAGCTACAATAACGCTTTAGAGAGATATGAAGCTATTTTCTCACAAATTAAGGGGCCAAAATTAAACCATTAATCACGCGATATCTCGGAAACTTGACCTATGGTGAATATTTCCTTTTGGGTTCTTAGTACACTCACCAAGGGCTTTTATCTCCAAAAGGAATTTTCCACCCACTGACTTTGAGTCCCATTTTGTAGCACAGTGTCATTTATCGATATTTTCCGAAAAATGTGCACCTTCTCGAGGCCATAACTACCTGAAGGAGCGTTCCAATGCTTTTGCGATGTACTAGAGAGTTCTTTATTATTGTCTTGGCTACAATTGTTGTCTTTGTGTTGGATCGAAAATCTCAGTGGTTTGGTTCTTATATGCCAAAATATCCAAAAATCCTTGAAAAATAACTTCAAGCCAAAATCCGGGGGCTCGATTTTCACCGTAGACATATGCTCTAGTTGACTTTTTTGCTCAGTACAATCCCAAGAATCAGAAACTCCAGGCGCCCGTGATGGTGTTAAATCGCCCTACTCTATTGTGTATGCGTACTTCCCACACCGTTTGAGATATTTATATATACTAAGTGGGTGTTGTTAGATTGATTTAAGTAGAATAAAAATAGAAATTATTTTTAAATAAATATCTAGATTGGCGAAGTTATGCTTGTTTAAGTATAAGTAGTCGAGTACAAATTTGGACAGAAATATTTTAGTGATTTTATAAAATGTCGTTAAATGTAAAACGAATTGAATAATTGCAGCCAACATTTCTTGAGAAATCTTATTGAGATGTTGATCTAACAAAATAAAAAAAAAAATAAAAAACAAACATGCAATTTACAGTTCCAATCAGTAGTTATAAATTGTTGAAGTTTGGAAGTTGCTTGTGGGCAACATTGGGCCATTGTGGTAATAAAGTGGTTACATTAGTGGAAATCGAAAATGTTGGTTAGTAGTATTCAATGAAATACAAAGGATCACTGAGACATTCGGACTTGTGAAAAATGTTGTATTTATAATATTATTCGAAGATTGAACTTGAATTAAGAGGAGATTGACACATTTTTTAGTGAATATACATATTACATATTAGGAATTTGTAAGATATCAAGCGAATATCTGTTCGAATATCGATGATGATATTTTTTATGTATTGGATGAAGGCCAATATAATCAGGATTAGAGTCTGCATACCAAATAGAAAATATTTTTCAAACTCTTCACTCTGAAAAATGTCAATATGAGCATTTCAAGTTATATGAACACCACCATATACGTCAAAATTGGCTAGTTCACGAATTAGACCAATTTTCCATTCAATTTCCATCAATTTTGCTCTAGAATTAAACAAACTCATCAGTTTATGCTTTTCCACATCATGAATAATAAAAAATGTAAAGAAAATACAAAGACTTAAGAAACAAACTTTGTTCATTTTTATAACCACAATGGCCCGATGTTGCCCACAGGTTTTCATTCATAATAAATATGAAAAATATTTTTATCTCTACGGAAAAAAATTTGGGGTTCAAAGGGTTAAAAGATATTGACATTTAACAATTTACACTTAACCACCATTGTCTGTAATTCTCTCGTTAACTAGCTACAGAATCCCACAATAGGATAAAATTTTGAGTCGATCTAACCATGTCCGTCTATTGTAATCAGTGTAACATCCACAAGAATTGAGCAAGGACGCTATATATTTTTGCACCTTAGTGTATTTTTTCCATAAGCAGGCCAAGTTTGAAGATGGGCTATATCGGTATAGCCGCCATATAACGGTACTGCCAGATATCGGGTATTTTGAGGATTTTAGCTACACTTTTTAACCGAACTAGCTCTAATTTGACATTCGAGGTTCCAAGTGGTCACAAAACTTCTCCACTACAAATTGTAAATATAGTCCGCCCGTCCGTATGTGGTAATCACTCTAGCATCCACAAAAATGGAGATAGGACGCTGAAATTTTAGCTACATTTTCAGACCGAATTAGCAATAATTTGACATTTAGGGTTCCTAAGTTTCAAGAAACTTATATAAATAAACTTGTGGACATAGGTCCATGTTTTGGAATAGCCTTATATAACGGTACCTCCCGATTTCAGGTATTTTGACGTTTTTAGTCATATTTTTAAACCGAATCAGCTATAATTTGACATTAGGGATCCCAGTGTCCACAAAACTTATACTCAAACAAGTGAGAAAAGGCTATAGTCGGTACGGGGCCGACTATGTGATACCCTACACCACTACCTCCGTGCATAATCTTTTCACTCGAAAACATTTCTTTTAGGGAGATACGAAAGTTTTCACCTATCTGGCTTTTATACCAAATGACTTACGGCGAACTGAACCAAAATAATTAATATTTAATTTTATATTTGACTACTATCGACATCACCAACATCAATATGCTTCTATCTCTGTGAGAAAATTTCGTGATGATCCGATCAAAATTCCGACATGTAGTGTGATTGCACAAAAAGTGGAAAAAAGGGATGTATTACCGACTATTGCGATATCTCTATTATTTTACCACCTACGCCAACCTAATTTGCATAATTTTAAAGATGGGACTTTCTACTTTCTCAGTCAGGCTTTGCTTTTAGATGGTCCCCAACCAAAGGTGTGACATCCGTCATTATTAAAAAATAAAAACTGGGTTTTATTTGCGACTATTGTGATATCTTGTTTGTTTGATCACCTACGGGAACCTACTTTACATCATTAGAAAGGTGATATTTTCTACTTTCATTGTCAGGTTCTGCTTTTGGTATACCCCATATAGAAGCTGAGATATTCGCTTTGGAAAAAACATTGTCTTTTTATCCAAATAAGTTTTTTTGCCCATTACGACCCCTAAATATTATGCGACCATGTGAGACCCCATTAACCCTCAAAATTTCGTGACGATCCGATCAAAATGGCGACCTGTAGCGTGATTTCCAAAAAAATTGAAAAATGGGATGTATTATTGCGATATCTCCGTTATTTGGCACCTACGCCGACCTAGTTTGCATCATTGTAATGATGGGATCTTCTACTTTCATAGTCAGGCTTTGCTTTTGGAAAGTCCCCAACCAAAGCTGTGATATTCGTCATTATAATTAAAATCGCAAAAATGAAAAGTTGGGATTTATTTGCTACTATTGTGATATGTTCGTTGTTTGATCAGCTAAGAGAACCTGCTTAACATCGTTAGAAAGGTGATATTTTCTAGTTTCATTGGCAGGTTCTGCTTTTGGTATACCCCTTATAGAAGTTGAGATATTCGCTTTGGAAAAAAACTTTGTCTTTTTATCCAAATAAGTTTTTTGCCCATTCCGGCCCTAAATATTATCCGACCATCACTAAAATCAATAGGCTTCTTCCTCTGTGAGACCCCCACTAACCCTCATAATTTCGTGACTATCCGATCAAAATTGCGACCTGTAGCGTGATTTCCAAAAAAATGGATAAACGACTATTGCGATATCTCCGTTATTTGGTCACCTACGCCGACCTAGTTTGCATCATTGTAAAGATGGAATCTTCTACTTTCATGGGCAGGCTTTGCTTTTGGAGGAAGTCCCCAACCAAAGCTGTGATATTCGTCATTATAATTAAAATCGCAAAACTGAAAATTTGGGTTTTATTTGCGACTATTGTGATATCTTCGTTGTTTGATCACCTACGAAAACCTACTTAACAGCATTAGAAAGGTGATATTTTCTACTTTCATTATTTTGCTTTTGGTATACCCCATACAGAAGCTGAGATATTCGCTTTGGAACAAAACGTTTTCTTTTTATCCACATAAGATTTTGGCCCATTCCGACCCCTAAATATTATCCGACCATCACCAAAATCAATAGGCTTCTTCCCCTGGGACCCCCATCAACATCCGAAATTTCGTGACGATCCGATCAAAATTGCGACCTGTAGCGTGATTACAAGGTTTAGATGGACAGACGGACAGACGGACGGACACACATAGCCAGATCGACTCAGCTCGTCGAGACATTAATTTTGGTATATATAAGTATGGGTCTACGACCATTATTTCGATGCGTTACAAACTTTTTGGCCAAAACCAACTTATAATACCCTCCCCACATAGTGGTGTAGGGTATAAAAATTATGGACATAGGTCCATGTTTTGGTATAGCCCCCATATAAAGGTACCTCCCGATTTTCAGTATTGTGAGAAATTTACTTACAATTTTTAACCAAACTAGGTGTAAATTGACATTTGAAGCTCTTAGTGGTCACCACACTTCTCAACCAAAAATTGTCAATGACCAAAATACGTCCATGTTTGGATATAGTCCCCATATAAAGGTACCTCCCGAATTTCGGTATTTTGAGGATTTTACCTACCATTTTTAATCGAACTAGCTGCAATTTGACATTTAAAGTTTTTAGTGGTCAACCCACCTCTACACCAAAAATTATCGACATAGGTCCATGTTTGGATATAGCCCCCATATAACGATTTTCGGTATTTTGAGGATTTTACCTACAATTTTTAACCGAACTAACTTTAATTTGACATTTGAAGTACTCAGTGGTCACCATACCTCTCCACTAAAAAATTGTCAACATAGGTCCATGTTTGAATAGAGCCCCAATATAACGGTACTTCCCGATTTTGAAATTGAAGTTCTTAGTGGTCACCACATCTTTCCAACAAAATATACAAACAAATATAGCCCCATATAACGGTACCTATTTTTAGGATTTACGTTAAATTTCTTGTTTGAATTGCCCGTAACTTGACATTTGAGGTTCCCTGCAGACACGAACGTTTGGTATAGCCTCCATATAACGGTGCCTGCCGATATTCGGTATTTTTAGAGTTTTACCTAAATTTTTGACTGAACTATCCGTTAAGGTTCCCTGCTGTTACCAAACTTCTCTTCCAAAAATTGCCGACATAGGTCTATGTATCGGTATAGCCCCAATTATCACTGTAAAAAATGGTCAAAATAGGCCCATGTTTCGGTATATCCCCATAAAACGGTACTCGCTCTTTTCGGTATTTTAAGAATTGTAGATGCAATTTTTTACCTAAATAGCGGTAATTTGATATTTGATGTTTCCAGGGGTCGCAAAACTTCTACACCAAAAATTGTTTGGTATAGCTCCCATACAAACCTCCCGATTTTCAGTATTTTGAGGATTCTAGCTTCATTTGTAGGCCGTGCCCGCCGTTTGAAATTTGAGAGCTAACAAAAATTCTATAACAAGAATTGTTAATTTAGGTCCATATTAGCGGTACCTCCCGATTTTCGGTATTGTGAGGATTCTAGCTACACTTTTTAACTGAACTAGCTGTTATTTGAAATTTGAAGTTCCCATTGATCACAATCCACTAGAAATATTCATCATAGGTCTAAGTTTTGGCATAGCCCTCCATATAACGTTACGTACCGATTTTCGGTATTTTGAGGATTTTAGCTACAATTTTTACCGAGCTAGGAATTATTTGACATAGAAGATTCCCAGTGTTCGCAAAACTTCTCTACTAAAAATTGTCAACATATGTAGGTCCGTGTTTTGGTATAGCCCCCCATATAACGGTACGTCCCGAGTGTCGGTATTTTGGGGAATTTATGGGTCGATGCCGTATAGCGACGCGAGTCATGTCGCGTCGTCAATCGTCTCTGCGACAAAATTTAAAAATTTTACTACGTAAAGCGATAGAAAATAATCGTCGATAACAAGTTATCGGTGATGTAGCGGAGCGTTTTTTGTTTTGATTTGTATAAATCAGAAAAAATATCAGAGCAAGTCGTACAAAAAAGTTATAGTTATCTAAAATGACAAGCTCAGTGGAATTATTTTTTGATGATAGTGAAGAAAATATAGTTTACGTAGCATCTATAGGACGACACTTAAGAGATAAATCGAATCCTTTAGAATTGCCATCAGTATTGTGAGTATGTTTCGTTTCCAACATTCATCAAAATAATTGTTAATTTTTTTAGGTTTAAAGCCAAGTCCAAGTCCCGGTCCACACTAGAGTGATTTCATTGAAAAAATTGCATGAAATTATGCGTCTCTAGATCGACCTCTATAGTAAAGTAGAATCATAAAATTGCTGTAGTGGGGAATTCGATTTAAATACACTTAATTTTATGACATTTTTTAATGAAATTCACGCTGGTGTGGACCGGGTCCAAAAGACGCTGTTATTTATATAGTAGAGGCATTAAAAAATGACTTTAAAAAACCCACAGATCAACAGCAATACAGCCACTCTTTAAAGTGTGTGCTGCTTCAAGATTTTTTGAAGAATGAAGCTTTCAAAAATCACATGGCAATGACTTTAACCTCGGGACTTTAACCTCAGCCACATTGTCAAAGGTATTAAGTGAAGTTCTGCAGTTAATAGAGGAAAAACTGTGTAAAATTTTCCAAATTAACGGAAGAGGAAAAGCGTCAAATTAAAAACCATTTTTATTCAAAAACAAATTTCCCGGACGTAGTCGGATGCATTGACGGAACACACGTACATATAATGGGACCAAAGGAAGATGTTCGCCATTTATATCTGAATAGAAAAGGATATTTTAGTTTAAAAATTTTGTTGGCAAGTACGTTATCAATTTCTACTTCATTTTGATGTTATTATCATCCCATGTCTCTTCAATTCCGTAGATCGCACCTGCAGGATATGAAACCATATTAATTTGCAGTAAGTCTGCTACCGCTTGCTCCATCGACGACAAAGATATTTCTTGTGATGGACCACCTCCTGTAGCTGTAATGTTCTTCCTGTTTTGAGACATTTTTTTCTTTAGTTTGGATTTATTTAATGAGTCCATACTCTGTGCCATTCATCTTGTATACGCACACAACTATATAATTGCTCCGCAACATCCTTCCACATCTTATCAAAAGTGGCTTTAGTTTCGCCAAAAAGTCTGACTCCACGAGCTACGTTTGGGTGGGCTTCCATTTTTTCAAGCAGCATTTCAAATTGCTGTTTTGTAGTAATTTTTACCAATATAAGTACTGAAACACCAAAAAACGTATATAATATTAAATAAATTCACTTAAAATAAATGAAAATGTTACTTACGTTTAAATTTTTCGTTTTTATTCGTTTGTAAAAATGCACGAGGACAGCTAATTTGTTGTCGCCGGAAAATGAACTTTATGGCGACAGAATTTGACGTCTTCGGGCGACTTTTGCCATACGTAATGGAAAAATTGCAACTGGCAACGCGACACGACTCGCGTCGCAACACGGAATCGTCCCATTAGCTATTATTTTAACCGAACTAGTCAGAATTTGTGCTACATTTTTCAACCAAACTACCAGTAATTTGACAATTGAGATTCGCAGTGGTCACAATACTTCTCAATCGAAAACTGTCAACATAGGTCCATGTTTTGCTATAACCCCTATATAACGGTACCTCCCGACTTTTGGTGTTTTGAGGGTTTTAGCTAACATTTTTAGCTGAACTAGATGTAATTTGTCATTTGCGGTTCCCACTTGTCACAAAGCTCCTCCACCACAGGCTCCTCCTAAAATAGGCACCATATACAAGTGTCGCCCATCTGACATTTTTATGTACCCACTTAAAGTTATGGACGGGAATGAAAACTAATTATTCCCTTTTAGTTCAGAATATTTTATGGTGGATTTTGTAGGTCGGCCCAGCCGAACTTAACTATTTTTTACTTGTTTAGTTTTTATTTACATTTTTGAACGTCCAGTGGTATTTACGGTTCCCAGTGGTTTAAAACTTTTCCATTAACAATTGTGGGTATAGGTCTTCATTTAAGTATAGCCCACATATAACGTTACTGCCCGATTACTGGTATTTGCAAGTTTTTTGCTTACCAAATTAGCTGAAATTAGGTATTTGAAGTCACTATTGGTCAAAAAAACTTGTTCACCTAAAACTGGTGTCAGTGCACGGTGATTATATTTTTAAAACGAACCAAAGAAATAGAAAAAATATATATTATCTAATATATAAAAGGCAATGTGTGTATGTTAGTATGTTTGTTTGTTTGTATGTTTGTATGTTCCGAATAGACGCAAAAACGGCTGAATAGATTTTCTTGAAAATTTCAGATAATGTACTGGGAACACCGGTGGTGAAAATAGGCTATATATTTTTTTGAATGGTCGTCGCGGAAGTGAAATATCGCGTTCATCCCAAATTATTCAAAAATGTATTATTTCAGATAATATACCTAATTGTACTAAGCGTGACTACAAAACCGCTATAACACTGGCTTCAATATGTGGGATTACGCGGTCAACGCCATAGTTTGGAATACAGTAAAAATAACATGAGATGTCACCATATAGAAATTCCGAAAAATCGATTGGGAAATCTTATGAAATTTGTATGTGGAGTTTTTAGGTCTGAGAATAGGTCGTAATCTATTTTTTTTTATCCCGCTAAGTGTAGTGACCGGTGATCATCCCCACAAATTGTTTAAGAAAACCGCGAAATTCAAGATACTTTTTAATATATTGTTTACAAATTGTTTGCATTGCTATGGTAATTACTGTCTTGACCCTCAATGGTCGTTGCGGAAGTGAAATATCGCGTTCATCCCAAAATTTTCAAAAATGTATTATTTCAATTAATTAGAACGGTCGTAAGCTGTTTTTTACTGCTAAGACCGGTGGTCCTTCCCACAATGTTTTTAAGAAAATCAGAAATCTTTGATATTTTTGAACGTATTGTTTACAGATTGTTTTCCCTGAATGATCGCGGTCATCACAAAGTTTTCAAAAATGTATTATTTCAATTAATATACATAATTTTAGTAAGCGTGACACAAAAATGATATGAACACTAGCTTGAACAAGTGGGATAGCGCGGTCGCGACCTATTTGAATATGGCTAAGTGTAGTGACCGGAGGTTTTCCTTAAATTTTTTTTAAAGTCCATGATATTTTTGAACGTATTGTTTACAGATTGTTTGCAATACTACTGTAATTACCATTTTGACCCTGAATGGTCTTCGCGGAAGTGAAATATCGCGGTCATCACAAAATGTTCAAACATTTATTATTTCAGATAATATACATAATTTTGCGAGCCTAAAAATTGCTATAAACGCTGAACACTAAACAATAAGTGGGATAGCGCGATCAACTCCACGTTTTGGAATACAGTAAAATCCCGATAACTTGAGATGTCACTATCCAGAGGTTAAATCCACCAAAAATAGCGAAAATCAGGCGCCACCCTTCTATGGGAGCTATATCAAAACGAGGACGTATACTGAAAATTCTCTGCAAGACTGTTTACGACCCCCAAAAGTGACTATATCTCCAAACTATCGAAAATCGGGAGGTACTGCTTTATGGGAGCTATATCAAAACGTGAACCTATAACTGTTGCATACCGAGCGCAAATAAAAAGGCATGTCTTTCGGTCGATACGAATATTTATGCTCTCCACTTTAAATTACATTAAAACCAAATTTTAGCAATTTCGGTGTGATAATGATGTTAAATCGTCAAAAATAGCGAAAATCAGCCGGTACCGTTCTATGGGTGCTATATCAAAATGTGGACCTATACTGACAATTCTCTGCAGTAATAATTACGACCCCAACCGAGACCAACAATCCAATATATAACAATGTTAATTGACGTGCACCGATCATTATATGTGGGTCACAAAGTGCTTTAAACTGTCAATTTATGGTGAAGGGTATAATAAAAGAGATTTTATATCTTAAAATTGGGGGATACCATTACATGGAATTTATGTCAAAACATTGATTTATATTATGAAGTTTCTAGAGGGATGCCTAATTATGGCTGTATCAATGCTGGATAGATAACAAAAGTTTACACGGAGAACCCAAACAACGGGCCAGCAACGCGGACCGGGTCAGCTAGCTGTTTTTAATCGGCTAGGAGTAGTGACCGGTGGTCCTCCCCCACAATGTTTTTAAGAAAATCTGAAATCTTTGATATTTTTGAACGTATTGTTTACAGATTGTTTTCCCTGAATGATCGCGGTCATCACAAAGTTTTCAAAAATGTATTATTTCAATTAATATACATAATTTTAGTAAGCGTGACACAAAAATGATATAAACACTAGCTTGAACAAGTGGGATAGCGCGGTCGTGAGCTATTTTAATACGGCTAAGTGTAGTGACCGGAGGTTCCCCTTCAATTTTTTTTTTTGTTAAATCTGAAGTCCATGATATTTTTGAACGTATTGTTTGCAGATTGTTTGCAATACTACTGTAATTACTGTCTTGACCCTGAATGGTCTTCGCGGAAGTGAAATACCGCGAAAAGTGAAATATCGCGGTCATCACAAAATTTGCAAACATTTATTAATATACACAATTTTGTAAGCGTGCCTTAAAAAGCGCTATAAACGCTGAACACTAAACAATAAGTGGGACAGCGCGATCAACTCCACATTTTGGAAGACAGTAAAATCCGGATAACTTGAGATGTCACAAGATCGAAATTCCAGAAAGATCCATTGGAAATCAGACAAAGTTATTGATATACAATACAATATCATCATTGAATACCACGATCGTGTTCGATTTTTGAAAATATTATAATTACGGATAAAATCTCAAAATGTGGGAAGTGAAACTTCATGAGCATTGATTTCAGTCCTTGGAATAGCTAGGTAAAGATACATTTTTTTAAATACAGCAAAATCTCGATAATAACAACTACAATTTATTGAAGTATTTTTTTTTTTTATAAATTATATAAATGTTGCCATACATATCCCGAAGGAATATACATTTCGCTGAGGGGTATTTTACCACTATTGCATATAGAGCGCGAAGAAAAAAGGCGTTACGTTCGATCGGGCTGAATGAGGCTAAATCCACCAAAAATAGCGAAAATCAGGCGCCACCGTTCTATGGGAGCTATATCAAAACGAGGACGTATACTGAACAGTGGCTATATCTCTGAACTATCGAAAATCGGGAGGTACTGTTTTATGGGAGCTATATCAAAACGTGAACCTATTACTGTTACATACCGAGCGCAAATAAAAAGGCGTGTCTTTCGGTTGATACGAATATTTATGCTCTCCTCTTTAAAATATACTAAAACCAGATTTCAGCCATTTCGGTGTTATAATGATGTTAAATCCTCAAAAATAGCGAGAATCAGCCGGTACAGTTCTATGGGAGCTATATCAAAACGTGGACCTATACCAACAATTCTTTGCAGTAATAATTACGACCCCAACCGAGACCAACCATCCAATATATAGCAATGTTAATTGACGTGCACCGACCATTATATGTGGGTCACAAAGTGCTTTAAACTGTCGATTTATGGTGAAGGGTATAATAAAAGAGATTTTATATCTTAAATTTGGGGGATACCATTACATGGAATTTATGTCAAAACATTGATTTATATTATGAAGTTTCTAGAGGGATGCCTAATTATGGGTGTATCAACACTGGATAGATAACTAAAGTTTACACGGAGAACCCAAACAACGGGCCAGCAACGCGGACCGGGTCAGCTAGTTTATTTATAAAAGTACCACCCAATTTTAGGTATTTTGTCGATTTAAGCCAATTTTTCCCACCCTTTTTACTGTAATTGTACATTTTGAATGTTAAGTGAATAAAATATCTCCTTGCAAAAAATGTTCAAATAAAGGTAACATCCGATTTTCGGTATTTTGAAGAATTTTTCCACATTTTCCAACGCTGTAATTTTGCATTTTGCGTTTGAGTGAACAAAATTTTCCTTGTAAAAAATGTTTAATATTGGTCCAAGTTTAGGTACATATAAATATACCTCCCGATTTCCGGTATTTTGACAATTTTACAGGGTTGGTATACGGAGAATAACTTACGGGTTGGCGTATTGGGCACCTGAATTTGCTTTTAGTGGTAGACAAGAGACATTCAAATGTATTGTTAAAAAAATTTCGAGACTCAAAATATTAGTAAAAAACTCAACATAAATTAATAGTAAAGATACTAAAAATACAAGAAAACGTCATTTAAATAGAATTTATTTTTAAGAAAGTTAGAAATGTCATCAACATTTTTATTTTATTTTTTATAACTTCACTCACACTCACTAACGAATGCTTCTCGGATGTACTTTACATTTTCAAGGCACCACTTACACCACGGGTACCACCGTGGTGCAATGGTATGCACACCCGCCTTGCACGCTAAAGGTCGTGGGTTCGATTCCCCTGCCAGTCAATATCAAACTTTTCAACGGTGGCAAAATACTCCACAGTAATGTTGGCGACATTTCCTGAGTATTTCAACCTTGTAAAACTTCTCTACAAGTGGTGTCTTAGACACGCCGTTCGGACTCGGCGATAAACAGTAGGTCCCATATCATTGAGCTAATATGAATCGGGGTGCACTCATTGATATGAGAGAAATCTTCCTTGTCCCTTCTGGGATGTTTGTGGAACAATTACTTACACCACTTCTTCGACTTAACTTGGTATATTACCACTGAAAATTGACAAACGTGCTCAGGATAGTTTGACATAGAATCATGTTCTGTGTTGTTTACAGTGATCTGAAACAAAATGAGTTTGCAAGAAAATGAAATTTATTTGTGAACATTTTCGTCCGATAATTTTTCATAACTTTCACAGGACCATCCTATAGCACTATGGAAAACTGGTTTAATGAATTGGCCAAATCAAACGAAAGTTCATCATGGAAGAAACACTTCGAAGCAAATTGTCGCCTGTTTCTTTGGCTAAACTGATCATGTGGCTACTATACGGATTGATGAACGTAGGACGGTTAATTATGAATGGTACACTACAATTTGTTTGCCTGATGTCTCATGAGAAATTCGAACAAGAGAAGACGAATCCTTGGGCACCATGACAATGCGCCTTTTTGACCGGAAAACGTGGAATTGACATGCCCTTGAAGCTAATGATTTCATATGTTTCCCGCACATAAAGAAAAAAGGCGTGCTGTTGAAGCGTTTAAAACCGGATGGATTTGTATAGAGAATATTTATTTCAATCACAATCAAATTTGTCGTAACAGAAAAAATATTTATTATTCTATACAAGTATAACAAGGAAGCTAAGACTACAGTCGGACGGGGTCGACCATGTGATACCCTATACCACTTCCGCGGGATTAGCTTTCAGCAAATTAAAATTCTTTTTGGAACCAATAAACTTATTGCAAGAAATAACATTGTGAATTCTGCACCTTATCACATCAAGCATAAATAATAATATAATAATTGTTCCACAAACATCCCAGAAGGGACAGGGAGTGCACCCCGATTCATATCAGACCAGCGATATGGGACCTGCTGTTTATCGTCGAGTCCGAACGGCGTGTCCTAATAGCTATATTACATTACGTGTATTTCATGTGTATGTTTTGTATTTTTTTTTACATCTACGTGTTGTACACATAGTGTGATCCATATAAAAAATTTCATCTATCAAAATGATGTGTGAACCCATGTGTAACTTTTTCGTTTTAGAGCCCTTCCTATTTTTGTTTGTACAATAAATAGAAAACAGCTGATCTGTTTGTTTTGATCAAAGCAGAAATTTGCAAAATTTGCTGAAAGAAATAATTTCTTAAAGAAACATAAATAAAAGCTTTGTTCCTTTACTTTTTTAATAGTAAGTGTGGTAAAAGAGAAAAGTGTCAAAATTGCTCAAAATTGCTCAAAATTGCTCTCCCATGAACATTTTTACCAGAAAAGTAAAGGAACGGAAAAATGGTAGGTCTGGCAGCAATGTCAAAAAGAAACATAATAAAATCAATTTTCGTCTTTTATTTCACAGTTTTTAATTTAGTTTTGTCAGCGTTCGACTTTTTCTTCTGCTTTTCGTCCATTTTCTTTTCATTGTGAAATAATAGTCAAACAAAAGTCGAAAAATCAGTTCTGCCATTTTTTACCTGCAGAAATTTTGCAAGTAGCCTGTGGTTGAAGAGAAAGCCATTTTCGCTCTCTCTCCACTCTCACTCTTTTAAAAATTGCTTCCAGTTTTGCCACTTTTCGGGGTTAAGTAACGCTTTGCAGGTTAAAAATGGTAACAAATGTTAAAAATGGTAACCTCAGGTAAGTAAAGGAACACAGCTAAATCGATTTGATAAAGTATTTGTTTACATTTATAGGTTATGTCACACAAAAAAACATATACTGGTGTAATAGCAAACATTATAAATCCTATGTAAAATGTCATTTTTCGCACACACAAAGAATTACACGAGGACAACAAAATTTAAAACATACACATGAAATACACGTAATGTAATATAGCTATAAGTCACCACTTGTAGAGAAGATTTACAGGGCTAATATACTCATTAAATGTCGCTAACATTACAGAGGTGTATTTTGCCACCGTTGAAAATTTGATGTGTAGGAAATCCAGTCAGTAGTGCGATTCTCCAACATATTTTTTTTTTGAGTTACTGACAAAAATCGGTAAAATTAAAACGCAAAATTATGAATGAAAAGTTTAAATAAAACTTGACAACACTATTGCAATCGGTAGAACTTTACGACTGCTTTTATTCGTCGCTAACTTACCGAAAAACATCGGAAATTACCGAAATTATAGGCATTTTAATTTTACCGACAATTGTCGGTAACTCAAAAAATTAGTTAGATAATCGCACTACAAGCCACATCAAATTTTCAACGGTGGCAAAATACCCTCAATAATGTTGGCGACATTTCCTGAGTTTTTCAGCCATGTAATACTTCTCTAAAGGTGGTGTCTTAGGACACGCCGTTCGGACTCGGTGATAAACAGTAGGTCCCATGAATCGGGGTGCACTCATTGATATGAGAAAAGGCTGCCTTGTCTCTACTAGGATGTTTATGGAACAATTAAATTTTATACATTTCTAATGAATATTCCTAAATTTAAGAATTGACATTGTTTAGCCCCTTCTGCTACATACACTCCACGTCAGTAGAATAGAACACCTAAATTTCTGTTAATGTTAGCTTATTTATCTACGTTTTTAATCATGAAAAAATTATATTTCTAGCTTTTCGCGAAATGATTTTCTGATCATTTTTCCGATAGTACTATGGAAAATAGGCATTTATTTTCGGTTATCAGGATAGAACAGTCATTTTATTTTCGCGAATTGTGGAGATATTAACGCCGAATTTTCTTTCAGTCGATAAAGCGGGGCTTTCTAATCATTTTTCACCAATAAAACTATAGAAATAATTTCGCGGACGCCGAAATAACAGCGTAAACGGGTTTAAATTGACACATATGTAAGTGAAACACCTCGAAATATCAATAAGAGTCGCGAAGTTATGTCATATTTCTTCACAATAAGATAGAATATGAATATTTATTCAATAAAATGATTTTTCCACGAACAAGTCTCCACATTTAGAGGAAGATAATCTGATAGTACTCTTTAAAAGCAACCTACGCAACCTAAAACCTCAATTTCCATGACTGTGTTTTTCCGCGAAAACGGGGCTTTTACATATGCGAGTTCAGTTCAAAAAACGACTAATTCGTAAATGCCGGTTTGGAGAGCATAACCTTGTCCATTATTATTGGAGCATAACACTATTGAGAACAGTCGCTTACGCCGAAATAAGAACAAATATAAAATGCAAAGTCCAAAGGGTGTGTTCAATTTGGAAAATGTGTTAAAATTTCCCTCAGTGTATTAAAATAGCGTATGTTCTCATATCAGATTATCATCCTCTAAATGTGGAGCACATGTCCAAACCTTTAAACTGCAGACTTCTTCGCGGAAAAATCATTTTATTGAAAAAAACATCAAGGTTTTTACTTACTTACTCAAAGTTTTTTTACCATAGTTATTTTGAAAATGTTCCATGTTATCAGCATCCGCAACACCCGATATGATATTCCGAGAATTATTTATATGGTTTTATTGGTAAAAAAAATTATTTGAAAGCCCCGCTTTATCGACTGAAAGAAAATTCGGCGTTAATATCTCCACAATTCACGAAAATAAAATGACTGTTCTATCCTGATGACCGAAAATAAATGCCTATTTTTCATAGTACTATCGGAAAAAAGATCAGAAAATCATTTCGCGAAAAGCTAGAAATAATAATGTGATTGATACGTAACATCATAAGCTTTAAATCCCTTTAAGTCGTACATTCATTCGTTTTGGGATAAATACGCTAACATTAACAAAAATTTAGGTGTTCTACTCTACTGACGTGGAGTGCATTTAAATTTTATTTGAATATCAGGGGCTCAATTCTGTTTCTATGAAAATGTGAACTGAACAATTTTATAAAGGAAAGAAATATCAAGTGAAAGAAATTGTAAAGAAAATATTTTTCATTTCAAATTTTCTTTTTAGAATACACGTTAAAAAAATAATATAAAAGCCCGAAATGAGGACACCGAGTGCATTAAAAAAGGTTACGAAGCTACCCCATGCTGCAATATATTTATAGAAAATCCAATTGGACAATTAATTCGCTAGGACTCCACGTAATTTGCATGATAGAGACACTTTGAAGCATGATAGGAATATGTGGGTCTCTACACAAAACCCGTTATATATTAGGCAGTAGGTCCGTTATCTAGCAGACACGTTATTGCAATTTGCATGAGGGGGAGAGGTCAGTAGTTCTTTTTCCATATGTAGGCTACTGTGCCGTTATATGCCCTCCAGGAAATAAAATATAGACCAAAAATATTTTTTTATTTTTCATACAAAAGTAATGGTCCATTTCACCCGCCAAATAATATCAGATCATCATCCAAAATTGTAGGCATCTCCTTCTACCTAAACACTTACCCCGTGCAAAATTTCGTGATTATTGAGCTACAATTGCGAACTTTAGCGTGTTTATGATTATACTAAAACGAAATAACTGGGTACATTCGGCTGTAAATCTGTTATCTTATCATGTATACCGACATAATTGATATTAATAGAAAGGTCAAGCGTTCCTCTTCCAAGTATAGATTACTTACCCGGAACGTCTCTTCGAGGAATAAAGATATAAGCTGTATATTAAAAATTTTCACACAAAAGTTGTGGTCCATTTAACCCTTTAAAATTATCTGATCGCCATCTCAAATTACAAGCTTCTTCTTTGTCATATACTCTTACCTTATTTAAAATATAATGTTTTTGGTCCATTTCACCCGCTAAGTATTTCCCGATCATGACCAATAAAAATAGGGATCTATTTCGGTCTGAACCCGACCTCCATACAAAATTTCGTGACGATCGGTCCATAATTGCGGCCTGGAGTTTGATTACAATTTATAATGGACAGACGGAAGGACACATATCTCAAAATCGCTTTATCTTGTCGAGATATGAATATTGGCATACCACATTGGGTGTCTCCGACGAATATTTCGCGGTGTTACATGAATTTTTACCAAAACAAACTTATAATACCCTTTCCACATAGTGGTGTAGGGTATAAAAATGGTATATCAGAACAACAGCTGTTTTTTTATAATTTTTCAAATTTTTTTGATGACTCTAGGGGGGGGGCAACTTTCCCCCCATGTATGTTTATATGTTGGTATGTTTGTATGTTCCGTATATACTCCAAAACGGCTGAACAGATTTTCTTGAACATTTCAGAGAATGTATAGGGAAAACCCGTGGTGAAAACAGGCTACATATTTTTTTGAATATCGGAGGGGGCGGGGGACTTCCTCCTCCATGCCATACTTTTTTAAAAAACCCACTTTAGCAAGCCCACTTTTTAAATATGTTGTATATCCAAAATTACCGGACCGATTTTCCTGAAATTTTAAGAGAATGTACAGGGAGGATCCGTGGTGAATACATATTTGTTGAATTTCGGAGGGGCGGGGTACCTCCGCCATGAACCCGACCTCCATACAAAATTTCGTGACGATCGGTCCATAATTGCGGCCTGGAGTTTGATTACAATTTATAATGGACACACGGACGGACACACATCTCAAAATCGCTTTATCTTGTCGAGATATGAATATTGGCATACCACATTGGGTGTCTCCGACGAATATTTCGCGGTGTTACATGAATTTTTACCAAAACAAACTTATATTACCATTTCCACATAGTTGTGTAGGGTATAAAAGCTTCGGCCCGACCGAACTTAACGTCTTTACTTGTAACTTCTTATTTTCTATTTTCGTTTATCTGTTGCAATGTTAAAACTTATCCGTGTGTATACTCTAATTTACTGTAAATAATGTGCATTATTTGGTTGTTTTAATTGAGTGGTTTTTCTACACAAAGGGCGTGCACGTAGATCTAAATTTACATATTTTTCTGTCATGTACATAATGTTAAAATCGACACATTCTTTGTTGTTTGTAATTAACTATAATACGCTTCACTAGTTACGTGTACTATTTTCATACGATACAAGAATAACCTGCTTTAATATTCAGCCCTTGGTACGAAAATCTCTTTAAGATTTCTACACAATAAAAATGTTATTGTTTCCCTAAAGTCAAGAACATAAAATGACAGATACTTGATGGGTTTAACACCTTGTAGAAGCCGACATTTTTACACTTGTGAGACAACAACAGGACATGTTGTCACTAATATTCCAAATAAAACAATAGTTGTGTCTTTTTACTTTTTCAGTAATAATTATTCAGTAACTTGTTTTCAGAGAGTAAGAGAGATTTTACTCTTTGATACGAAAATAGAGAAAAAAGTAAAAAGACAGCATTTAGTAAACTTTAGCAAGTTAACAGTTGATGACCAAAACAAAAACCTTGGCGCTAATACATGAAAGAAAAACTAACTCCAAAGCAATGAAAAATATCTTCAATTTTAAGCAAAATAAATAAAAAGTAATTAATATATTAATAAAATAATCAATAAATGTAGCTGAATTGTGATATTTATAGTATTTTTCCATGCCAATACATGAAGGAAAAACTAACTCCAAAGCAATGAAAAAGTTCTTCAATTTTAAGAAAAATAAATAAAAATAATTAATATATTAATAAAATAATCAATAAATATAGCTGAATTGTGATATTTATAGTATTTTCCACAAAAATAAGATAAACATTGAGCAGCTGACCATTAGCAGATGATTAAAAAACAACTGATCGAACTTGCTAAATGTTGCAAAATGTTTGCTCAGCAAACAACTGTCAAAATTGTTCTCTCACTTCGCTCTCTTTTACTGAACTTTTGTGTAAAAAGACAGCATTTAGTAACGTTTCGTAATATTTTTTAAAAATTATCATGTAAAAAGACACACCTATTATTACCGCCGCCTACTTGTAACCGTCGAGCGACTGTGTGTATTCTCCGTTATTTGTATACGTGTGTATAAAAGTATTAATTATAATGAGCACACTTCTAATGACACCGATGATGACGATGATAACGAAGATTAGGTGATGGTGATAATCATAATGATGTTGATGATGCTCATTTCCTTTCAAGGTCTCTTGTGTATTTTTATAACAGTTGAAATGGCATGGCATTATGCCACACATTTTCAAGTCAGTACCAAATTAAATTCTTCTTGTTTACAAATAACAAAATGTTTGTAAACGACTTTGTGCAAGCAAAACAACATAAGTTGTTTAGCTGTATTTTTTGAGGAAATGCAAGCCCTAACAAATGTTGTGATAGAGAGTTAGACAACAAAAATATTGCAAAGTCCAACATTGTATAAAATTTCATATTATTTGTTCGTTTATGGCATCAAATTATGTAAAAACTATACTGTTTTTCGTGAAAATCTCTTGCTATTGGTCCCCAAAACAATATTCCGTTATGCAAAGTTTATTTGCGATTTATAAAAATATGGTCAAAATTAAGGATTAACTACTAGTTGGTGGTGACAATAAATGTATTGCAAAAATTAACAAATCTACGGTTTTTTGGAGAGTTACCACTTTGGACATTCATTGGAGCAGTACTGAGCTTAGTTAAACCAAAATTTAGGGATCGGCATGTTACCCTCTAAGGGTACTGGTTCCCCGATTTTTATTAAATCTTTATCTTTCGTTGGAGGACTTTTTTCAAGCTTTTTTTCTTAAACTGGACCCAAAAAATGTATATGGGTTGATATCAGGAGTTTGGCCCGAGGTATTTGTCAGCTTAGTTTTGTTATATTACATCAGCAACTTACACAAATAAGATTAATATGTCATGATCTGGTCTTTGGAATGGCGGTATTTGAACGTGTTTGAGATTTTTGGAGCCGTTTTACCGACTTTCAGAATAATGACTATTAAATATTTCCCAATGATGTCAGTGGGGATGTCCGTGAACCCGATTTTGTATACTTTTTTGCTTGGTAAAAAATATCATACCCAAAATTTCGGTATTCCAGCTTTTCTAGAAGGTGTATAATTTCCATATTTGATGGGGTTTATTAGATTTGATATTGAGAGAGGAAATAAAGCTCTGTTGTAGGTCTTTCCCTATAGTGTCCAGAGGTATTTCGATTTTTTCAAAGCCAAAATCGGACTGTTTTGCTTTTGTCCATTATCCGACAATAAATATTGAGTCAAATATTCATTCTTTGCATACTTGTCTCCGGCCGATTTGTCATTGTTTATTGCCAATATGGTCTCATACGTTTTTTACCTGTCTGAAGACCCTCCACGACGGCTTTTATTATCACTGAACTTTATCACATTCAATACTGTTAGCCCATTATTAGCCGCAAAAATCATAAAAATGCATAATGACTACAAAAATTATCAAAATTGATTAGTTTTATAGTACTGCCTTTCCATATGCAATACATTTATTGTCACCTCAAAGTAGTAGGTAGTTCTTACTTTAGTCCGTATTTGTTATAAATTGCAAATAAACTTTGTATATTTCGACGGAATATTGTTTTGAGAACCAACAGCAAGAGTTGTGAACAGGAAAATGTATAGTTTTTACATAATTTGTTGCCATAAGCGAAAAATTAATATGAAATTTTTTACACTTGTGGCCTTTGCAATACATTTGTTGTCAAACTCTATGTATATCATCAAGAAATGTCTAACACTACTTATGAGAAGTAGGCAAATAATAATGAAATATTTTACTTACTTACTTAGCTGGCCCATTACAGAACATTTGTTCTATAGGCCGAACTAAGAAGAGATCTCCATTCCTCTCTATTTGTTGCTTTGTACTCTGGAATACCGCGCCTTTTCATCTCATCATCCACTTGTTTGCGCCATCTATTCCTTGGCCTGCCAATTCTGCGTGCACCGCCATGTGGCATGTATTCATACGCCTTTTTAGCGGGTTCATCATCGCTCATTCTTATGATATGGCCTAGCCAACGCAATCGCTGCATCTCGATACGTTTAACAATATTGATGTCGTTGTATAGCAGATACAGCTCGTGGTTCATGCGACGTCGATATTCAACGTCAACGCAGATTAGTCCGTAGATCTTTCGAAGAATTTTTCTCTCAAACACACCAAGCACTGCCATGTCTGCTTGCGCAAGTACCCAGGCTTCGGAGCCATACATCAGCACGGGTAGTATCAGTGTTTTGTGGAGCGTTATTTGTCCTTTGTTTGGTTTATTTCGGCTTAAGGTCAATAAAAGAATTGGTATATTTTATTATTTTCTTTTTATTTTCCAATATTTCGGCTGCAATCTGCAGTCATCTTCAGGGAAATACAAAAAATAACACATATTAACAAATGGAAAATCGTACTAACACGAAAAATTCTTACTTTACTGAGAAAAGCAACAGGTTTCTTACACCGTCTATGCTAAACTAAGCTTTTGTCCGTTTATGTTTATGAACTAAGTTTCTATAAATGTGTGCACAATGGTCCGTATCAGTCTTAAAATTCATTCTTTTTTCGTTTGGAATATTTATTATATTTAACATTTCTAAGGTAAACCTTCTCTTGTAATTATTTTCTTGTGTCAATATTTTAACGTGTTTAAAATTTGGTTTTTGCCCAGTCATAGTGCAATGTGCTGCAAGCGCCGTCTTCTATTCAAGTGGTTTGTCCGTTCTCTGATCAGATTTGTGTCCTGATAGCCTAGTCTTAAGTTTAGTCTTTGTTGTACCAACATATACCTTTTGGCATATGTTGGCTCCGTCTCCATTACAACCTATCTTATATACTACATTGCACTTATCGTCATTGTTTATTTTGGATTTTGTTCTGCTAAATAGGCTATTGACGTTATTTTTAGATTTTAGAGCTAATTGGTAGGTATCCTTATTGTAGATGTTTGAATTGCAAAGTCTCTCCGAAAGTCCAGGTATATACGTGATTGGCTTATATAGTTTTTCCACTTTCTCTTCTTTAGTGGTCTTGTTAGCATGTTTAAATAACTCGTTAATAGTCTTCTTCGGGAAATCGTTCTTAATTAGAATATTTCGTATTCGTTCTTCGTTCTTCTTGTGGAATTGTTCGTCGCTTATGTTATAAACTCTCTTAATGAAGTTAATGGCGGTATTTATCTTTATTCGTCTGGGATGTGTAGAGTAAAAATTGATTAATCGTCCAGATGCTGTCGGCTTTTGGTACCAATCTAATATTAATTTCTTGTCTTGTCTGATTATTATGGCGTCCAAAAAAGGCAATTTTCCATTTTCTTCAGTTTCGTGGGTAAATTGTACATGCTTATCAAGCGAATTCAATACATTTAACGTGTTTTCAACTTCTGTTTTCTTCACAATACAAAACAAATCGTCCACGTATTTCGTTAGTAGTTTCGGTTTTATTGTCCATTTCTCCATTGCAGCGTCCAATAACTCCTCCATTACAATATCCGCAATAATCGGTGACGCTGGAGATCCCATAGGAAGTCCTTTTAGCTGTTGGTACACCTTGTTATTTTTGTTTGACGAGATGTGGCTTTGTTTTTAAACTGCTTACTTAAACCAAAGTAGCATCTGTTGGCCAATACAATTCTTCTTTTTATTTCACAACTGATGTCGTTTGTTGTGTTTACGGAGGTGCCGAGGTAGACGAAGTCTTTTACTACATCAATATTATAGGAACCAACTTCCACAGTCGGTCCGAGCTCAATGGACGCATTGCGCGTCGACACCATCAACTTGGTCTTCTCACCGTTTACCGCCAGACCCACTTTAGCAGATTCTCCTTCGACCTTAATAAAGGTATCAGTTACTTCTTTTACTGATCGGCCCATGATGTCTATATCATCAGAAGTAACATGTGACTATTGGTGTAGATTGTGCCACTTCTTTTGACGTTTGCCTCTCGTATAACCTTTTCTAGCAGGATGTTGAAGAGGTCACACGAAAGGCTGTCTCCTTGTCTGAAACTTCTTTTGGTACCAAACTCTTCGGAGAGGTTCTTTCCTATTTTAACTGAGGACCTCGTGTCAGTTAAAGTCATTTTACAAAGCCGGATGAGCATTGCTGGAATACCAAATTCAGACATGGCTTGGAATACCTTTGAACGCAGCGGGCTGTCGAAGGCTGCTTTATAATCGACAAAAAGGTGGTAGGTGTCGATCTGCATCTCTTGGGTCTTCTCCAGGATTTGCCGCAGGGTAAATATCTGGTCAATGGTGGACTTGCCAGGTCTAAAGCCGCATTGGTATGGTCCACAAGCACAATATCTCTGACACGATCTTGTAGGCAATAGGGAGTAGACTTATGCCCCTATAGTTAGAGCATACAGTCTTATCTCCCTTCTTGTGGACGGGGCACAGGATACTCAGGTTCCAATCGTCGGGTACTCGTTCTTCCTGCCAGATGGTGCTAACTAGCTGATGAATACACCTTATCAGCGTGTCGCCTCCGGTTTTGAACAGCTCGGCTGGTAAGCCATCGGCCCCTGCTGCCTTATTATTCTTCAGCCGATTTATTGCTGTCTTTACCTCATCTTGGCTGGGCGGTATACATTCAATACCATCTTCTGGGATTGGGACTGTGGTATCTTCGTCGTCTTCGCTGCTATTGGATACCAACAGATTTGAAAAATGTTCTTTCCATATCCTGAGTACACTGTCTGTATCAGTTACCAAATTACCTTGCTGGTCTCTACAGGAGGATGTGCCTGTACCAAAGCCATCAGTTTGATGCTTGACTCTTTGGTAGAATTTTCGGACTTCATTCTGGCTCCTGTACATCTCGATTTTTTCACACTCCCGCTTTTCCATCTCTCTCTTTTTCCTGCGGAAAAGACGTTTCTCCTCTCTCCTTTTCTCCCTGTATCTCTCTCGTGCGCTACGCGTTGCTACGGATTGTAAAGTAGCCTTATATGCCGCATTTTTCTCTTTGGTGGCAGCACGACACTCCTCATCATACCATGGATTCCTTGGTGGAGGCCTCTGGTATCTAAGTATGGATTTTGCGGCTGTTTGCATGGAGTGGGCAATGCTTTGCCTTTGCGCTGATATGTTATCGGGATGAGGAGTGCTTTGATTAAGCAATTGGGCTAGTTGAGTGGAATATGCTGTGGCTATCTGTTGTGATTGCAGCTTACCGATGTCTAACTTTCGTGTTGTGTCTGTTCGTACTTTGTTTGCTACGTTTAAGCGGGTGCGTACCTTTGCTGCAACAAGGTAGTGGTCCGAATCAATGTTTGCGCCTCGGAACGATCGTACATCCAACACGCTCGATGAATGTCTTCCATCTATCACAACATGATCAATTTGGTTTCTTGTTTTCTGATCTGGAGACAGCCAGGTGCCCTTATGAATATCGAGATGATTAAATCTGGTACTGCTAACTACCATGTTTTTTGCAGCTGCAAAGTCTATCAGCCTCATACCATTGTCAGATGTTTCACTGTGGAGACTGAATTTCCCGACTGTTGGGCCAAAGATATTCTCCTTTCCAATTTTGGCATTAAAATCGCCTAGAATGATTTTAATGTCATGGGCAGGGCAACGGTCATATGTTTCTTCTAACCGCTCGTAAAATATATCTTTGGTCTGTTCGTCCTTTTCTTCAGTGGGAGCATGAGCGCAAATAAAGCTGATGTTGAAGAATTTAGCTTTTATTCGAATTGCAGCAAGTCTTTCATTCACTGGGGTGAAGCTGGATACCAGATGTTTTAGTCTCCGACTAACTACGAATCCACAACCAAACTCATGCTTTACGTCATGGCAGCTATAATACAGTGCGTCACCTTTAGGTGTTGTTGTGACGCCTTTCCCAATCCATCGTATTTCCTCTATGGCAGTAATATCGGTCTTGTACTTTTCAAGTACGTCTGCCAATGCGAAGACTGCACCTTCTCTATAAAGAGTGCGAACATTCCAGGTGCAGATTCGCAGATCATGGTCCTTAAAACGTTTGCGGGGTTCGTCAACTTTAGAGGGGTTTGTTTTTCTTTTCTTTCGTTTTTTCATAGTAGGCTGTTTTTTCTAGGGGAGGGTTACTAACCCGACGTCCAAACCCAAGTTTTTAACGTTCTTATGGGTGAACGCGCGGCACATGTTAGCTCACTACCTTTAACGGGTGTTAAAGGCAGTTCTCCAGGTGACACCCCGGGGAGGTTAGTGTCCACTTGAGATGAAAGAGGGACCAAGATAAATCCTGGGCTTTGCCATGTTAAAACCGGTCAGGACCGTTGCTTGGTATCTTCCATGCCCTACGTCACCCAATACTGAGATTAGTTAAACCAAAATTTAGGGATCGGCATGTTACACTCTAAGGGTACTGGTTCCCTGATTTTTATTAAATCTTGATCTTTCGTTGGAGGACTTTTTTTCGAGTTTTTTTCTTAAAGTTTGGTCCGAGGTATTTGTCAGTTTAGTTTTGTTATATTACATCAGCAACTTACACAAATAAGATTAATATGTCATGATCTGGTCTTTGGAATAGCGGTATTTGAACGTGTTTGAGATTTTTGGAGCCGTTTTACCGACTTTCAGAATAATGACTATTAAATATTTCCCAATGATGTCAGTGGGGATGTCCGTGAACCCGATTTTGCATACTTTTTGCTTGATAAAAAATATAATACCCAAAAATTCGGTATTCCAGCTTTTCTAGAAGGTGTATAATTTCCATATTTGATGGGTTTTATTAGATTTGATATTGAGAGAGGAAATAGAGCTCTGTTGTAGGTCTTTCCCTATAGTGTCCAGAGGTATTATTATTATTGGATTCAAGTAGTATCAGTAGTATCAGAAACGAAATTTATGGATTCAAGACTCCATTCCAGAAGAATTCCATGTCAATTGGATCGTTAAATTCGGTTAAATATGTACAAAACGTATAAAAGAAAAAAATGTTATTTTACCATATCGTAAAATTACATTATGGTAAATTCAAAAGATGACAAAAAATGTCTTATCCTGTTGTATTTATGTCTTTGACACAGAACTGTAAAGACTAGAAAAGTTGCATGAAGTATATAAACATTTTATCAACAACAGGGGTATGTTAATGCTAAAAACCCCATTAAAGCGCAATTCGGTATATACAAGTTGTAGGAAAGCAAAAAGTTAGACTCAGGATTGTATTCCATATCAGTTTCCTGTCTACTGAATATGAACTTGGCGGTTAAAATCGCCTGAAATTGTTAACTACTTAACAGAGTGTTCACAGAAAAAAATTGTAATCATTTGATAAAAAAATTAAAAAATCTGGTTAATTTTTAATTTATTTTTGCCGATAAAAGTAATGTCTATATTGACAATCGTCGATAAAAAAATTGTAGTTTTCGTTAGAACTTATTTTGATAAAGCAATTCTCATATTAACTAAGAATTTTGTTGAACTTTATGTTTTTCAATCGACAAATCTTTTTTAATTATTATTTGATAAAAATTGTCTCATATATAAAAAGGTTTGTGAAATGTCAAAGTAAATGTTCACATTTACAAAATAATTGTAATAATTGGTTTGTCTTTTTACGTACTGAACTTTACTGAACATTGTTTCTTCAGTAATGTTTAGCAACATTTCAATTATACAATTGTCAAAACTTTACTGAAGAAAAAATGTTCAGTAAAGTTCAGTACGTAAAAAGACAAACCAAATAATAATTGATTTTTTTGTTAAATACAAACCCAAAAGCACAAAAAATAGATACTTACACACGCATTAATAAATGGTGTTTGGTTTTTATTAAAATGTAAAGAAATGCCAAACACATAAGCAACAACAGAGTCTATTGAATAGACGCTTAGTTATACCTTGCAAATATTTTCTATCGCGTAAGAATAATTCGCGATTCTCCTGGGAGATCAATTAGTCGCAGGCGAGCGCGCCCAAAAATCTTCCGCGAATGACCAACCTAAAGTAAGTGTTTATGCAATGCGATTCGCGACCATGATTCGCTGACGAATCATATGAAAGATCTTAGAAGAAGAAAATATAAAGAAAAAATTAAATGAAATTTATTTTTCATTCTTCTTTGTTTTTTGTTTCTTTCATTTGTTTTCTTTGATTTTTACCCATTTTGTTTTCTTTTCTAAGTTGTTATAATTTTAATTATTCCTTATGTTGTCTGGTTGTATACTGGTTCTCATTCACTTTCTTCATTTCACTTGGCAAAACCCGGACAAAATTCAAAATTCGCTAAAAGATCGCCGGAAAGAAGCACAAAAGAATCATCTGAGCAAAAATTCGCCCAACAATCAAATGTTTGCACAATTATAATTCGTACAAGAAATAAGAAATGAATGAAAAACGGAATGGAACAATTTATAACAAAAGTATTAATTTAGCGTCACACTTAAATTTTAGTAGAAGAAAACAAATAAAACACTTTTAAGTATAAATTACAGGAACATCGTTGGACGCTTCACGTTAGTTGTGAAATAAAACAAATGTTCCTGTCAAATTAAAAATCGTCAGCGAAAAGAGGGCATGTGGAATAAAATGTAATAAATAGGTACATCATATATATAAAATAGTATTACCATGCGATTGCTTCTTCGTCCAATAAAATATTCCCATTCTCCTTTTTCCGATTTTTGGGATTAAATTTCAAAATTTGGTTCCAATAAAAAAATGTATAAGCACCATTACTTTACACATAAA
The DNA here is from genome assembly GCF_047663935.1 of Musca autumnalis. Taxonomy (NCBI): domain Eukaryota; kingdom Metazoa; phylum Arthropoda; class Insecta; order Diptera; family Muscidae; genus Musca; species Musca autumnalis. The sequence continues at coordinate 131,087,975 of NW_027411755.1, read as the reverse complement.
CACTGATTTTTTTTCACACTTTCGATCTGCACACAACCAACGTCTTAGACGAACCAAACTGTTGTTTAAACAAGTAAATGCTTCTTGCATTATCGAAGCAGAACAAAACAATTTTTTTCTTTCACTCTTCTTTGTTAGGTTCATAAAAACTTTTAATATACATATAAGCTTTCACCGGGGAAACAAATAGATAAATAAACCAAACACCACACACACGTTCCCTCCATATCGCAAGCTTGTCCTACTCATGATTTCAAACAAAGCAACGCCACACACAAACAGAGCACATTGATGTAGCGGAAAATCTCTTTATGGCGTAAAAAGTTATTTTGTCTCGCTCTTGAGAGCGAGAACATGCGACAAACGTTGAAAACCATTATAACAACAAATTTTGTTTAAAACACTTCAACACACATTTTCTATAAATTATTTGTTTGAAAAATTTTATCGGTCGCTTTCTAATGACATTTTCATGTTTGATACATATTTCCTAATATGTTTGTAATATTTTATCGACATGCAACAAAAATATGGTGATAAAACTTTTAATTAAAATTTTCGGGGTGTCTTGTTTCTGTGTTGTTATGATATCGTGACAACAGAACTTAACTCCATCTATTGACAAATCTTAACAATTGAGTTTTCCAATCTTTATGTATTTATATCCTTGATAAAACAAGTAAAAGAGGTCAATAGTCGGACGGGTCCGACGATGTGATACTCTACACCAATTCCCTTGGTCACTATTTTTCCGCGGAATTTATTTATATGATTGCGAGGCCCCCCTTGTTCTTTCGGGGTTGTTATGGGAAGGTTAGGTTAGGTTTTAGGATGCGTAGCTGCTGTGATGGCAGCCACTGAATGTTGAAACGTATTATAGTTGTGGTTTTGATATAAAGGAGATGTAGTTGTGTGATAGTAATTGTGGGTAGACGAAGCTTGTGAATGATGTGGTTGTAGATGCGTAGAATCCAATAGTTCAGGTGTGGTGGTGATGGTATTGAAGGTGATGACGGGTGAGAAGTAGTGATGTATAGGCAATGTCTGCAGATTGGGTGTAATTTTCGGATGCAACTGTAGGAGTAGAAAGAGATTGTAGATGAGAGTGTAGATGTTATGGGAACATTTGTATGATTGCGACACGTCATGTATTATTTTCATAAGGGACAGATGAACCGTTTTCTTCAAAAAATTAAAAAATGTGTTAAGAAAAAATACTAAAGGCATTTAGAAATAGCTTTTGATGACTTTAACCGAATCTATCAAAGACATAGAATTGTAAAGACTGGAAAAGGTGCATAATGCAAATATGTTTGTGAAACAAAATTTATAAACATTTTATCAACAACAGGGGTATGTTAAAGTTAAAAACTCCACTAAAGCGCATTTCGGCTTATACAAATTGTAGGAAAACAAAAAGTTGGACTTAGGATTGTATTCCATAGCAGTTTCCAGTTCATTGAATATAAACTAAGCGGTTAAAAAAGCCTGAAATTGTTAACTACTTAACAGAATGTTGTTATGAAATCGTAACAACAGAGCTTAACTCCATCTATTGACAAATGTTAACAATTGACTTTTCCCATCTTAAGAGATCGATAGTTCGATATATTGTATTACGACTAATCAAATGTATTTTAAAAACTTCTAAAACCCTTACAGCATAATTATTTGCATCAATTTAAAAAATTAGTAATTCCTCTATCAGGATTTGAAAAAATTTTAAACAAGATTACGACATTTTTTGACATGAAAGGGAAACGTATGTAGTTCTTTACAAACAAAACAAAACAATAAAGTAATAAACCACTTATAAGTTAGACAGAAGTTCCGTTATCTAACTGCTACATTGATTCAATTTGCATGAAGTGAGATTTTAAGAGTTGGGTTTCCTGTTTTGTTTTCGTAATTTGTCCGAATATGCCCCCCAGAATTTTAAACACAGATCAAGAACAGGGCTACAAATTGTCTGATACAGTTTCGTCCAAACATACATGTCGACTAAAACGGTTATTTCGATGAGGCACATTTTTGGTCGTATCAAAGTGTAGGGTATACGAGTATACACTTTACCAAAAGGCTGAGGGTATCACATAAATTTTGATATTTTTTGCACAAAAGTTATGGTCAATTTTAAACGCTGAATATCCGATCAGTATATACTATGATGTAACTCCGTTATCTGACATCAACATATTTGGCACCAATGCAACGGACAAGAGCTCCTCTTCTAAATATAACTTACGTGGGTAAAATTTATCTTTCAGAAATAAAGATATAGTCATTATATAAACAATTTTACCAAATTTCATTAAAAGTGGTGGTTCATTTAACCCGCTAAATATTATCTGATCTTCGTGGTAAATTGCAAGCTTCTTTCTTGACTTAAACTCAAATCTTAGTTAAAATTTTACACCAATCAGACTATTATTATACCCTCAGCATTTAAGCTAACGAGGGTATATACACTTTCATACGGGCAAAATGTGCCTCATCGAAATAATGGTTTTAGACCCCAAGTATGTTTGGACGAAATGTGTTTCTGACAATTTGGAGTTGATTTAGCCATGTCAGTCCGTCTGTCTGGCTGGCTGGAGAGAACCATAACTTTCGAACGGATCAACCCATTCGGCCCAAAATTTGGCTTTCGTACCTCCCCCTCCTCCTTCCGGTACCACCCCAACAAAATTCGAAAATATTAGCTTAAATAGTACGCGCGATATCTCATAAACAGAGCACCCCGGATAAGGGTCTGTGCGAGGATCCCTTTCAAAATTTTACCTAGTGGTCCTGTTTACAGCGATATCATGTTTTTCGTAGGCAAGTACTTGCTTGCAGATATTATGGTCCAAAACCTGTTAATTATATGGTGACCAACTGAAACGACACTTTCAAAATGGAATATGTCGGTCCATTCCTTTCGCTACCTTCCCCGCAAAACTGTTTGAGCTTCTATCAAAATCCATATTTTTGTCGGTTCACGCCCAAATGTTCAAAACCCTTTAATTATATAAATTTTTGGGAAAAAAAGTGTTTCAATTCACACAGGCTGAGGGTATATCTCTGTCGTCAAAGCCGACTGATCCTTTTTTTTTGTTGTTACTTACAAACCGCTACAAAATCGGATAAAATGTTTGTTTTTTGTCCATTTCATCCTCTTAATATTTTGCAATCATCGCCAAAAACTGTAGGGGTCTATTCTGGTCTGAAACCGGCCTCCATAAAAGATTTTATCTCGTAGAGATATGAATTTTGGTATATCACATGTGGGGCCTACGAACAAGTTAAGGATGTGATTCCCTAGGATCAGGATTTTTAAATAATTTTTCTTGACAAAACCTCTTACCTCGTGCAAAAATTTGTCAATATTAAACTATAACTGTGACCTATTGCGTGATTATGGTTACACTACACACAATTAAAACTCTGTTATCTGACCTCCAACATCAACATAATTGGCATCAATGTAAATGTCAAGATTTCCTCTTCTACATATAATTTACGTGGTGGAACATGTATTCCAGTAATAAAGACATAGCAATTATACTAAAAATTTTACCAATTTGCACACAAAACGTTTTGGTCCATTATATAATAATATGATCCGATCATCATGTTAAATTGCAAGCTTCTTCTTTGTCGTAAAACCCAAAACTTATTTAAAATTTCACGCCAATCAGACTATCATTGCCTGGAGTTTAATTACAATTTTTAAAGGACGGGCGGACGCACACCTCCAGATTTTGCCCCGAATGCAAATAATCTAGTTTTTGGTATGCAATTTCGGGTCATTATACACGAGCCTGCAAAAAAATAAATTGCATTCATGTAATACTTCGTGTTGAAACGGATCGCCTTATTTTATTGGGGCGCACCCAATGTGTGTAGACCATGGTTTAATAAGAAAGGTTAGCCAAAGCTTTATGTCAATTTAAATTTTTTCATTCGAGTACGCCTAAAACTTCAAAACAATATAAACAAACTGTGTATATGTGTGTGGTGTTTGAATAATATGCCAAACAATTTTAAAAACAATCGAACTCAATGATTTTTAAAATTGTTTTTAGACAATTTGTATTGAAGAAATTGGTAAGATTTGCATTGAAACAATCAGTTTATCATATTCACAACTCGATTATGTGGAGAAAACTTAACTCTTCATTCATTTTTCGCGTTTTTTATAAAATGCTCAAAAAATACATTGTAAACAAACCCAATTGTTGCTTTTATTTTGAAGTTTTAAGAATTCAAGAAAAACAAGGGTTCTATAGATTTTTTTCATTTAAATCTACCTCTTTACTTATACCATGGTGTAGACCTTAACACGTTTGACGTCATACGCTATGCTATACGCTACGTCAAACATTATTGTCATTACTGACATGTCCAATTACATTCACTCACACATATGTGTGTGAATGTCAAACTAGATCGAACATCACTGTGATCATTATAAAAAAACCAGCAAACGAAGAAGACATCAAGAAAAGAAAATTAAAATCCTCGTGATAAACATTTTTTTCCTAAGTGGAATATAAAATGTTAAGTCGATTTTTCTATTCTCAGCAAATAGGTGCAAAGTCAACATAATTTCGTTTGTGATCAGTGATATTATTTCCAACAAGACCTCAATACACCAACCAGAGGTAACAAATTGGACATTGTAGTGAAATCATGAAAATGAAAAATTATTTTTCACCTAGGTCCGATCGTGTGCCGACATTATTCACGTGCTGTGCCTACAACACATCTTATTAAGGCAAATTTTTAACGAATGCAGTTTATTAAATATTTTTGGATAAAGTGCCCGAGGAAAAGAATGGATGTATGACGTAATTACAACATTGTACAAGTTGCAGAAAACTTCCACAAATAACTAATGCTTCCAAGCGTGGTGCATCCAGACCTAACCACACAAACAATTGATGATGTATAAATGAAATTATTATGCCGTGAATATCTGACATTTACATCATAGCCCACAATCATTTGAATAGACCTCATAATTATGTATTGCAAAATTGGAATTCTTAAATTAACTTATTTTTCCCCTATCGAATTGTTGACATTTTTATGAAATTTTGCTTAACATAAATAACGGTTCTAAACCGACATAATTACATATTCATATGTATGTAATACATACTTATACATAATTTTTTCGATTTATTGAATTTTTGTTATTTCCGAATTTCTTGTTTCTGTACATAACGGTACTTAATTGACCTTCATGTACATACATAAATAGACATACATTTTTTCTATTCTTTTTTGTAAATAACATCCCGTTAGGATTTAAGAATAGTTCAGCGTTTTTGTAAAAGAAGATGAGTGTCAAATATTAGAACACAACCCGGCAAACATTTTTAGACCTGACTCAAATATAATATTTTAATGGGTAATTTTTTCGAGTGCTAGATTATTGAGCTCAATCATCAGGCTTTTTAATAGACTTTTTGGTTAGTGCCATTGCACAAAATGGGGTTATTGTTTTAAACAATATTTTTGACATTTAGCCTTTTTCTTAGTTTTTCCTTTTTTCTATTTTTTTATGTTTAATTAATTTAATAATTGTTGCAAATATGCATTTAATTTTCAAATTTTAAATTTAATTATTTTTCCTAATTTTATTATGAATTATGTTCAATAAAAAGAATTTTGTTATGAATATGAAATGCTAAACTGACTTCGCATTTAAAAGGAATGTTGGGTAACCAAGGCTTTTAGGATTTGAAGGTCACATTAAGGGACATTGTTAAATTAAAGGTACATACAATGTCATAGGTGACAGGGTGGGACAAGTGTACCTCGGTATGACATAAGACCTCGTCATACCACAAATGGTCACAGGTAAGATACAACAATGACTCACAATTGACCTTGTGCAATATAATTTAAAATCAACTCTACTTTTTAATAAACGTTTGGTTTTCGTGGCATGGAATGTTTATTTTAATATGTTCGCGCGCTGAAGAATAACGGGTTGAGAACTTACATCCTGGATGAGCTAGGCAGGCAAATTTGTTATCTTACCATGCCCAAACCGACCTCGTATATTTTTCATAAATTTTTATTCGATTTTTTTTTTTTGCTTTGAATATATTCAGTGGATAGCCGGCGCGTAACAGTGTCTCGCACTATTCTTCGCAGGTTATTTTTATACCCTACACCATTATCAGGAAAAGTTTTTTGAGTTGGTTTTGGCTCAAAAGTTTGTAACACATCGAAATAAAGATCGTAAACCTAAAATAAGTAAAAAGCACGTTAACTCCGGCCGGGCGAATTTTAAACTTTTTACAAAAATATTGCCGCAAAATCCATACTTGGATACCAGAGACCTCCACCAAGGAATCCATGGTATGATGAGGAGTGTCGTGCTGCCACCGAAGAGAAAAATGCGGCATATAAGGCTACTTTACAATCCGTAGCAACGCGTAGCGCACGAGAGAGATACAGGGAGAAAAGGAGAGAGGAGAAACGTCTTTTCCGCAGGAAAAAGAGAGAGATGGAAAAGCGGGAGTGTGAAAAAATCGAGATGTACAGGAGCCAGAATGAAGTCCGAAAATTCTACCAAAGAGTCAAGCATCGAACTGATGGCTTTGGTACAGGCACATCCTCCTGTAGAGACCAGCAAGGTAATTTGGTAACTGATACAGATAGTGTACTCAGGATATGGAAAGAACATTTTTCAAATCTGTTGGTATCCAATAGCAGCGAAGACGACGAAGATACCACAGTCCCAATCCCAGAAGATGGTATTGAATGTATACCGCCCAGCCAAGATGAGGTAAAGACAGCAATAAATCGGCTGAAGAATAATAAGGCAGCAGGGGCCGATGGCTTACCAGCCGAGCTGTTCAAAACCGGAGGCGACACGCTGATAAGGTGTATTCATCAGCTAGTTAGCACCATCTGGCAGGAAGAACGAGTACCCGACGATTGGAACCTGAGTATCCTGTGCCCCGTCCACAAGAAGGGAGATAAGACTGTATGCTCTAACTATAGGGGCATAAGTCTACTCCCTATTGCCTACAAGATCGTGTCAGGGATATTGTGCGAACGACTAAAGCCAATGGTCAACGAGATTATTGGACCATACCAATGCGGCTTTAGACCTGGCAAGTCCACCATTGACCAGATATTTACCCTGCGGCAAATCCTGGAGAAGACCCAAGAGATGCAGATCGACACCTACCACCTATTTGTCGATTATAAAGCAGCCTTCGACAGTCCGCTGCGCTCAAAGGTATTCCAAGCCATGTCTGAATTTGGTATTCCCGCAAAGCTCATCCGGCTTTGTAAAATGACTTTAACTGACACGAGGTCCTCAGTTAAAATAGGAAAGAACCTCTCCGAAGAGTTTGGTACCAAAAGAGGTTTCAGACAAGGAGACAGCCTTTCGTGTGACCTCTTCAACATCCTGCTAGAAAAGGTTATACGAGAGGCAAACGTCAAAAGAAGTGGTACAATATACACCAATAGCCACATGTTACTTGCTTATGCTGATGATATAGACATCATGGGCCGATCAGTAGAAGAAGTAACTGATACCTTTATGAAGGTCGAAGGAGAATCTGCTAAGGTGGGTCTGGCGGTAAACGGTGAGAAGACCAAGTTGATGGTGTCGACGCGCAATGCGTCCATTGAGCTCGGACCGACTGTGGAAGTTGGTTCCTATAATATTGAGGTAGTAAAAGACTTCGTCTACCTCGGCACCTCCGTCAACACAACAAACGACATCAGTTGTGAAATAAAAAGAAGAATTGTATTGGCCAACAGATGCTACTTTGGATTAAGTAAGCAGTTTAAAAACAAAGCCACATCTCGTCAAACAAAAATAACGCTCTACAAAACACTGATACTACCCGTGCTGATGTATGGCTCCGAAGCCTGGGTACTTGCGCAAGCAGACATGGCAGTGCTTGGTGTGTTTGAGAGAAAAATTCTTCGAAAGATCTACGGACCAATCTGCGTTGACGGTGAATATCGACGTCGCATGAACCACGAGCTGTATCTGCTATACAACGACATCAATATTGTTAAACGTATCGAGAAGCAGCGATTGCGTTGGCTAGGCCATATCAAAAGAATGAGCGATGATGAACCCGCTAAAAAGGCGTATGAATACATGCCACATGGCGGTGCACGCAGAATTGGCAGGCCAAGGAATAGATGGCGCAAACAAGTGGATGATGAGATGAAAAGGCGCGGTATTCCAGAGTGCAAAGCAACAAATAGAGAGGAATGGAGATCTCTTCTTAGTTCGGCCTATAGAACAAATGTTCTGTAATGGGCCAGCTAAGTAAGTAAGTAAGTACAAAAATATTGCCCTGTATTAACAATTTTCCGAATAAAACATTTGTATTCATTGAACGATAAATATTTTGTTAATTCTCTTTCGAGTTGAGCTGTTAGGCCTTTAGAGATACATTGAAAAATTAGGAGTCTACCGAAGTCCCACGCATCCAACCATTACACTACGTTTCACGGGTGGTAAATCCGATCTTCAGGTGTATTAGGATGTTGTTTTTGTGGCAGACGAAGGCAAAGCTTGGTAACTGGTATATATATCGAACTTCATTAGATAAATGTATATGCGAAATTATGTCAGTTAATTGAAACTCCAAACTTTTCCTATAGTCCTGCTTTGGTAATCCCATTTTTCAATGTTCACAAATACTATGGTAAGTTTTATTCCTACATCATTAGTAATTGCTCTTCTATATCAGAAGATTTTATTTTTTGATCATCAATTATTGTCTACTAAAGTTTTGACAAGTTGATGGTGGCTTAGAACGCTAAGACGCCGGCAACCTTGACACTCAGTTGTCGGAGACCCAGATGGGATTACCAAAGCAGGACTATAGGAAAAGTTTGGAGTTTCAATTAACTGACATAATTTCGCATATACATTTATCTAATGAAGTTCGATATATATACCAGTTACCAAGCTTTGCCTTCGTCTGCCACAAAAACAACATCCTAATACACCTGAAGATCGGATTTACCACCCGTGAAACGTAGTGTAATGGTTGGATGCGTGGGACTTCGGTAGACTCCTAATTTTTCAATGTATCTCTAAAGGCCTAACAGCTCAACTCGAAAGAGAATTAATTAAATATCACTATAAATGGCCTTCGCCTTAATAAGGCAAAAATAAAAAATAATTTCAGCATGAGCCAGGCTGGGATTCGAACCTGGGTCTCCGACAACTGAGTGTCAAGGTTGCCGGCGTCTTAGCGTTCTAAGCCACCATCAACTTGTCAAAACTTTAGTAGACAATAATTTATTACGCAGTTACTTTATTTAAGCTACAACAACTACCATGTAGAATTCTCTTCATCATTCTAGTTCTTACTTTACCATTCATTAATGTGTTTTCATTTGTTTTGCCATAATCATGTAATTATCGTTTGATTTGCTACTTCTTGTATTTCTTTCATTTGTTTGTTGTTGTAATTACGTCATTAGTTTACTTGTCCACTTGTTTTGATCTTCGCGCATGCATGTGAGTAGGGTTGTTCGCTTAGTGCGAATGTGCGTCTGTGTGTTCGTTGCACAGATTCGAGGTGTTACCATTTGTTCTGGATAACTCTCGAACATGGAGATTTTGGGATAAATACAGGTGGAATCAGCAACGGCGAGTTAGTTGCGTTTTAAACGTTGAACTCAACGATGTTTTTTTTTCGAAACAATTTTTCTTGTGAAGAAAAAACATTCACCAAATGTTCGAAAATGATATCGTTTTCGAACTTTTGAAGAACAAAAGAACAACGTGCTTGTGTGCACACGAAAAACATTTGCCAAACATTCGGCAGTAATAGTCGTTTTCAAAGGTTGTGCCGAACATTCGAATAATATCAGCAACTGGTATGCGGGGAAATTCACAAAATGTTCAAAATTATACCGTTTTCGAACTTTTGGCGAACAAACAAAACACAAGAAAGTACATTTGCCAAACGTTCGAAACTGATATCGTTTTCGAAACTTGAGGCAAACATTCGAAAAAGGTACTTAATAGAAACATCGAAAAATTCCACTAAAAATGTTTTTCACCACTATCGTTGAAACTATCGTCACTCATTCGCTAATAATATTATTACCGATATTCGAAATCGAAGGTTTCCCTGCCACAAACTGATCGACGAATGGATTGTTTCCAATTCATTTTCGTATGTCTTTTTCGAACAAACTACCCGCAAAACTATTGTGAAACATTTTAAAACTATATCGTTTTCGATAGCAATGGTATGGTGGGTTGTTTCTATTCAATGAAGACACATTCACAAAAAATGTATGTATTGGTATGAAGAGGGCTGCTTTAAATAATAATTGTAAGGATGTAGATATAAAATAAATATTACAGGGTTGAACCATAATGTAGACATTCTAAAACATTTTCTGAATGTTTTATTATAAAGAATCGTTCAACATCATGACACAATATAGAGAGCCGAAAAATCGTTAAAAATACGTAGTAGATGCTCATCAACATGGCCTTGAGGTACGTGAGAATTGATTTTTTTGCACTTTCTGTAGATTTTGCCTCGCACGTAAAAATGTCAGTCACTTCGGTGTCATAAAGAGGCTAAAACCTTGAAAATTCCCAAAATCGGACAGAGTAGTTCTATGTTGGGCTATATCAAATCGTGAACCGATATAGCCCATTTTCAATACCAAACATCCTAGGAGCAAAATATAATCTTCTGTATCAATTTATAAAGCTGTATCTTGAATATTGGGAGCTGCATCTTAATGGTGGACAGACGGACAAGGTTTTATCGCGATAGCATTTTATGCTGATCAAGAATATATAAGGTCTCCGACGAATATTTCGATGTGTTATAAACGGAGGGTATAAAAATTAGAAATTTAGTTTCCTATCGTTTATGAAAGTAATAAGCCCTACCGTCACGTGATGATTTATTCCCAGAAGAATTAGAATATGTTAACTGATGACTATTACTTTCTTTAAACAAGGTTTATTATTGTACGGAATATGGTTTAACTTAACCCCGCGTAGACTTTGTTAAATTCCCCGATACATTTTATATCAAATAAGACGTGTCTTCTCTTTTAACTCATTTCGTAAATGTGGCAAAATCCTTCAAAATACTGAAAATAGGTCGGTACGGTTCTATATGGGCAATATCAACAATTTATTCCGAAAATCCACCGGTATAATTTTATTGGGGATATACCAAATCGTGGTAATATAACTAAACTTTTCTGCAGTAAAACGAACACCAAATTCCAGCTATTTCAATAGGATAATGTAATGAGCTGTATCTTGGTTTCAACAGACAGACATCGTCGGCTTTCCTTTTTCACTTGCATAATAGATCATAAAGCTCGATTAAAAAATTAATCTTAAAAAATTATCTTCGCCTAAAAAGGCAAAAATTTTCAAATAAATAAAAGGTCTGTTCGATAACCCAAAAGTTTATACAAATTTGTACAAACTTTTGGGTTTACAAAATGCTGTTCGATAACAAACTTGTTCAATAAAAGAGAAATGGGAAGTAGTTGCAAGTACTTGCAGGAACTTATAAATACTTTTTACTTGCGAAGTTATCGAACAGGCCTAAAATCAGCTGAGCCAGGCTGGGGTTTGAACCCACGTCCTTGAAAAACACAGAAAAAAAGTGTTGTCACGGCGTGTTAGCGTTCAGAGCCAAACTCATAACTTTCAAAGGCAGCGCTAAGCGTTTGTCATGAAAGCACAACTAAATGGGAAAATCCTCATTGTTGTTGTAAAATACAAAACAAAAATGCATTTGAAAGAAGAAAAATTCAATGACATCGAAGCCGCTCCACATCCGATATGTCTGAAGAGTCTTTACCGAAGACGAAACATGCATGTCACATAGTGGTGGGTGTGTGGGTTCGAATCGTCGGCTTTCCTTTTTCACTTGCATAATAGATCATAAAGCTCGATTAAAAAATTAAAAAATTAATCTTAAAAAATGATCTTCGCCTAAAAAGGCAAAAATTTTCAAATAAATAAAATTAGCTGAGCCAGGCTGGGGTTTGAACCCACGTCCATGAAAAACACAGAAAAAAGTGTTGTCACGGCGTGTTAGCGTTCAGAGCCAAACTCATAACTTTCAAAGGCAGCGCTAAGCGTTTGTCATGAAAGCACAACTAAATGGGAAAATCCTCATTGTTGTTGTAAAATACAAAACAAAAATGCATTTGAAAGAAGAAAAGTTCGAGGACATCGAAGCCGCTCCACATCCGATATGTCTGAAGAGTCTTTACCGAAGACATGTCACATAGTGGTGGGTGTGTGGGTTCGAATCGTCGGCTTTCCTTTTTCACTTGCATAATAGATCATAAAGCTCGATTAAAAAATTAAAAAAAGACATCGTTATGTTGACTTTTATACTGACCAGTATAGAGACCCCGACGAATATTTCGATGTGTTACAAACGGAATATCAAAGTTAATTATACCCTCCATATTATGGTTAGGGGTATAATGAGGACATACGCATGTAGATAATTATAGAAGGAAGATTTTCTAGCCAACTCAAAAAGGCAAAATTAAAACTGATTCATGTAAAAAATTTGGCTAAAATCCTCGAAATGCATAAAATCGAGGGGTAACTTTGTATGGGGCCTTTACCAATTCGTGCAGCTACGTTGACTATTTTTGGCAGATTCCTTTCCTGATTACTGAAAAAATTAAATATCAAATTAATAGTAATTCATTTAGAAAATGTGGTCTAAAACTTTTAAATATGATGACAGATTAAAAAACTATTCAAAAAATACTAACACGATTATCAATTTCAAATGCAATAAAATACCTTTAGAGGTTCACAACTTATAGACAATTGACTTGTAAGTACTGTAAATGTCATCTGTTTTGGTGTGTAGGTATGTATGTTCTCTATGCTAGCATTAGCATTAGTGTTTAACATTCATCTCTATTGACTTAGAATCTAAAAATGTAAAAAAATATCCAAATAATTATGGAACTTTAACAACATCCATATAAAAATGAATACATAGCCCACAAAATTTTAACAATGTTTTAGCACTGTTTTCCTGCATTGTGTGTTGTTGTGGACGTTATTACCCCTGTTGTTAGCAACCACAATAAATTCACCACAATCACAAAATATTAAAAATCTAGAAAAAATGCATCATTCCAGAATGTAGAACTGTAACAAAATCCACACAAAAAGATTACATAGCCCACAAAATGGGCTTTTAATGTTAGCGATATTTCCTTGTTATGTTGTTGTGAGCGTTATAACCCCTCGTTGTTACCATCCACAATATATTCACCAAAATCTCAACATATTGAAAGCATTAAGCGAGAGAAAAAACGAAAACCATTTTTATATAGCGAAGATAATACGACAACGACAAACAATGCTAGCCAGATGAAGTAGCAAATTGCATTCCAAAATAGTACGTAGCGGTAACTCAAATCGTCAACTGCGCCATAGACGGTACAATACGTCAACGTGGGTGCTATTTTGAGAAATAAAACACGCAAATTTAAAAATAGTGTGATTGTAAGGAATTAATTAGTTTGTGTATGAGAAATGCTAAACAATGCTTTCGTTCTGAAATATTAAAATGTTAAATAATATTTTGAAGAAAAATAAAAAATATTTAAAATAAATTGTTTAAATTAAGAGAAACCCTAACAAATTTCGCCGGTTCTAAAGATATCAAACATAAAATGTATCTTTCGTTCGGATTCGTTGGCTCATTTTCCGGTCATGTTTTTCGGTTTCTGTCCACGTTCGTTACTCACCTCTTAATCAAGTGATAAATGTTTGCTCGCTTGTGTGGGTGTTTTGTGTCAATGTCCTTTGAAAAAATTAAAGCAACCAAAGTATTGTAAAGCTTGAGGAAAGTCAAGTGTCTGTGCTTCCTGTCATTTATTTCCCATAACAAGCCAACGAGGAAAAATATATATCAATAAATGTAGGTGCCAGCCAGCCATGATATGATGATGTGTTATTATTAGGCATTTAAAATTAAATCTTTATTACCGTATGATAACAAATGGTTTTGAGTCAGGTGTGGAGTTTAGTATTAAATTATATCTACTTTTTGTGTGTGGCAAATGTTTTAAATACCTTTTAAAGTTTTACGACGAAAATTTAATTTTAAATTTAAAAAATATTATACAAAAATAGTAAATATTTTAGTAAGTGTATCATTTTTACGAATTGTTGTGTGTAGCTAAATATATTCTATGATATGCAACTTTTTTTTCAATATTCAAAAATAAATATATACACTTTAAGAATTTGTGATTTATATACAGAAAAGAAACAGTGAAATCCGAAAAAGTGAAAACCCCCAGAAATACATAAAATTGGGCAATACCGACTCATGTGGGTTAACTAAAAATAATTTTACATAGTTTATTTTTATTTAATAGAGGAGAATGTAAATTAAATGAAAAAAAAAATTTGGGGCCTGGAAAAGTTCTCTAAAGTCCAGTCCAACTATTTTTCGACAAATTAAATTGGACTTCCTAGATTCCGAATAATCATCTTTTGGCTGCAAATAGCAGCAAATGCAGAGAAAATGTAGCTTAAATCCCCATAATACCAAAAATCGGGCAGTGCAGTTATATGGGGGCTATATCAAAACGTTGATATATGGGGGCTATATCAAAACGTTGAAGATATATAACCACACAGAACCTCCAATGCCAATATTCAGCTTATTTGGTCTGAAAATGTGGACAAAATTCTAAAAATAGCAAATATTGGGAGGTGCAGTTATATGGGGGCAATATCAAAACGTAGACCTATGTCTACAATTTTTGGTTGAGAATGTTTGTGTCCACTGGGAACTCCAAATACCAAATTATACCCAATTTGGGCGGAAAATGTAGCTTAAATTCCCCAAAATACTAAAAATCGGGATGTACCTAAAAAGGGGTTTATAACCAAACGTGGACCTATGTCCACAATTTTTGGTGGAAAATTTAAATGACCACTAGAAACCCTAAGTACCAAATTGCAACTAATTTGGAAGGAAAGCATTGCTTAAATCCTCAAAATACCGAATATCAGGAGGTACCGTTATATAGGGGCTATACCAAAATATCAGCCGATGTTGTTCATATTTAGTCCATTATTACCCACGGACACATACTATGTTTGTGAAAATTTTCGGAAACATATCTCCATTCGGTTGCAAGTTATTAATTTCGCGCCACTGTGCCCTGGCTTAAACTTTCAAAATATCGAAAATCCGTGAGTGCCGTTCGACGGGGCTATACAAAAACAAGTGAGCCAAGGCTATAGTCGGGTCGGGGCCGACTATGTGATACCCTACACCACTACCCCTGTTCATAAGCTTTTGACTAATAAAATTCAAAATATTAAAATTGGGATAGCTTAGCGCCTTTGCTCTGAATGTCTACATTAACACAGGTCAATTTTTTTTGAAACGCATTTAAGTGCATCGACAGTACAACCCAAATAAAAAATGGAAAAGTGGGATGTATGCCAACCATCAATAGGCTTCTTTCTGTGTTAGACCCCCATCAACCCCCAAAATTTCTTGAGGATCCGATCAAAATTTCGTAGTGTGATTGCACAAAAATGGAAAAAGGGATGCATTACCGACGATATCTCTGTTGTTTGACCACCTATGACAACCTACCTCACATCTTTGTAAAGGTGATATTTTCTACTTTCCTTGCCAGGTTTTGCTTTCGATATACCTCCTACAGAAGGGAGATATTAACTTTGAAATAAAACGTTGGCCTTTTTTCCAAATATGTATTTTTGTTTGTCACATTCCGACCCCTGAATAATATCCGACCATTATCAAAAATCAAAAGGTTTTTTCCTCTGTGGGACCCCCAATAACACCCAAAATTTCGTGACGATCCAATTAAAATTGCGACCTGTAGCGTGATTTCCAAAAAAGTGGAAAAATGGGATGTATTACCGACTATTGCGATATCTCCGTTATTTGGATACCTACGCCAACCTGCTTTACATTATTGTAATGATGGGATTTTTTACTTTCATTGTCAGACTTTGCTTTTGGAAGGTCCGGAACCAAAGCTGTGATATTCGTCATTATTATTAAAATCGCAAAAATGAAAAGTTGTGTTCTATTAGCGGCTTTTGTGATATCTTCGTTGTTTGACCACCTACGACAACCTACGTAACATCGTTGCAAAGGTGATATTTTCTACTTTCATCAGCAGGTTTTGCTTTTGATATACCTCTTTTAGAATCAGAGATATTCGCTTTGAAATAAAACGTTAACTTTTTCTCCAAATAAGTTTTTTGCCCATTCCGACCTCTGAATATTATCCGACCATCACCAAAATTAATAGGCTTCTTCATCTGTGACCCCCATTAACCCTCAAAATTTCGTGACGATCCGATCAAAATTGAGACCTGTAGCGTGATTTCCAAAAAAGTGGAAAAATGGGATGTATTACCTACTATTGCGATATCTCCGTTATTTGGTCACCTACGCCGACCTAGTTTACATCTTTGTAAAGATGGGATCTTCTGCTTTCATAGTCAGGCTTTCTTTTTGGAAAGTTTCCAACCAAAGCTGTGATATTCGTCATTATAATTAAAATCGCAAAAATGAAAATTTGGGTTTTATTTGCTACTATTGCGATATCTTCGTTGTTTGATCACCTACGAGAACCTACTTTACATCATTAGAAAGGCGATATTTTCTACTTTCATTGTCAGGTTTTGCTTTTAGTATACCCTATATAGAAGCTGAGATATTCGCTTTGGAAAAAAACGTTGTCTTTTTATCCACATAAGTTTTTTGCGCATTCCGACCCCTAAATATTATCCGACCATCACCAAAATCAATAGGCTTCTTCCCCTCCGGGACCCCCATCAACATCCAAAATTTCGTGACGATCCGATCAAAATTGCGACCTGTAGCGTGATTACAAGGTTTAGATGGACAGACGGACAGACGGACAGACGGACGGACGGACGGACTGACGGACGGACACACATAGCCAGATCGACTCAGCTCGTCGAGACATTCATTTTGGTATATATAAGTATGGGTCTACGACCATTATTTCGATGCGTTACAAACTTTTTGGCCAAAACCAACTTATAATACCCTCCCCACATAGTGGTGTAGGGTATAAAGACTTATACCTGGACATTTTATGCATCCAACGAAGCTAAATACCAAGTTTCAAGCGCTTCGGGGGCATATTGAGGCCACAACCTTTAAAATACCGAATATCGGAAGGTACCATTCTATGGGGACTATATGAAGACGTGGGCATATACCGACAAATTTCATATGGAAAGTTTTATACCTCCAACGAAGACTAAATACCAAATTTCAGCCATGTCGGGGGGATATTGAGGCCAAAACCTTCAAAATACCGAAAATCGGAAGTTACCGTTCTATGCGGACTATATGAAGACGTGGACCCGTAGCGAAAAATTTCAGGATAAAAGTTTCATACCCCAACGAAGACTATATACCAAATTTCAGCCATTTCAGTAGTATATTGGGGCCATAACCATCAAAATACCGAACAACGGGAGGTTCCGTTCTATGAGTACTACTCGTATATGAAGACGTGGACCTATACCGGGGAAACTTGTATACCCCCAGCGAAGACGAAATAACAAATTTCAGCCATTTCGGTGTGATAATGAGGCTAAAACCTTCTAAATACCGAAAATTGGATGGTACCGTTTTATGTGGGCTATATAGAGGCGTGGACCGATATAGCCCATTTGCAATACCAAATATCCTAGGAGTACTAGAAACTTCTGAACTAAATTATAAAGCTCTATCTTGAAAATTGCTAGCTGTATCTTGATTTCAATAGACGGACGAACAGACGGAACAGTTACATTTTATGAAATTTGTATTTTTTTCCAAGTTTATTACAATATTCAAAAGAATGCATTAATGTACATACATCTAGTGATTTTATGACAGTTACAAATGACATTTTAAACTACTACACTGAAATTCAGTCGTTGCCGCCAATTTGCTTTGTTGGGTGCCAAAAATAAGTGTCGATTTTTAATTGTTTGTGTATACCTAATTCAGATAAAAATAGCTCTAAATTCTAGATCGGCAAAGGACCACGTTTTTGCAAAGCTCCCACAGAGTGTACCTTGAAATTTTAGGTATTTTCAAAATGTATGCCACATTTTAAAAAACCGAAATGGCTACAGTTTGGGATTTAGTCTTCGTTGGGGTTATACATATATTCCTGTAATAATTGCCGACATAGGTCCACCTTTTCATATAGCCCCCGTAGAACGATACTTCCCAAGATCGGTAAGTTTTATGTGTTAAGCGACATTATCCAATCGATATTGCTGAACTTTGGCATTAAGTCTCCCATTCCAAATTTCATCAAAATTTGACAGATATATCCAGTTTGTTGCATCAAATACCTCTTATTAGCCGAATATATATATGGAGCTATACCCAAATATGAACCGATATCGAAATAATTTGGCACATTTATATATTTCTAGACCAAATTCCGTTACACATTCCGACCTTTACGTTGCGAACGGACAGATAGATGGACAGATGGGCGGACGGACATGCATAAATCAACTCAAAAAGTTCTTCAACGTATATTTTTTAAAGGGCGACTATTAGCGACACTCCCTAGTAAATCACTTTAACAACGTGAACAAGTTGAAAGAAAATCATATGTCACCTATTTAAATTGAAAAATCCGAATTACAATAAACAATATTTTTTTTTATATTTTTTATTATCTGTCGTCTCGAGTTGTTAAATCCAACAAAGATTTGAAGAAAAAAGAAGAATTGTGAAGAAAAAACAGTAAGGAAAGGATCGAAATCAGGCGGGGCCGACTATATGATACCCTACACCACTGTAAAAATGTAAAATATATGTATATGGGAGCTATATCCAAATCTGAACCGATTTCAATATAATTCGGCACATTAATTTCTAGACCAAATTCCATTGCACATTGAAATAGGACGGAAATAGGTCGTTTTGTGCATCAAATACCTCAAGATATATATTGGGGCTATATCCAAATCTAAACTGATTTCGATATAATATTGTAGATTTATTTCTATACGGAATTCCGCCAATTATTCCAAGTTTTGTTAAAATTGAACGGAAATAGAGTCTTTTGTGTAGCAAATATGAGAAATCGGCCGAAAATATATCCGGGAGCTCTATCCAAATCTGAATCGATTTCGATATAATTTGGCGCATTTATTTCTAAACCGAATTCAGTCACACATTCCACATTTCATCGAAATCGGGCAGATAACAGGTCTTTGGTGCAGCAAATACGTGAAATCGGCCAAAAATATATAGGGGAGCTATATCCAAATCTGAATCGATTTCAATATAAATTGGCACATTTATTTCTAGACCGAATTCAGTCACACATTCTAAATTTCATCGAAATCGGACATATATAGGGTCTTTGGTGCAGAAAATACGCGTAATCGGCCGCAAACATACCAAATACCATAAATCGGGTGAATTTATATGTATATGTGAGCTATATCAAAATAGTAATCGATTTTCACCAAAAGCAATAGAGTTCTTTCTTGGCACAAAAAATTATATGCCCCAATTTTCAGCTGAATCGAACAATAAACGCGACCTGTAAGTTGCGAACGGACGGACATGCATAAATCGACTCAAAAAGTGATTCTATGTAAATCCACGAAAGGAACTATGAGTCCATCTCGTTTACTTATGCATGTTACATACAAATGCACAAAGACATGATGCCCCTTACCACAGTGTGATGTAGGGTATAATGAACAGTTTTTACTGATAGATAATGAATAATTTTAAATGCCGTTAGATTTTGTGGACAACTGAGATAGCCTGTCAGAAAGTGTGATATATATGACATACTTTTCCAATGTATAATTCATACTTCGAAAACTCTCGTAAGCCTATCCAAAATCAATAGTTTTCTGACAAAAGTAAAATTGTGGACACGAGAAGATGAAGCGAGGATATTTAAACATTGATTTAAAGTAGGAATTTATTCATTAAACTCGGAGGGTTTCTAAGATGAAGCTAACTTATACGACTAACGGTCTCCAAGAACTCAGAACTGTTATATTGCGCTCGGTAAGGGCCGGTCGTAGATAGAAAAGAAGGAAGTTGTATTGGATCTAATCCTTCAGGAAATGTATATGTCGAGGATGTCAATTTGATCGCACGATTCTTCTCTACAATCGGTAATAAGAAAAAATAGGGGAATTATGTTGCAAGTATGTTACTGAAGAAAAACACATCAAGACCGATCAACCACTTATGTTTTTATTAAAACCTTAGGCTCCAACAAATTTGAAACGTACATAAACTTACCTCCCGATTCCGTGTTCTCACTGCATGTAAAATCTTCTTGCCAGAATTTCCAATATAGCGCCACCGGTTTTGTTGAAATTTAACTTGTTATCCCATATTTGTTAAACGATTTATGTAGCTATAATTTGGTATTTTATTATGTTTGGGTGTCGTAAGTGATCATTTCGATGCGTTACAAACCGAAAAACAAACTAAACCCAGCAAACCAAATATGTGATGTCCGACACATCTGAACAATTTCGGAAGCAAAATCTTTCAGATTTCGTTGCGATTTTTATACGATTTTTCGTAGGGGAATTCGTTAAGATTTCGGAGAGAATGTTGGAATTAAATTTCCCTTCGAATATACCAGTGTTTTCTTCCTATTTCGGTACGAATTCGGAGCGAAATGTCGGAAACAAATTTCCCTTCACAAAACAACCACATTTTGTATGTATCTAACAAAAAGGGATTAATTTCATTTTAGTTTTTTTTTGGCGAAAAACAAAGTGATTGGTTATAAAATTCGCATAACAATTTTTAAATATTTTAACTATAAATGCAACAGACAATAATTCAAGCTAGTGCTGCATGGTAGAACAAATATAAGGTAAAGTAAGTACTACAACAAATACAACTCAACAACAACCACATTGAAATTTTTTTTTTGTTTGTAAACTTTAGTGTCAACGTACATGTAAACAAAACAAGGAAATGTCTATAATGTCATGTTCACACGAGCGTTTCAATTACGTTGTTCGCCTGTCGAACGACGTACACGAATTACCCCGTTTCCACGACACCATTCGTAATTAACAGAAACATAAACAAAATTTCCTTCATTTTTGTTTCCTTGTTTTCACGAAAATTTGAACCGAAAACACATAAAATATATATTAAATGAATAGGAAAAGCAATAGAATTTCCTTCAAATGTATCTTTTATATTTAACTACACACATTTCATTCATTTTTTTCATAAATTCTGAATAATTTTGTATTTCCAATATATTTTTCTATTTTCAAAATTAAAGTGAGAGAGACATGTCAAAACAATGTTTGTGTATACAGACTTTCAGTTATTTGTTTCCTTGTTGTTTCTGATTTTTTTCGCGATTTTGAACTAATGGACAAGAAATGTGTGTGGAATTAAGAAGGAAACACAACCATCTTCCTTCTGCATCTATATAAAATGTTTAGTTCATTAATTACCATTCATCTTTTTCCTTTTTTCTAAAAATTTGTGTGTTTTCAACAAATTTTTCAATTTTGAATTTAGACATGTCATAATTAATTTTTTCGATAAATTCTCTCATTTGTTAGGGATGGGACATACTTATTCGTCGTTCAGAGAGTATTTCAAATCGAACAACGTAGAAAAATCGTCGTTCGTTCATAGAATTTTGTGTGAGGAAATAAGTAATTTGTTCGTAGTTATGGGTCGAACAACGAATAGAGAACGAACGACGTACCGTGGAAACGGGCTATAAATTATTGGAATTTAAAAAACTAATAATTTTTCATATTTGATTGAATATTTTGAAAAACATGAATGAAAACTAGTTATATTTTCAATTTGAATGTTTCCATATCATTCAACTAAATGCATAATTTCTCGCAGAAAGTAGAATACTTGCAAAAATGTTTCGGGCCGCTGGTAATTCATTGAAGAAACAGAAGCTGTTTCAATCGTTTGCTTTTGAAAACAAAAAAGCACAAGTTTTTTAGGGCTTTATTCTTTTCAAGTTTAACAAAATACCACACTTATTAACAAATATTGTACCGCCTCTATAAGCGGTGTTTTAGTGTGCGGCATGTCGTTCGGACCTGGAGGAGGTTACATGTCAATGATATGAAATAGTTTGGGAAATAGTTTTTTTTTCTGATGAATAAATTTGTTCTTCAAAAATATATATCCCTAATATACATCGAACATAGAAATAAATACGTAAAATGTCGTATGGAATGTGACACTAACACTACAACCCAGTTCAGTCAGCTGGGTATTGCTGCTACCTTTTCTTGTTCTACCATGCTAGTGCTGATAGGCTCAATTTATTCGTACACACAGTTTACATTGTTCTACTGTAACTACAAAATGATAACAACAGTGAAAAACATTAGAAACGTTTGAAATTACAATCTTCCAATAAAAAATACAAAAAGAAAAATTGATCATTAAAAGAGAAAATTTTTTCCTTCGATTTTCATACGACATTATTCCAAAATCGTTCAGAAATCTTTACGAAGATTTGGAAGGTACCTCCGATTTTCATACAAAATTATTCCGAAATCGCTCAGAATTCTGTACGAACATTCGGAAGAAAAAATTCGGGTTCCGAATTTCACAACGATTTTCTTCCGATATCGTTCCGAATTCTGACCAAAATTGATCCGACTTCGCTCCGACATTTCGTTTCGAAACTATGCCAACCACTTAATACAACTTTCGTTAAGATATCGTTACGATTTCGGATCCGACATCGGAATATACCCTCCATACTATAGTGGATGATAAAAAATATTTTTTGACGATTTATTATTATTTAACATATACATATGACATAATTTTTTTTATTATAATTCACTAATAAAAGATAATTTAAAAAAATTAAGTTTCAGTGTTTTATTTAGAAATGCACTTAAAACTAAAAATAATTTGTCGCTTAGCCTCAATAAATATATTCTTTCTCATGACGGAATCTCTCAAATAAAACTCTTGCCGTTTAATTTTGACACCATTTATAATTTAAATGCAAGCGTTTTAATTGAGAGATTCCATCATGAAAAGAATATACAGTTAGGAAGGAAAGGTATTGCAAAAACCAAAATTGTAGGAAATTTCATATTAATTGTTCGTTTATGGCAACAAATTATGTAAAATCTATACGGTTTTTTGTCCAAATATCTTGCTATAGGTCCTTACAACAATATTCCGTCAAAATATGCAAAGGTTATTTGCGATTTATAACAAATACGGTCAAAAATAAGAATTAACTACAATTTGGGGGTGACAATAAAAGTATTGCAAAAATTACCAAATCGATGGTTTCTTCGAGAATTACCAAAGGTGTGTTCTTTAATGAATTGTCTATCCACTTTGGACATTCATTGGAGCATTAATGAACTTAGTTAAACCAAAAATTAAGGCTCGGTATGTGCCACTCTAAGGATACTGGTTCCCCAATTTTTAGTAAATCTTGATCCTACGTTGGAGGATATTTTTGGAGTTTTTTGTTAAATTGGACCCAAACATTTTATGAGGGTTGATATCAGGATGTTGGCCCGATGTATTTAAGAGTTTTGTTTTGTTATATTACACCGGCAATTTACACAAATAAGATTAACATGTCATTATCTGGTCTTTGGTGGTAGTGGTAGTTGACTTTGTTTGAGCTTTCGGGATCGATTTTTCTGACTTTCAGACTATTGACTATTAAATATTTCTTAATGATGTCAGTGGGGATGTCTTCCCAATCATTATTATATCCGTGAACCCAATTTCGCATATTATTTTCCATGGTAAAGGTATACGGTATTCCAGCTTCTCCAGTAGCGGTTTAATATCCATATTTGATGGGTTTTATTGGATTTGGCGCAATTTTTTGGATTTATTATGATAGCAGAGGATAATATCTATCCTCTTAGTAAACATTAAATCATATCAATACCATTGAGTGACGAAATAGTGCTCTGTCGTAGGTCGTTCCAAAATACTAAACTGGTGTCAATTTTTTCCATATACTTTCCAGAGGTATTTCGATGTTCTCAAAGCCAAAATCGGACTGTTTTGCATTCTTCCATTATCCTACAATACATATTGAGTCAAATATTCATTCTTTGCCTACTTGCCTGTGGCCTATTCGTCATTATTTATTGATAATATGGTCCCATCCGTGTGGAGTTATTTTTCCCCATTTTTTTCTCCCATCGGACGCCTCTCCAGGTGGTGGATAGGAGAACGCTCACCAGATATGGAGGGTACCGCAAAAATAAAATATGCGGGGCGAACCAAAAAAAAAAAGGAAAAAAGGCAGCGTCTGACCAAAGGATTGGCGGCAGCAAACTCCAGGAGGAGCGGCTGAATGAAAGAAGGAAAACTATAAACCCTTTAGAAGGCAACGGGAAACCACTAAAGTAACAACCCTAGAAAATCATACAAATACAATGAATACAACAAATAACACACGGCCCTCAGTCTCCGGCCAATCGAGGGTGCTAAGAATCCCCGGAGGTAAAACCAAATTAAATATCGGAACCTGGAATGTACGAAGTCTCTATGAAGCTGGAAAATTAGCTAATACGGTATCCGAGATGGACAGACTTAATATAGATATTCTTGGCGTATGTGAAACCTGGTGGCCAGACAGCGGCGATATTTGTACTCGAAACGCTAAAATGTTCTATTCAGGAAATCTTACAAAAAATCACAGAAATGGCGTTGGAGTAATACTGAAACAAAATATAGCAAAATTTGTTAAAGGGGGTTTCATCCCAAAATCTGACAGAGCTATGCTTATAAAGCTGGAAACTAAACCAATAAATATAAATATCATACAAGTATATGCTCCAACTGCCGACAAAAGCAAAGAAGAAATAGAAACTTTTTATAAAAACATTGAAGAGTTGTTGAAACTAACAAAGCCCCATGAAATTACTATTGTACAAGGTGATTTTAACTCAAAAATTGGCAGTGGGATTGTTCCCGGCATAACAGGGTCGTATGGACTAGGAGAACGAAATGAAAGAGGGGACCGCTTGATTCAGTTCTGCCAAGAATTCAACCTCAAAGTGACAAACAAGATGTTCAGCCTTCCAGCGAGAAGATTATACACCTGGAAATCGCCACAAGATAGACCAGGAAACATCGTACGCAATCAAATAGATTACATATTAATAAATCGGCGCTTTAGCTCGTCGGTAGCAAAAACCTCAACATATCCTGGGGCAGATGTCCCATCAGATCATATACTTCTAATAATGAAGCTTAAGATAAAACTATCTACTACCAAGAAAAAGACTCGGAAAAAGCTAAACACGGAACTGCTAGGAGATCCACGAATTAAAGCGAGTATAAAAGGGAAGATAAACGAAGAACATTAGATAGTTCTTCGTTTATCTTGATAGAAACGATGTGGAAAACATGTGGGAAAGAACAAAAAATACTATGAAATCAATCTCCGAAAACAGCCTTGGCAAAAGCAATAAGCCAAACAAAAATGATTGGATGACAAATGAAATACTACAATTAATGGAAGAGCGACGCAAATATAAAAATCAAAATTACGAATTGTATCACAACATTAATAAGGAAATAAAAGCCGAAATCCGAATTGCCAAAAATAAACAACTAAATTTGCAGTGTCAAGAAATCGAAAAGCTTCAGAGTCTACACGACGACTTCAATTTACATAAAAAACTAAAGGAAGCAGCGGGAGTGTATAGGAAAAGACATCCAAATGTCTTATACAATAGTAACGACAAACCAATATTATCAACAGAAGAGAAGAAGAAAGTTTGGAAAGAATATGTTCAACAACTGTTCACAGATAATAGCCGATCAGACAGCAGCGAAGAGGTGCAATTGCAACATTCTGGAACCCCTATAACGAGAAGTGAAATAGAATCCGCTATAGCATCACTTAAGGACAAAAAATCGCCGGGACCTGATGAGATTCCATCAGAAATATTAAAACTTATAGACTCTAACAATATTGAGCTACTAACAATACTTTTTAATACGATTTATGAATCAGGAATATATCCTCAAGATTGGCTAAAATCAACATTTGTAACCATACCCAAGAAAAGCTACGCCAAATCATGCAATGACTATAGACTAATAAGTCTAATGAGTCATGCTTTAAAAATATTTCTTAGGATAATACACAAGAGAATTTATCCAAAATGCGAAAAATACATGGGCATATCACAATTTGGGTTTAAAGAAGGTATGGGCACTCGTGAAGCCTTACTTTCCTTGCAAATTATAATTCAAAAATGCCGAGAAGTACAGAAAGATGTTTTCATATGCTTTGTCGACTATGAGAAAGCATTTGATACAGTGCAACACGACAAACTAATTGATATCCTTATCTCAATTGGGATTGACAGTAAAGAAGTCCGATGTATCAAAAATCTGTACTGGAATCAATCCGCACAAGTTACTATTGACGGAGACAACACAGAACCTATCCTAATATCAAGAGGCGTCAGACAAGGATGTATATTGTCTCCTTTGCTGTTTAATATATACTCTGAACAAATTTTCGAAGAATCAATCAATAAAACTTCAAAAGGTATACTCATTGGTGGTAGATACATCAATAACATACGATATGCTGATGATACTACAATACTAGCTAATAGTATCTCAAATCTGCAAGAATTAATGGACAAATTGGTGACATGCAGCAACCAATATGGACTAAATATAAACACAAGAAAAACAAAATATATGGTTGTGAGCAGGAAGAATAGCCACAGCAATATTTCCCTTAAAATACAAAATTTCTCAATCGAAAGAGTCCGAAACATTAAATATCTCGGAATAACTTTAAATGACGAATGGGATTGCTCCAAGGAAATAAGAAGGCGTATTGAAATTGCTAGAGACTCGTTTTTCAAATACAAGAGAGTTCTGTCCAGCCATGATATAAATCTTGAAACTAAATGTAGATTTATAAATGCATATATATGGTCAACCTTACTATACGCTATGGAGGCATGGACCATAAAATCATTAGACGTGAAGAAATTAGAATCCTTCGAAATGTGGATCTACCGCCGAATTTTAAAAATACCATGGACTGCCTTAGTTTCAAACAATGAAGTGCTTCGAAAAATGAATCGAAATAGAGAGATAATGATAAACATCAAAAGACGAAAAACTGCCTACCTTGGACATATCATGAGGAATTCCAAATACAAGCTCTTGCAGGATATCATAAAATTAAGAATAGAAGGAAAAACTCCTAAAGGCCGAAAGGAATTGAGTTGGATTGCGAATATTCAAGAATGGACTGGAATACGAGACGTGGGACACCTACTTAGTGCTGCCAGAAGCAGAGACATATTTGCCGATATTGTGAAAAATCTATGAATTTATTTGATTTTTTTATTTAAAATCCATTGTTCTTTGTAATTGTAATGGTCGCCAACATTCGTATGGCGAATAGGCAAATAAAGAAGAAGAAGATGGTCCCATCCGTTTTTTACCTGTCTGAAGACCCTCCATGACGGCATTTTTTATCACTGAACTTTATTACATTCAATACTGTTAGTGTATTATTAGCCGCAAAAGTCATAAAAATGCATAATGACCTCAAAAATTTGCAAAAATTTTATAGTTTTGTAGTACTGATTTTCCCGTTGCAATACTTTTATTGTCACCCCCAAATAGTAGTTAATTCTTATTTTTGACCGTATTTGTTATAAATCGCAAATATCCTTTGCATATTTTGACGGAATATTGTTGCAAGGACCTATAGCAAGAGATTTGCACAAAAAAAACGTACAGTTTTTACATACTTTGTTGCCAAAAACGAACAATTAATATGAAATTTTCTACAATTTTGGTTTTTGCAATACATTTCTTGCCTAACTGTATTTATGGAGGCTAAGCGACAAATTTTTTCCAAGTTTTAAGTGCATTTCTAAATAAAACACTGAAACTTAATTTTTTTTTCAACTTTTTATATTCAACTTTTTAGTAAATACATTTTTTTTGACCACTGAGAACAAAATTATAGACAATTTAGGCCGAAAATTTAGATAAAAACTTTAAAATGTATGAAATCGTGTAGTACCGTTATATAAAGGCTTTACCAAAACCTGGACTTATGTCCATAATTTTTGGTGGGGAAGTTTCTGTACCATTGGGAACTTCACATGCCAAGTTACAGCTAATTCTGGCTAAAAATGGAGATAAAATCCTTAAAACACTTGAAATCGGGTTTTACCGCTATTTCTAAATAAAACACTGAAACTTAATTTTTTTTAAATTATATTTTATATTCAACTTTTTAGTAAAAACATTTTTTTTGACCACTGAGAACAAAATTATAGACAATTTAGGCCGAAAATTTAGATAAAAACTTTAAAATGTATGAAATCGTGTAGTACCGTTATATAAAGGCTTTACCAAAACCTGGACTTATGTCCATAATTTTTGGTGGGGAAGTTTCTGTACCATTGGGAACTTCACGTGCCAAGTTACAGCCAATTCTGGCTAAAAATGGAGATAAAATCCCTAAAACACTTGAAATCGGGACGTACCGCTATATGGGAGCTATACCAAAACCTGGACTTATGTCCATAATTTTTGCTGGAGAAGTTTCTGTACCATTGGGGACTCCAAATGCCAAATTACAGCCTATTCGGGTTAAAAATGAAGATAAAATCCTTAAAACACTTGACATCAGGTGGTACTGCTATATGGGGCTATACAAAAACCTATACCTATGTCCATCATTTTTAGTGAGCAAGTTTCTGTACCAATGGGGCGTCCCATTGCCAAGTTACAGCCAATTCGGCCTAAAAATGAAGATAAAATCCTCATAATACTTGAAGTCGGGTGGTACCGCTATAAGGGGGCTATACCAAAACCTGGACCTATGTTCACAATTTTTGGTGGGGAAATGTCTGTATCATTGGAAATCCCAAATGCCAAATGAGTTACTAGATTTGATCTAAATCGGGTGGTACCGCTATATGGGGGCTATAGGAAAAAATTGACCCTTATTGGATTTGGTTTCATATTCATGTATTGTCGTCATCTAAATCTGAAAAGTGTGCAAAGTTTTAGTCCGATTGGTCAACTGCAACTGTGTCAAAATTTAGTTACCAGATTTGAAATGCAATTTAAATAAAACACCGTAAAAACACTATAAAAATGGTAAAAATGGACACATATTGGATTTGGTTTCATATCCTTGTATTGTCTTCCAAATCTGAAAAGTGTGCAAAGTTTCAGTTCGATTGGTCAACTGCAACTGTATTAAAAATGAATTACCAGATTTGAACTAAATGGACACCAAAGCAAGTTAAATAAAACACTGTAAATAAAAATAAGTTTTGTTTAATTTTGTTTAATAACTTTTTTAAACATTTAACAAATATGGCCGGAGTAATTCGGAAGATTTTTTCAGTAATCGATACAATGAAAAACGTTTCGCAACTTTATAAGTTGATTTTTGATTTTTTCGCTCAGTGATTTCGACCATTATGAGTGTAGGAAAACCAAGGCACTGCAGTGCCTGTGTAGAAACATCAAGTTAAAAAGTTTCATAAGTTTATGTGGAAAAGCTATCAAGGTATGGAAAATTAAGAAAAGAATTAATGAACATTTTATCTCACATTCCTCATAAGATTATTTTATTGAACATTGCTGACTGATATGAGTTTTTACTGTATTTCTTTCCCTCTAAAGTAATCATTATAAATAACAAAATAAAATATTGTTAATAGTGTGCATACTCTTATTTTACAGTGTAGAAATGTTTATTGGCTTACAAATAAATTTGTTGGTGTTAGCATTTTGTTGTGCCAAAAATATCCGCATGTAAACATTTTTAATTTCTAACTTCGCTAATTGCTCGGCAATCAATTTTAATTATACACATTGTAATCTGACTATGTATGTGTGTAGTGGTTGAATACATTCAACAAACAAATACAATTGTACTCTCAACTTTATTTCATTTGATAATAATAATGCAAAACCAGATTTAGAAATACATGTAATAAAATCACATGATTGGTATTTAAAAATTTGGCAAATAAATTATATGTACATATATTGAACAAAGAAATAATAAATATTTTGTATGTATTTATTTATTGTATTTAAAAAAATAATATTTGCACATAAAATGAAATATTAAAAGTGGTAAATATTGGGTAGAACCAAATTGATATATACTCGTACATATTTGCATTTACAATTCTATTCAATAAAAAAATCTAACTTAAGCCAATGTTATACAATCGACAAATATTGTCATTTCGCTTATTGCACATTTACAATTACAATAACAACCATCGTTTTTTATGAATGTGTTTCATTAGGATCTGACTGCTGAAAGTTGTTTTTGTGTTGGTGTTCGTTCTAAATTAACAGAGCGAATAGGTAATAAATTTGTTTTTGTAGCTTATACGCCCCAAAGGCAGACTTATTTTTTATTCATTCAAAACTATTGAAGTGTGAAAAAAGTGACAATTAAATAAATACATAATAACACATCTAAAAAATATTGTTTTATATTAATTTTTATGCCATGTTATAGCTTATATACATATTTCCTACAAAATATGACATAAATATATTATTGTCCCACAAACATCCCAGAAGGGACTAGGGAGGCTTCTCTTATTTCAGTGAGTACATCCTGTGCATATTGGCTCAATGATATTGGTTGGACCTACTCTTTATCGCTGAGTCCCAACGGCATCTCTTAAGACACCTCTTCGCCATCACTACGCCGAGGGGTATTTTTGCCATCGTTAAAAATTTTATGTTGCTGGGCCTTGGAATTGTACCTGGGTATTGAGAGTGCAAGGCGGGTTTGCCCAATATAAAATATGTATATAATAAATTTATATTTATTTTGCTTTAAATTCTCTATCAGGGCACGCCAAATACTTAGATGTTATCCCAGACTCAAACTGTCACGCCTCAGAATATCAGTTTGTGTACTGTTTGTTACCGATAAAATGTTTTACTTAATTGAGGACCTTAATTTACGTCCGAACTAGACATGAACATTGTGATGTATAATAACAAAAAATAAATTTGTTAATCGTAAACTTTTTGTATGGCGTAAAATGTCGTCACATACACAATTTAAAAAAGAGAACATTTGTTTTGTTTTGAAAATGTTGAAAACACAAATTCTCTCAATGACAAATGACAATCCAACATACTAAAATCTCCTGTGATTGTATTAGAAACAAGTTTTAAAATTCATGTGTAATAAATGCAAAATTACCTTAACGGAAAGAAAAATTATCTAGAAGTAGAATATGTTTATAAATATAATTTTTTATTTCATAAAGGTACACAAAATAGTATGTTAGGAAACTAGGGAAATATTTGTGTTTTCAAACATACAAAAATCGCAAAAAAATTATGTATTTATGTGCACAGACTTCCCACCATACCATTGCTATCGAACACGATACCGTAATAATATTATTAGAGAATGAGATGACGATAGTTTTTATGATATTGACGAAAAACATTTTTGGTGGAGTTTCTTGAAGTTTCTGTTTTGTACCTTTTTCGTATTTATTTCTTTGTTATGTTTGCGATACTGTTGATACACATTGTTGTCCTTTATTTGGTAACCTACCCATATGTTGTCTTTATCATCACTTATTGTTTATATTATACATACCATTTATATCGAAATTATTTGAAATTTACAAATGGGAATTTTATACACACAACATTAATTTTATTTGAAACAAAAAAATTTTCAAAGTAAAAAATGCTTCTCGAAACAGTTTTTCTTGTGAAAACAAAAACATTCACCAAATGTGCGAAAATTATATCGTTTTCGAACGTTTGGCGAACAAAAGAAAACACAAAAAACATTTGCCAAACGTTTGAAAATGATATCGTTTTCGAATCTTGTGGTAAACATTCGAAAAATATCAGCAACTGGTACGGTGGGCTGGTGTAGACTTTTTGTATTGTGTAAAAATGTTTAATGATTCAAAAGTATATTTGTTGGTGTTAGAATTTTGTTGTGCCAAACGAATCAGCATGCACAAACTTTTAATTTCTAACTTCGTTAATTGCTCGACAATCAATTCTACTAACATACATTGTTATCTGAATATGTGTGTGTAGTTCATTCAACAAACAAATTAAATTTTACACACACCTTTATTGTATTTTATTAATAGTAATGCAAAACTAGTTTTAGGAGTACTTGTAACAAACTCCCACAATAATTTAATCGTTCGTTTAATTTTGAAAAGTGATAATACCAATGATTTGTATTCAGAAATTTGGCAAATAAATTAGATTATTAAATTGGAAAAACAATATTTGAACATAAAATCAAATATTATATTGGGTAGATCTAAATTGTTATATTTTTGTTATATTTAGTTGCATTTACAATTATATTGTATCCATTTACATCAATAATTTAAACTAAATTAAAATGCCAGATGAATGATTTTAATATTAATTTAACTTTTATCAAATGGTCTTTTATCTAAAAAAGCAATGAACTAAAAAAAAATTATGCAATTAAAAATTCAAACTTGAGCCAATGTTATCCAATCACCAAATATTGTAATTAAGTCGCTTACTGCACATTTACAATTACAACAAGTAAGAGCGGCGTTAAGTTCGGCCGGGCCGAACTTGTTATACCCTCCACCACAAGTTGTACTGAAGTAAAATGGAATAATTAGTTTCCTTTCGTGTATGAAGAAGACTTAATACTAAATTTCAGAAATTTCGGTAAAACAATGTGAGGCACCATTCTATGGGGGCTATTTCAAAACGTCGATCTATACCGACAAATTTCTGACGAAAAGTTTTTAGGCTCAAAGAAGACTAAATACCAAATTTCCTATATTTCGGTAAGAGAATGTGGCTAAAACTAAAAAAATACCGAAAATCAAGAGGTAAGCATCTATGGGGATATAGGAAGACTAAGTACCAAATTTCAGCTATTTCGGTGTGATAATGAAGCTAAAACCTTCAAAATGCCGAAAATCGGGAGGTACCGTTATATGGGGGCTATATGAAGGTGTAGACCGATACCGACAAAATTATGGGGGAAAGTTTTGTACCCCTAAAGAAGACTACGTATCAAATTTCAGCCATTTCGGTGTAATAATGAAGCTAAAACCTTAAAAATTCCGAAAATCGGGAGGTACCGTTCTATGGGGGCTATATGAAGGTGTGAACCGATACCGACAAAATTCTGGGGAAAAGTTTTATGCCCCTAAAGAAAACTACGTACCAAATTTCAGCCATTTTGGTAGGATAATGAAGCTAAAACCTTCAAAATACCGAAAATCTGTAGGTAACGTTATATGGGGGCTATATGAAGGTGCAGACCGATACCGACAAAATTATGGGGGAAAGTTTTGTACCCCTAAAGAAGATTACGTACCAAATTTCAGCCATTTTGGTAGGATAATGAAACTAAAACCTTCAAAATACCGAAAATCTGTAGGTACCGTTATATGGGGGCTATATGAAGGTGTAGGCCGATACCGACAAAATTATGGGGGAAAGTTTTGTACCCCTAAAGAAGACTACGTACCAAATTTCAGCCATTTTGGTAGGATAATGAAGCTAAAACCTGCAAAATACCGAAAATCTGTAGGTACGGTTCTATTGGGGCTATATCAAAACGTGGACCGATATATCCCATTTTCAATACCAACCATCCTGCAAGTAATAAAAACTTCTGTACTAAATTTTGACTCTCTATCTTTAAAATTGCGAGCTGTATCTTGATTTCAACAGACAGACAGACGGACGGACGGACATGGTCAAATCGACATAGAATTTTATGCTGATCAGTAATACGGTAGAACACATCGATTTTCATTCACTTTCCTGAGATAAAATATTAATTTTTGGATTGGAAAGGTAGAAATTTGAGTTATCTTTACCATATTTCCTCTGTTTCGGACTCATAAACCTATCAAATGTGACTTTTTTGCAATTTTATTGTAGCCTGGAAAAATTTGAACATAATCTATATATCTATATCTATATATATATAAAATTCTTCGAGTCTGCCATGATGTTCGAAATTAAACTCCTCCGAAACGGCTGGACCGAATTCCACGAAATTTTGTATGTTGAGTTTTTAGGTCTGAGAATAGGTTTTTAGCTATTTTTTATACTGGTCAGTTGAGTGACCAGGGTACCTTCCCCACAATTTTTTTTAAGAAAACGTGAAATCAAAGATATTTTTGAACGTATTGTTTAAAAATTGCTTCATTACTATGTCTTGATCCTGAATGGTCATCTCGGAAGTTGAATATCGCGGTCAGCCCAATTTTTCAAAATTGTATAATTATAGATAATATACTTAATTTTAGTAAGCGTGACTACAAAAACGCTATAAACACTAGCTTCAATAAGTGGGAATGCGCGATCAACCCCACATTTTGGTATACAGTACAATAATGTTAAATGTCGCTTGGCCGAAGTTCCAAAAAAATCGATTGAGAAATCAGGCAAAACCTAATTTTAAAGATGGTTAAATAACTAGAACGTCTAAAAAATTAGCATTGGTCACTAAAACGACGGTCCAACAATGCGGTGTATCTATAATCTATATAAATGTATGTCAAGTTCTTTAAGACTGTCATGATGTTCTAAATTAAACTTCCGAATCGGCTGGAGAATACGGAAAATGTAGTGGTTGGGGGACCTCCCCCACATCGCGTTTTAACAAATCGCGAAATCTCAGAGATTATTAGACATATTAGTATTCAATACATCAGCAATGGTGGCCTCTGCAATTAATGGGTGTTTTGGAAGCAGAATGCTGCGATTACGTCCAATTTTTGAAAACTTTATTCTTACTGCAAACACGCCATGAACGTTGACTTCAGTGCTTGGAATAACTCGATCAAGATCACGTTTTTTATACAGCAAAGTCTAGATAAATTGAACTAGCATTTTGAATTCATTTTTTATGAATCACTGATGGTTTCATGTTTAGGAGCTTAAAATAATAACGTATTCAGTGAATCAGACCTTTGTTAACAAGAAGTAAAAACGGCGTTAAGTTCGACGGCGCCGAACTTTTTTACCATTCACCACAATTTATGTATATTGAAACCAGATTTTAGCCATTTCGGTTGGATAATGTGGCTGAAACCTCCAAGGGCGACTAAATACCAAGTATAGCCATATCGGTTGAATAATGCGGCTAAAACTTGCATATACCGAAAATCGGGAGGTACTGTTCTATGTAGTCTATATAAAAACCTAAACATGTACCGAATAGTCTATGTGGGAATGTCTTCTACTCTCAACGAAGACTAAATACCAAATTGTAGCCATGACGGTGGGAAACCTCCAAACTGTTCTATGGTACCTATATCAGAACTTGGACTTATACCGACAAGTATCTGCAAGTATGTTTACGACCCCCGACGGAGACCAACAACAACCATTTCGGGGGGAAAATTAGGCAAAACCTGTTTACTAAAGAAAATCATGAGGTACCGTTCTATGGGAGCTTAATCAAAAAGTGGACCTGTAGCGACAATACTCTGCAGGAGTATTTACGACCCCCAACGGAGACCAACAAACCAAATTATAGCCATTTCAGTTTAATAATTTGGCTAAAATCTTGAAAATACCCAACATCGGGTGCTTTATCAAAAACTGGACACAGAATGGGAATGCTTATACCCCAAGGAAGACCACATCCCATTTAATGGCGAATGCCGAAAATCGGGTGGTACAGTTCCATGGAGTTTATATCAAAACGTCGACCGGTATAACCCATTTCCAATACCAAGCATTCTAGGAGAAATTCATTACAAACTTCAATGTTAAATATTGCGGGCAGTATCTTGTTTTCAGGTGAAGAACATCGGTACATTAACTCATTTTTATTCTGATCAAAAACAATTCGAAGTGTTACAAACGGACACAAAAAGTTAGTTATACCCTTCATCTTATGGTGGAGGGTATAATTAAAAGAATTCTCTATCTTAAATCTGGAGACACAATTACATGAGAGTTTTGCTAAAAATGTTATTTTATGAAGTTTCAAGAAGAATGCATAGTTACGTCAATTCGGTTCTAAAATCGCATCATTTCATTCGTAATTCGATTATTTTATTTGTAATTTAAATTATTCCATTTGTAATTCGAATTATTCCATTTATAAAATTATTCCATCCATAAAAAGGAATAATTCGGATTACAAATAAAATAGTTCGAATTACAAGTAAAATAAGACGAATTGCAAATGGAATAATTCGAATTACAAATATAATAATTCAAATTAAAAAAATATATATTCGAATTACAAATGGAATAATTCAAATTACAATTGAAATGTTTCGAATTCCAAATGCAATTCTCGAATTACAAATAAAATTTTACGAATTAAAAATGGAATTCTCGATTTACAATTAAAATGATTCGAATTGAATCTGGAAAGGTGTAGATATATAAATATGTAGATGGGTTATAAAGGTTTACACGGAAAACTAAAAACGGGCCAGCAACGCGGACCGGGTCAGCTAGTTCGGTATAAAATTTTTAATTTATAAATTGTCTCTACCGATTTCTTTATAAGAAGGTTTTTTGGAGCTCTAAGCATCGATTTTCATCAAATTCGAAGACCCTAATACAAATTTTTTGCGCAATATTTGTTGGCAATCAACACTCACGGCCTTTATTTCTAAATATAAGTAGTTTTCTGTTAAAGTTTACCACATCTAACAAAGGATTTGTGTAAATTCTTAGGGTGGTTCTATCCTGGTGAATAAAACGAGTAAAAAGTACCGTTATAACGCATATGTGAAACATGTTAGGTATTAAAAATATCGACTACTATATACTCTACATGTCCACAAAAACATAATTTACAATTCCTCTCCTATCGTCAGATATAACGGTATTTGTCGCCAAATATTGGTTGGTTCTATTCAAATGAACCAGAGTGTACATGCATTAAACTCAAATGGAGTTGTTCCACAATTGTAAAGATATAGACCCCAGCAGTACCTAAAAGCTATATATTTATACCTTACACCATAATGTAGAAAGGGTGTTATAAGTTTCTGTTGGCGTGACAGTCCATAGCTGTGGATGAAAAGAGATGAAAATAAAAACAAAGACACGTGTATCAGTTCAAATTTTTCCCTGTTTATTGTTGGGTTGAGTTTTTTAAAATAATAAATAGTAACTTTTGTATGTGGCTACTACGATACCATAGCAATAGCAGTGTGACTCCTTCGATAGTTAAACATTAAGTGTCGTTGCAGATGAGAATAATAGTTGTAGCAAAGTTGTGATCAAAAACTACGACCACAGCATTGGAAAGCGCCCCTCTGCGTTCGAGCTGAGCGATTATGACTTTTAGGTGAGATTGTGGGAAAAAAAAAATAATATTCTATCCCACAATCCGAACTATACGCCTAGTGACCCCTAAAAGAAAGGCAGAGAAGATTTCCCCATTGAGCTCGAGAGAAGCCAATTAATGCGGTTAATTGTAATGGGGAAAACAATGTAATGAACATATTGACGTAATCAATGTATCGAACTTAAACAGTACGAGATTCACTTTAGCAGTTTTGTTGAGATGTGTGTTTACTCATTATTTGTAAAGTAAGCCAGCTTAATCTCATATTTGTTGTTTTCACATTTAAAAACAACAAGTTGTTTAAAGTGGGAGCAGTTAAATTGATCAACTTTCGGAAAAGGTAGAGAAGACTATTTTCGTCCAACGCCACTTGGACTCATGAGTTCTCTTAGTTCATGCATGCAAGCGCACCAACTGCTGAGAAATTTTCCTTGCCGGTGTTTTGAAAGTAACTTTAATATTTGTTTCTAACATTTACCATTTGTAAATAAGTGCAAAGTATTAATTGGAAAAAATATATAGATTTCAACTATACATACACTCATATACCCAACTGTCTGCCAGTTACTTACCTGTATGTATGTGTAAACGCAAGGCTAATACTAAATTTTGTGTCCTAACAAAATTGTTGTAGGAATTTAGAAAGCTGTTGCTAAAAGTTCATAAATGAAAACTAAAAAATTTCCAAGAAAATTTAATACAGACTCAGTTATTTTCGGTATTTTCCCTTAGAATACTAAAAAAAGAACTAATCGCATTCCAAACTTTACAAAAAAATCCATACAATCTAGTATCTGTCGAAACATAAAAAACAACAATGAATCTCAGATAAAAGGAGTGCAAAGAAATTCAGTTTCATGCTTGTTTTACGTGTTCACACACAACAGTTATGTTTTGACCATCAAACGAGGTTACGTGCATCTAACAGCCATAACAATAAATTCATTGTATTTGTGAATTCAAAAGGACTTTCGTTCGCACTGAATGGATTTACTGGAGCGAATTTGGCAGTGAAAAAATTGTGGTGGTGTTTTTGCTGTGTATTGCACTGAATATATGCATGTTGAGTCATGTCAAGTTGACTTAATTGGCCTTCGACTCAATTATGCGATGGGGGTAAGACGAAATAGACCATGGGGATATTATATAAGAATTTAACCACGAATTGTGGTTAAATTTTTGTGGTTTATGTTATATTTAAAGTTGCTGTTTTGTATATACATATGTATTTGTGTGGAAAAGATAATGATGAACAGTAAATAAATTATATCAATAATAAGTTTTCTAAACCACTAATGACCATATATGCTAAATGACTTGGATAATCAATACGTGCTCCTAGCATAGCTGTACAAATTCATACGGCTAATAAATTTCAATCCACCGTGGTGCAATGGTATGCATACCCGCCTTGCACACATAAGGTCGTGGGTTCGATTCCCCGGCCAGGCAACATCAAAACACTTTTCAACGGTGGCAAAATACCCCTCAGTGATGGTGGCGACATTTGTGAGTATTTCAGCCTTGTAAAACTTCTCTACAAAAGGGGTGTCTTAGACACGCCGTTCGGACTCGGCGATAAACTGTAGGTCCCATGTCATTGAGCTAATATGAATCGGGGTGCACTCATTGATATGAGAGAAGTCTCCCTTGTCCCTTATGGGATGTTTGCGGAACAATTATTATATTAATTTCAATCTTCATAAAAAATTAAATTTATAGAAATTTAAGTATTAAATGATTATATGAGTCGAACACAGAATACATCCACGTTATCATCACCATCTTGTTGGGGCATTCATTGTAATTTTGTAGGGTTAAATACGTAATGTAGCTCACCGTTCCACAGTGTCCGATATTCCAAAAAACCTGGCCAAAAATCGAAAAAAATTATCAATTTACACTAAAAAGGGTCAGACATTGTTTATAGGATCCCAGTGCGTGTTGTTATGAAAAAATATATACATTTCTTGTTTAATAAGTGGGTATAAAAGCAGGTCGAAGTGACCCTATACGGATTTTTTTTTTAATATTTAAGTTGTTTATAAATCTATGATAATAACAACGGTTATTAAATATTTTCTTTTTGTAATTGTAATGAAAGGTATGTGAAACGTATTAAGGATGTTCAGTGTCGCCAATGAATTGTGCGTTCTTTAATACGAGTGCAGTTCGGAAACTTCTTAGCCTAGCACAAAAACGCGGTATAAACAGAAAAAAGTTAAGTGTTTTGGAAACTTCAATCTCTGTTATGAACACATGTTAAATTTTGGTTTCGATCTGGCAACTCCTTCATATAGAAACAGGTGTTCAAAAAAGACGCATCCGCAATATTTTTACAATTGAAAAATTAGAAATGCGTGCTGTCATTAAATATTTACATAAAAAAGGTTTATCGGGACAAGAAATCCGTAATGATATGGTGAATGTGTTAGGTGAAAGTGCTCCTTCATATGCAACAGTAAAAAATTGGGTTGCTGAATTTAAACGTGGTCGTACAAGCATTGACGATGAACCACGTAGTGGACGTCCAAAAACAGCAACAACAACAGAATTTGTATCCAAAGTGCATGATATGGTATTAAATGATCGACGAATAAAAGTGCGTGACATTGCTAATATCATGGGCATCTCAAATGATCGAGTCCATTTAATTTTGCATGAAGAACTACAGATGAAAAAGCTTTCTGCAAGATGGGTGCCGCATTTGTTAACAGTCGATGAAAAACGCACAAGAATGAACATTTCTCAAGCTGGTTTGGATCGTTTTAAGCGAAATAAAATGGAT
The DNA here is from genome assembly GCF_047663935.1 of Musca autumnalis. NCBI lineage: Eukaryota > Metazoa > Arthropoda > Insecta > Diptera > Muscidae > Musca > Musca autumnalis. The sequence goes on along the minus strand of NW_027411755.1, from coordinate 131,047,768 downwards.
TTTAAGCGTCGTTTCATAACTGTTGATGAGACATGGATCCACCACTATACTCCAGAGACAAAAGAGCAATCCAAACAATGGACTGAAGCTGGAGGAAGTGCCCCAAAGAAGGCAAAAACAATTCAATCGGCTGGTAAGGTTATGGCAACGGTTTTTTTGGGACTTCAAAGGTATTTTATTGATTGACTATCTGCAAAAGGGTAAAACAATAAATTCAGAGAACTATTGCAACCTTTTGGATCAATTAAATGTACAAATTCGAGAAAAACGTCCTGGCTTACAACACAAAAAAATAATTTTTCACAAGACAACGCACTCGTAACACTGTGCTACAGTGAAAGTTTGCAGGGATTCTGATGCATAAATTCGGTATTGTGGGAGTCCATGGAAGACGAAAATACCTTTGGTTTCTTTGGGTCACTTCGTTTTTTGATTTTATAACGGTAAATGTAGTGAAAAACGGGGTTTCTTGGATTTTCAACATTAAACGGACATAACTTCTTTTTTCCACAATGGAAATTTACAGCTTATTTAAAAGGTGAGAATCATGTCTTTCGATGTCTTCTACGCAGCCTAGAGCACGAGGAAAAGCATTTTCCTGTTTTTTAATGCGTCACACATAAATCACTATAACATAACCATTTGTTACCCGATTTTTAAAAATTATAGCTTGTTCGAAAGACATGATTCTCACCTTTTAAATAAATAACAAGCTGTAAATGTCCGCTGTGGAAAAAAGAAGTTATGTCCGTTTTAATTTGAAAATCCAAGAAACCCCGTTTTCACTACATTTTCCGTTATAAAATCAAAAAACGAATGACCCAAAGAAACTAAAGGTATTTTCGTCTTTCATGGATTCCCACAATACTAAATTTTTGCATCAGAACTCATGCAAACAAATTTTGTCCACTTTTGTAGCACAGTAATTGATGTCCGTACTTGTTAATTTTTTTTCAAGATCAATTTTCACAAAAGATTATGAAAATAGTTGTGAGTAAGATCGAGTTTGGCCGTGTAATTTATCATTTTATAAAAAAGGAAGGGTTTTTTTACCAATTTCCATCGAAACATCCTGCACATATGTGCACTTTTCGTTTTTATGTGATATTGCAGGTCTTGCAGGTATATACAGATTTGCTTTCATTCAGCATGTCAGAATATAGTATAGGGTCACTTTCTGGCGTTTGGTGATAATTTAGAGTTTTCATATATTTTAAGACCTATTGTAAAATGGCGAACAAATTTCTAGAATATTATGGTCTGATCCGACCACATTTTATAGGAGATTTTAAAGATTCGCACGAGGGTTAATTTTTTAAGACAAATATTCCTCGCATTCTTGTCTGTGAAGTTGCCAAAGACATTATACACCTAAAGTGCAAGGATTCCAAGTGATCTTAACTCAAACATTTCCAAAACTGTAGAAATTGTGGAAGCTTGCACCCTATTTTAGTTTCTTGGTTTTTTGGCAAAATTTATACCGATATTTCCTTGGTATGTAATGATAATAGAGATTTCATTCCTTTGGTGACTTATAGTGAAATTTAGCTGAGAACATTTTTGTCTTTGACACCATTCTTCTAAAATGATGCTTTGTATGACAATTTTGCCAAAACTTTGATGAAGTACGACATTAACCCTAAAATGTTTTTCTAATTTGCATATTTCTGGAGTTAAGGTAAGATATAGAGTTTTGGTGTATTCTAGGACCTATAGTAAAAATTGATGGCGAAGAAATTTGTAGAATATTTTGATCCGATAAGATCACATTTTATAGGAGGAGGGACCAAAAAGACCCCTTAAGTGACCGCCTGAGGGTTAAATAATATCAAAAATGTAATCAGCGACCCGAAAAACATAAGAACCAAAGGTTAGGTCAAAATCCATTCATTTTTAGAGTTTTGGCCAGGTTTTTCGGAAAATCGGACACTGTGTGTTCCTACGACACACATTTACCCCCAGTTTATGTATTTCGAAACGAAAATGTGTGCGCATGAAACACACCCAAACTTTAGTTTTGGAAATATTATTGCCTTTGCTTTTCCTTCAAAACAAAAAACAAATTTGAAAAACACACTCAAATTTGGTAGTTTTTCTTGCGCATTCATTTTCTTATCGACATACATGAACAGGCCCTTACTTTGGATTTGATTTTACCAGGGTTTCGGAGTCGAGGTATTTTTGGCTAGACTCCGACTCCAGACGAGTGTTTTTCACGACTCCGGGTCGACTCCGATAGTGAATTCCTATACCACTAAAAATGAATAAATTATGCAACATTTTTTAACTTTTTCCTATATAAAGCTATTTTCTCAATGATTGATGGGGTTCAATCAAAAAATGCATTATGTCATAACTCAGAAATTTCAGCTATGGGGTCCTTTGGGGTTCTCAATTGGGGTTTTCATTCCGAAAAGAAATTTTTCCACCCCTAGATCTTGACTTCCATTTTGTGTCACAGGGTGTTCAGTAAGATTTTCCCATAGAAACCACAATGTCTTTAATAGAAGACAAGGATGACTTCTCATAAAAAAAAAACAAGATGAGAATACCAATAGACCTTTGTGAGAAGACCAGTAACACTTCTGACGAAATAGGTTAAAGGTCCAATCTTAATTCGATTGTCATAGAACCCTGTGAATTGTCCTTTAACTTAGTATAATATACCGTTTTCATATAAGTTTTCTTATACCTTTCTTTTAAAAAATAATGGTTTTTAAAAAAACGTTCTTGTTCCAAATTTAATGTTATATTTCTATAACGTGGACAACATTTTGCCCGGAGTCGGAGTCGAGTTATTTTTTTCGACTCAGATTCCGATTGCGACTATTGTTTCATAAGGAGGCGATGCAGTCAGTGCATTGTCTCAATTTGAACTTCTATATATCAAAAACGGTAAAGCCTACGAAAATATCATAAAGGTCAATCTTATGGAGAATTTTCACAGCTACAACATTTTCTGTAGGCCCATTTACATAGGACTCGCGGTTTCCAAGCAAAATCGTGAAAACATAAAGAACCCCTAAAAATGTGAATTTAAATCGCGATTTATTTGAAAATCCCTCCGGCGATTTTTTTTTTTTTTTTTTTTGTTTCTTGATATTTCTCATCTGTGAGCATTGTAGTTTCAGAATCTGCAAAAACTTCCCAGGTGTAAGCACCTTCCATTTAAATTTGTTTAAGGCACACCGTGACATGGAAAGGTGTGACAAAAGTACTTCTAGATAATATATCGAACTGAAGTTTTTATCAATGGGTCATAGTGGCCTAAAAATGCTCTAACAAAAATATTGTAGTCCTAGGTCCCCGCGAAAATTGTTCAATATTGGTCAATGATTTGGTATACTCCCAAATGATTTATATCTCGATTTATTTCGGCAGATGCTAACCAGGTATTCAAACCCAAGGAGTTTTAATAACACTAGGCAACACTGAAAATGCAAACAACTTCTAGTATGCATTTTTTGAATGCACATATTTAAACTACAAAAACCCTAGTAAGGTTTTGTCCTGTCAGATCCAGTTCGTATTTTATGGCCTCATCTAAACCGGGCTAAATCTACACTTTTTTGCTTTTATCGGGCATTTATCTCAGAAACGAATAGGACTTTGGCCTTGCTGTTTTTAGCAATATTGTAGCCCTAAACTAGTAGAACTTATCTTTTGAAAAAACCACATAAGAAAAACTCAATCTAGGACATCAACACCTATAAAATATAGAAAATTTTACATAATTACTGAAATTCTGGTCAGTATCGTCTAAACTATTGGGAGTTGAACCAAGTAGCCCTTTGCAAAAATCTTCCAAATAAAGTTCTCAACAATTCTTTAGAACATTCTGAAACTCTAAAATGCTTACTTCATTTTGTTTCAGCAGTATTTTGCATCATATCTTTTACAACACGTATTTCAAACACAGTTCACACCAACAGTTTATTCTCGCATTTCGGATTTCACTACATTATTGACATTTTTATTAAATCGTCGTTGAAAAATGTACAACAATGACATGTTCTGAAGACTTGTGTATTACATTCCAGGGAATATTTTTCCAAATTCATTATTTTTCTTAATATTTTACTCTTGTCCTTATCTACAAATTTGCTGCAGAGGTCAGAAGAAGATTCACATTGGTTTCAGAGATATAGCCCTGAATTTCTTTGAAACTCAATATTTAACCATCTTTAGATGGGGCCATAAAATCCGAGCTGGATCTGACACAACAAAAACCAACTAGGGTTTCTTGTCGTTTGGGTCTGTACTTTCCAAAAATCCTCAGTTCGAATTGTTTGCACAAGATCACCTTAAAAATGTTGCACAGTGTAATAAACTCAGAGTTCAGAAAACCACCTAATTAAGAAATGTGATATCGATCCACATATGACCACAGCCTCCGTTTAGGGTTACCATCCATTTTTCGTCAATTTATAAAATTTACAGCCTGTTCATGTATGTCGACCGAAATGTTTGTAGCGCTTCGGCAATGGAAACAAATAATTTTCTGTTCATGTAAACACCTTTGAAACGAAAATTCATGCGACCGACTAGCCATACGAAATAACACGTAAACGTACACTTTTCCATTAAATTTGGGTTTATGTATTTCGAAAGGACTGTCTCTTATAGAAAGAGAATGTCAAAATCACTCACTTGCTTTGTTGCTGCCGAGTAGAACGTAAACTGGCGAATAACACCAAAAATCTTAAAACAAATTTATGCAACACATTCTTGAAACAAAATAAAAAATTTACAGACACGTTTTAATGGCTGTTTCATTCATTATTTCGAAGAAATCAATTAAATAAAACAATTCAAAATGCCGACACATTTTATTTTTCAAACAAAACAAATCACACATATTCCAATGTTTGTGTGTATATGTGGATTTTCCCAGTAGAAAGTGTCTTCAAGACAACATTGATGACTCGTGCACGACACTTTCAATTCGTTGAGGACTCATTGCCGACAACCCTTTGGGATCATTGACGACATTTTCACACAAGTGTCCCAGTATTCATGCACGACAACTTGGGTGACAGGGTAAGCGAAGTTGTCGTCGACGACGATCTAGATGACTAAAATCCCCATATTTCGTCGACGACTGCTCCACAGACCCTGTCTTGCTACTGGTCATCGATGACCCAACTAAAGACATTTTCGTTTATGTTGTCGTGTGTCAAATTTTTATTTAATTATAAAATATATTATTTTTACAAAATAAATTAGTTTATTAATTAATAATACTTAGCTCCCGTATGTTCCGCAATCCAATATTTTCTTCCAGCTTTACCACGCCATACACGTCTTACCCCACCTGACCTCTCTTTATTTTTGGATTCTGCAAAAAGAAACGATTTTAAATGTATGTTGTGAATATCCACTAAATTTTCTATCATCTTACCTTATACCACAGACGTTGTATTTTACAGTCGCTGGAATTTTCAATATTCTCCATGTCTTCAACATACATGCACCTATTCAAAGAATAACTACAATTAATTTTAAAGCATTTTAATCTATTTATTCTAGCTTACCGTTTTTTACATAATGCAGTTTGTATAAATAAAATTGTTCAATCAGTAACGCGGTTTCCGAATTTTATGACATTATAATTTTTCATTTATTACAAATCAAAAATTTTATATTTGGATAAATACATACATATGTGTACAATTGTTTCAAAGCACACTTTTGAGAATTTTTCGGTTTGTTGCCAAGACACAATGCAAGACATGGTCATGCAAGTTGTCGTACATGACAATTTCGGAATATTCGTTAACGAATCGTCGACGAAAATGTCATCGAAGACTCTATTTTCTATTGGGTTGTTTTCATTTCTCATTTGGCTCTCATTTATGGAACATAGTTGTACAAATGTACATTCAAATTAGTATTTCGCATAGGATACGTAACGGCAGTCGCACGATAGTTTGCGAAATACATGAACGCATTTTTAGACGGAAGCGAGTGACTGCTTTTCTTTCACACAGGTTTCCGTGCGACATACACGCTAGAGTTGGGCAATATCGTTCAATTGAACGATCTGGATCACTGTCCTCGTTCAAAGACGAATGAGAAACATCATAAAAACCAACGTTTGAAATTAAGCATATGCAGTTTGTCAAAGAAATTACCGGTGTCCATTGAATGGGTTAGTGTTACGGATTGTTCAATTGAACGAGATTGCCCAACTCTTTAAATCACATCTTTATGCAGAATTATCTGTAATAAGGTATTTTTGGTTCTCAGTGAGGGGAAAATTTCACGTTTTGGCGTGTTGCAAGATTAGGTTGTCCCAAACAAAAGTTTTTACTTTTCTTTCACGAGTTTTCAGTGCGGCTCCAAGTTACCATGATAAAAGAAATCACTAATAGCACAAAAAACATTATATTAAAAATAGTTTTTTTCTGAGCCAAAACAGAGTAAATGTCAAAAATGGCCATGAAAACGTGATAATATTGATAAGTTGTCAATGAGAACCGTACCTAAAATTTTCTGAGCGACATTTTGCAGAACATTTCGAGGCTGAAAAACGTCATATTGTGGTACTTTTATAGCGGTTCTTAAAATAAAGGACGAAATAGACATTGAAGAAAGCAAGTTAGAAGGTCGAAATGCTCTACGAAAATAATCGTCATTCGATTTGACTGAAGACATGTCATCTCATAAATAAGCTAAAACAACAGTTAACAATAGGACACTGAAATTTTGGAAAAATGCGTTCAGAATTTGTACGGATTATATTATCGTTCATGCAATACCAAAATGGTGCTAACCTTAGTACTTTTCGTATACCTAGGTAAAACCTTAAACAAAATGACCGTCTTGTCGTCGGGGTAATGCTTGAGTGTTCCATACTCCAATTGCCCGTTTTTAGATAGTCGCATTTTAATGTTTTGCGTCACAACTGCGTGGTGCTGACTGAAGAAAACATTTATATTTTTGACTTGAATTACTCTGTGCAATATTTTTTTTAAATGTAAATTTTTTGAAAGTAGGGCTAAAAATATGATACACGTGTATCGGCGTCTTTAAAGTTTACATCAGAAAGTAACCAAAGTAGGAGGGGCAAGTTCCGCCCATTTCAAGTTTCTTCGAAATATTCGAGTTAAGATATCTTGGAATCCTCGCATTTTAGGTATATGTGGGGAATATTTCTGTTAACCCTCATGCGGTTCATCAAAGGGGTATTTGGTCTTTTTTACGAAAATCGTTCAAAAACTCCTTTGAAATGTATGATCACAAATCAAATCCAAATATACTACAAAATTATTCGTCATAAAAGTTTGCTATTGTAAGTTTTTAAAATATTAATTTGATAACTGAAAAAAGTTTGAATTTTAGGGTAGGATAGGAGAAATTCAGAAATAGCATACCGGAAACCCCTAAAAACCATCTGCATATCAAAAAGTCGAAAATGGCGTATGGAACACTTAGGCATCGGTCGCTATATCAATCATTTATACCAACCGCGTTTCTATGACAATTATAGAGTACTTTACATATAAAAACATAAGTATGACTTTCCGAAACCTCCTCCTAAGATTTAAAAATTCCTGCTAACACCTTTACACAAAAACAAATTGTTACAAATTCTGTACCAATTATTACTTTTCATAGTATGCACTTCCGAAGCCATCTCCATATCTTAACTCCACATACCAGTGACTCTAAAAAAATAACATTTTAGCTCTGTTCCTACATTCGATACCAAATTTAGAAGGATTTAGTACTTTTCAACGTTAAACACCAATACTCACTTTAAATCCAGGAAATAAAGATTACAGCTCTGTTTCTACACCCAATAACAAATTGAGTACCATTTAGTAATTTTCGTATACTTATGGTACGTATTTCGACAACAACATATCTCAACATTAATTCAAAATAATAACAGTAACAGTAAGACATAGTACCAAATTTCAGTCATTTCGTTATGATAATGCGACTTAAACCTTTAACGTACCGAAAATCTGAAGATACCGTTATATGGTGTGCTATATCAAAACGTGAACTTGTACTGACCAATTTCTGGAAGCAAGTTTCGTAGCCTCAATAAAGACTAAATATCAAATATCAGCCATTTTGGTATTATACTGAGGCTAAAACCTTAAAAATACGGAAAATCGGAAGGTACTGTTATATAGTGGCTATAACAAAACGTGGGCTTGTACTGACCAATTTCATTATCTAAATAGACATAGGTGTACGTTTTGTTATGACCCCATAAGACAGTACCACGAATTTCAAGTTTTTAACTGTACCGTAAAATTTCAGTCATTTGGAAGTATTTATCTAAATTTTCGTCCTAAGGTGTCTGTAATTTGGCATTAGGGTGTCCAAAAAACCGGGTTTTCAAAACAAAACAATTTTCGATTAACAGAAATTTTCAATTTTATTAACAAGCGGATTTCGGTTTTCAAATTATTAGAAATAAATTAAGTATATCGCTTTGCTATTATGTAATTATCCCATAATATGCTTGTTATTTGACATTGCTACTCGAAGTAATTTAGACAGAAATTGTGCTTTAAGAGTAGCAAAAACCTTAAAAAATATGTATAAAATTGCGTACAGAAAAAAACAAGTAAAAAAGTATCAGTCAGCTTTGCCGACAGGGATATACCCTCAGCCTATGTGAACTGAAACTTTCATCTACGGACAGATAGGCACAATTGTTGTTATGGGGGAGGTACTATAAGGAGAAGATCGATATCGGCCATTTTAGAAGTTAAACTAAATTTGGACAAAATATTAGGAGATCCAACGTTTGGACCAATTTGGTTGTCCCGTTCAAGGGATACCGTGCATACCATTTTAGTGAAATTTTTTAAATAATGGAGGGAAGTACAGGGAGTTGTTGGCAATCTTCGAAGTGAAACTAAGTTTGGAACCTTTTGGGCTGTTTTCTCAAGAAGTATGGACTTGCCCTGAAAAAGCATTTACCGTCGTAATTGAGGCAGCGATTGCAAGTTGCTTCAACAGAAATCAAAGTTATTCGAGAGCAGGTCTTAAAGTGAACTTATCCGAAATTTTGTGTGGGAGGTACCCGAAGGAGTGGACAAATATAGTCCATATGCAAACCTGATATACATATGGTAGATATATTAGGATGTGTAAAGTATGGACCAAATCGGTCACTCCTTTCAAGAGTTATCGTGCGCACAGTTTTTCCGAACATTTTTGAACATTTGTGGGGCAGGTACCTGAAGGAGTGGGCCGATATGGCTTATCTTCAAACTTATACTAAGCTTGAACAAAATATTACGAAGGCCAAATATTGGACCGAATAGGCAAATCCGTTCAAGAGTTATCTTGCACTCCAAACACTACACACGGTGTCATAGGGGTTTTTTGCAACTTTCAGTCTATTTGCTTAGGAAGTATGGACTTGCCCCAGATGGAACTTGTACCGTCGTATGGGGGCGGTGAATACAAGTTGCTGCAACAAAAATCAAAGCGATTCGAGAGCAGGTCGTAAACTAAACTTTTCCGAACTTTTGTGTGGGGGGTACCCGAAGGAGTGGATCGATTGAGTCCATATTGAAACCTCATCTAATTCGGCCTAAGGTGTCTGTAATTTGGCATTAGGGTGTCCAAAAAACCGGGTTTTCAAAACAAAACAATTTTCGATTAACAGAAATTTTCAATTTTATTAACAAGCGGATTTCGGTTTTCAAATTATTAGAAATAAATTAAGTATATCGCTTTGCTATTATGTAATTATCCCATAATATGCTTGTTATTTGACATTGCTACTCGAAGTAATTTAGACAGAAATTGTGCTTTAAGAGTAGCAAAAACCTTAAAAAATATGTATAAAATTGCGTACAGAAAAAAACAAGTAAAAAAGTATCAGTCAGCTTTGCCGACAGGGATATACCCTCAGCCTATGTGAACTGAAACTTTCATCTACGGACAGATAGGCACAATTGTTGTTATGGGGGAGGTACTATAAGGAGAAGATCGATATCGGCCATTTTAGAAGTTAAACTAAATTTGGACAAAATATTAGGAGATCCAACGTTTGGACCAATTTGGTTGTCCCGTTCAAGGGATACCGTGCATACCATTTTAGTGAAATTTTTTAAATAATGGAGGGAAGTACAGGGAGTTGTTGGCAATCTTCGAAGTGAAACTAAGTTTGGAACCTTTTGGGCTGTTTTCTCAAGAAGTATGGACTTGCCCTGAAAAAGCATTTACCGTCGTAATTGAGGCAGCGATTGCAAGTTGCTTCAACAGAAATCAAAGTTATTCGAGAGCAGGTCTTAAAGTGAACTTATCCGAAATTTTGTGTGGGAGGTACCCGAAGGAGTGGACAAATATAGTCCATATGCAAACCTGATATACATATGGTAGATATATTAGGATGTGTAAAGTATGGACCAAATCGGTCACTCCTTTCAAGAGTTATCGTGCGCACAGTTTTTCCGAACATTTTTGAACATTTGTGGGGCAGGTACCTGAAGGAGTGGGCCGATATGGCTTATCTTCAAACTTATACTAAGCTTGAACAAAATATTACGAAGGCCAAATATTGGACCGAATAGGCAAATCCGTTCAAGAGTTATCTTGCACTCCAAACACTACACACGGTGTCATAGGGGTTTTTTGCAACTTTCAGTCTATTTGCTTAGGAAGTATGGACTTGCCCCAGATGGAACTTGTACCGTCGTATGGGGGCGGTGAATACAAGTTGCTGCAACAAAAATCAAAGCGATTCGAGAGCAGGTCGTAAACTAAACTTTTCCGAACTTTTGTGTGGGGGGTACCCGAAGGAGTGGATCGATTGAGTCCATATTGAAACCTCATCTAATTCGGGTAGACATTTCACGATGTCGAGGTATGGACCAAATTGGTTATTCCCTTCAAGAGTTATCGTGCGCACAAATTTTTCGAACATTTTTGAACTTTTGGGGGGGGGGGGGTGGTACCAGAAGGAGTGGACCGATATAACCCATCTTCGAACTTAAACTAAGTTTGGACAAAATATTACGAAAGCCAAATGTTGGACCGAATCGGTTAATCCGTTCGAGAGTTATCCTGCGCTCCAGCCAGCCAGCCAGACAAAGGGACATGTCTAAATCAAAATAAAGTTGTCGCTAAGGCCTACCGATAGTAACAGTGTTGACAACTTTTATTCATACGTTTCATTCATAATTTTCCGTTTTAACTTTACCGATTTTTGTCGGTAACCAAAAAATGAGTTAGAGAATCCCACTACTGAGACCTATAGTAAAATCTTATGACGGATATTCACAAAGCGAAATATGGGACCCTCTATTTATGTTATCACCCGACGTTAACTTTTAAAATCCCAATACACGTGTCTTCTATTTTACGGTCCTCTTTCATAATCTGCACGTGGTTTCTTGTAACTAAAAAAGTTTAATTTTGTTAAACAGTGTTATGTACAGACTTCATAATGAATATTATACAACATCGGAAAGTCCGGTGGTCTGTTGAATAATGACTATGTTCGACCAAATAAATTAAATTGTAGCTTCAACGGTGATTTTAGGATCATTTTACTACACGCAGAAAAATTTATGTTAGAAATATGTTTGGATCCAAACAAATATATGTTTGGGACCGGTTGCAAACAAATATATGTTTGGATCCAAACATAATATGTTTGGGTCCAAACAAATATATGTTTGCAACATTTTGTAACATATCTCAATTTGATATGTTTGGGTAAAACATACTTTTTATGTTAGAACATTTTTTTCATGGGTGGAGAGAGGATGTTTGTCAACGAGAGTAATAACAGTGCTCTCGCGGCTGTGGAATGCTGCTTTATAATAAAGAGTTGTGTGTATTGTATAATAGAAGACGTAGAAGCGAAGAAGGGGGCTTTGGTGGCATGTATGCGTCAAACTCGTGTGTTTCTTGTTTTGTTGTTGTTAACCAACGAAGAAGATAAGAAGAAATGATATGAATTATATTTATTTCTTTCTTCAGTGTTTTAGTTGCCTTTGTAGAGTCAAGACAGTAAAGTGAGTGAATAAATCAGTGTTTTGTGTTTTCTTAAAGAAATTGTGTTTTTAGTAAATTAAATGCCCAATACATTTTATAATTGAATCGGAAAGTTCAATGGAATTATTTTATTGGACAAGGAAGAAATCGCATTTAATATTGGTAATTACATACTTATGTATATTTGAAATATGGCATATCCATATTTATTTATTACATTACATAATCATCTGCTTCTAGATGCCGATTCCCCGCTGATGATTTCAACTATCAGGGCAATTTGTTTTATTTCACAACTAAGGAGAAGCGTTCAACTACGTTTCTATATATTTTTATACCCTCCACCATAGTATGGAGGGTATATTAAGTTTGTTTTTCCGTTTGTAACGCATTGAAATACTCATTTGCGACCCTATAAAGTATATATATTCTTGATCAGTGTAAAATTCTAAGTCGATCTGAGCACGTCCGTCCGTCCGTCCGTCCGTCCGTCCGTCCGTCCGTCTGTGGTAATCACTCTAGCATCCACAAAAATGGAGATAGGACGCTGAAATTTTGGGAAAATGCGTCTTTTGTTTGCAGGCAGGTCAAGTTCGATGATGGGCTATATCGGTCCACGTTTTGGTATAGCCCCCATATAACGGTACCCCCCGATTTACGGTATTTTGACGTTTTTAGCTACATTTTCAGACCGATTTGGCTATAATTTGACATTTAGGGTTCTTAAGTGTCAATAAACATATATAACAAAACTTGTGGACATAGGTCCACGTTTTGGTATAGCCCCCATATAACGGTACCCCCCGATTTGCGGTATTTTGACTTTTTTAGCTACATTTTTAGACCGATTTAGCTATAATTTGACATTTAGGGTTCTTAAATATCAATAAACCTATATAACAAAAGTTGTGGACATAGGTCCACGTTTTGGTATAGCCCCCATATAACGGTACCCCCCGATTTACGGTATTTTGACGTTTTTAGCTACATTTTCAGACCGATTTGGCTATAATTTGACATTTAGGGTTCTTAAGTGTCAATAAACATATATAAAAAAAACTTGTGGACATAGGTCCACGTTTTGGTATAGCCCCCATATAACGGTACCCCCCGATTTGGGGTATTTTGACTTTTTTAGCTACATTTTTAGACCGATTTAGCTATATTTTGACATTTGGGGTTCTTAAGTGTCATTAAACTTATTTAACAAAACTTGTGGACATAGGTCCACGTTTTGGTATAGCCCCCATATAACGGTACCCCCCGATTTGCGGTATTTTGACGTTTGTAGCTACATTTTCAGACCGATTTAGCTATAATTTGACATTTAGGGTTCTTAAGTGTCTGTTAACTTATATAACTAAATTCGTGGACATAGGTCCACGTTTTGGTATAGCCCCCATATAACGGTAGCCCCCGATTTACGGTATTTTGACGTTTTTAGCTGCATTTTCAGACCGATGTAGCTATAATTTGACATTTAGGGTTCTTAAATGTCAATAAACTTATATAACAAAAGTTGTGGACATAGGTCCACGTTTTGGTATAGCCCCCATATAACGGTACCCCCTGATTTACGGTATTTTGACGGTTTAAGCTACATTTTCAGACCGATTAAGCTATAATTTGACATTTAGGGTTCTTAGGTATCAATAAACTTATATAACAAAAGTTGTGGACATAGGTCCACGTTTTGGTATAGCCCCCATATAACGGTACCCCCTGATTTACGGTATTTTGACGGTTTAAGCTACATTTTCAGACCGATATAGCTATAATTTGACATTTAGGGTTCTTAAGTGTAACTAAACTTATATAACAAAAGTTGTGGACCTAGGTCCACGTTTTGGTATAGCCCCCATATAACGGTACCCCCGATTTACGGCATTTTGACGTTTTTATCTACATTTTCAGACCGATTTAGCTATCAATTGACATTTAGGGTTCTTAAAAGTCAATAAACATTTATAACTAGTGGACATAGGTCCATGTTTTGGAATAGCCCCCATATAACGATACCGCCCGATTTCAGGTATTTTGAGAATTTTACCTACAAGTTTTAACCTCTCCACCAAAAATTGTCAAGAAAGCCCCCATATAACGGTACCTTCCGATTTTCAGTAATTTGATGATTTTACCTACAATATAAACCCGAACTAGCAGTAATTTGACATTTGAAGTTCGTAGTGGTTACAACACCTCTCCATCAAAAATTGTCAACATAGGTCCATGTTCGGATATATCTCTCATGTAACGGTACCTCCCAATTTTCAGTAATTTGGCAATTTTAGCTACAATTTTAACGAACTAACTGTAATTTGACATTTGAAGGTTGTAGTGGTCACCACACATCTGCATCAACAATTTGCAACATAGCCCCAATATAACGATACTTCCCGATTTTCGGTACTTTGAGAATTTTACTTAAAATGTTTAACCGAACGTAGGTCCATGTTTTTGTATAGCCACAAAACAAACCTCCCGATTTTCCGTAACTTAGCTTTATTTTTTGGACGAACTTTCTGTAATTTGTTCATTTAAGTTCATATTTTCGTATAGCCCACATACCTCCGAACTAGCTGTTAATGACATTTGAAGTTCCCACGTTATGTACCGATTTTCGATATTTTGAGGATTCTAGCTAAATTTTTTAACCGAATTAGGAGCTATTTGACATTAAAGGCTCCCATCAAAAACTGTCAACATAGGCCCATGTTTTATTATAACCCCTGTATAACAGTACCTCCCAATTTCTAGCCCACCAAAAATTGTCAACAGTTAGATATAGGCACCATAAAAAAGGACCTCCCGAATGAAGCATTTTATGTACATTATCTGACATTTTAACGTACTCACTTAAAGTTGGGGACAGGAATGAATATTTTATGGTGGAGGGTATGAAAAGTTCGGCCCGGCCGAACTTAATGCTTTTTTACTTGTTCCTTTTTAAAATTGTGACTATTTACAAATTATTTCAATCAGCTTTTCTTTTATTAAAGTGTGTTATGTATTTCTTTGGAATTTTGTATGTACCTATGTGTTTGTTGTTCTTTTGCCTTTTAATAAAAAACCACAACATTTGTGTGTATACTATAGAGATAGCCAGTGAGCTCTTACTGAGAGCAAGTGAGCACACATTTTAAAGTGTTTTACATTGAATTTTACGCTCCCTTTCTCTCAGTAAGCGCCCACTGGTGCATGTGTTTTTTTTTTTGTGCCTTTTGGGTTTGTATTTTTTTGCACCCAAAAATATAAAATGTTTGCACCCAAACATAAAATTGTTTCCACCCAAACATATATATCTTTGCACCCAAGCATACATATATTTGCACCCAAACATATATATGTTTGCACCCAAACATATATATGTTTGCACCCAAACATATATTTGTTTCCACCCAAACATATATATGTTTGCAGACCCAAACATATATTATGTTTGGGACTGTTGCAAACATATATATGTTTGCTGCAAAATATGTTTGGGACATATGTTAGAGAGGCCGATTTTTTTTTGCGTGTAGAGTTGGGCAATCTAGTGCCTTATTCTGTACTAGTTCCAAGACGGTTGAGTAACGCCATACAGACTAATGTGTGAAATAACGTATACGCAATTTTTTCATACATTTTACGCAAAATATTTTTCTAAGTCTAAAGGTATCTGTAGTGCGATTCTCTAACACATTTTTTGACTTAACGACAAAAATCGCCCTATAAAACGGTACTACGGATTTCAGTTTTTTAGTTTTTACCTACCTTTTCGGGCAATATTGGATGTCATTTGGCATTTTCGGTTCTCAGAGGTTAAAATCTTCTCCATACAAAATTGTGAGAATAGACCAGGGTCGTCCAGAAAAAAAATGGCCTCTCTAACATATCTCCCAAACATATTTTGCAGCAAACATATATTTGTTTGCAAGCAGTCCCAAACAAAACAACGCCTTTCATAAAGCAAAAAAACTGGTTTTTCTGAGAGATTTTTTTTTATTTATTTATTTATTATTTTTATTTATTAATTCTTTTATTTTGTAATATTGTAACTTACCATTTTTTCTAAAGATTTTCACTGTAGATGTTATCGTCTTGTAAGCATAGCAGAACAATATGAATCATATGTACATACATGTTGAGTCAATCAGCGCTAGGTTTAGATATTAGATGTAACCTTTATATTAAAGAAATAACAAATTTGTAGTTGCGAAGTATTTGACTATACGAACTTTGTTTTTTGTGTGTGTGTGGTTTGTTAATTATGTTTGGACACAAACATATTTGTTTGCAATCAGTCCCAAACAAATATTTGTTTGGATCCAAACATATTTCTAACATATATTTTTCTGCGTGTATGTTTTGCATTTGCTTTTCTCTCTAATTCACAGTGTACGTGAACATAATCGAACGATAAACATAATTTGGTTGTTTTTTTTTCACCTATATATAAACATTTGCTTTAGTGTGATCGAATTCTCTTGGGCGACGCACAGTGTTGCCGCAGTGTTTACGCTCCTTTCTTACAGTAAACACATCAGATACGATGAATAAATTTGTCGATGAAAGAATTTTGTCGATATGTGCATCCATAACGAAGTTATAGCTCTTTAAATATGAAAAATATTTCCCAGGTAATTTAAAGCGATAATCATATGAAAATTAGACGACCACAAAAATCATTATTTCTGATAATTTTGTTGATAATATTAAAAGGTTAAGATGGCGATTTGATGGGTGGGCTATTAATATAAAATTTTAGTACAGTAAGTTGACATCAAATGGAAATGGGCAAAGCACAGTTATCAAGAATTAAAAATTTAAATTTAATAAAGGAACAGACGATGGTAGTGAATCTACGATAGTTCTTAAGAAATACTTGACTGCTAATATTTTTACGTATTGTAAGTAAATAATAATCTCTTTTTGTATGTTTGGAAAATATTTTAAAAATACTGTGATACTCAATAATATACATACAGTTATAATGTCGTTGTAGATCATCCCCTGAAGATGCAATTTCAAAAATTGCGAAATATTGGGAAACATAAAATGAAACAATAAACAAATAAACAACACTGACCTCAAGCTCAAAGAAGATTTTCATTTCTAAAATTTAATAAAAAAATATAAATTCTTAATAAATTCTCTATAATTTCTTTTGAAGCGAAATATGTAACAACATTCTGCCCATCCCTGCAATCTTTTCCCGATTTTGCTATAACTCGGGCAATTTCAATCGAATAGCCTTCAAATTTAATATGTGCTATTTTCTTAAGATGTATATGGGAGCTATATCCAAATCTGAACCGATTTTTCTAAAAAACGGTGTATCTATTCAGGGTCCTAAGAAAATAACAAATATCAAATTTGAAGGCTATTCGATTAAAATTGAATGAGTTGTAGCAAAATCGGGAAATGATATATATGGGGACTATATCCAAATCTGAACCGATGTGGACTAAAGTTGATATTTTTCATTCCTGTGCCCTCATAGGTACTTGTGCAAAAAATCATCAACCTTGGTCAACGTCTTCTATTTTGCCCACTTTTGTATGGAAGCGGCAACACTGTGCGATGCTGGAATATACCAACGTTGACGTGTAGCCCCCATATAACGGTACCTGCCGATTCCAAGTATTTTCAAGTTTTTACCAACTGAATTAGATACAATTAGGTATTTTGGGTTACCAGTTATCAAATGATGATGTTCATTTAAAATTGTGGGAATTGGTACTTTTGGAACAGGAAGAAAGCTAAAGGAGGTTGCAAAAAGTTGGCCTTGCCGAACTTATCGCTTCCTACTTGTTTTTGTTCATAATTTACATATTTTTTCTGATAATATTTCGTTTATAACAAAAGATAACAAAATGACATTGCTAATGCACATTTTATCTCCATGTGTGTTTGATTGGTTTTTCACAGAAAGAAAAGGCTACGTAATATGAATGAAATCCTACGTTGTATCAATGAAATTTGTCATTGATTTTGAGCCAACGTAGAGCTTCATTGAATAAATGAAAAAAGTTTCATTGAGTTTCATTGAAGTAAAATTAATGAAATTGTTCATTAATGCAATGAAACTCCTTCATTTATGCAATGAAAAATTTTCGTTAATGTAATGAAACTTTTTCATTAATGCAATGAAACTCCTTCATGCATGCAATAAAACTTCTTCATTGATGCAATGAAACTTTTTATTAATGAAATGAAACTCCATCATTTATGCAATAAAACTTCTTCATTGATGCAATGAAACTTTTCCGTTAATACAATGAAATACTTTCATTGTTGTAATGACACTTCTTCATTTATGCAATGATGCCTTACGTTGGTTCAAAATCAATGACAAATTTCATTGATACAACGTAGGATTTTATTCATGTTATGAAGTCATTTCATACTCACGTAATGCACAAAAATGAAGTCAATGCTAAATATGTTTATTTCATTTTATTGCATTTAGTTTTGACCATTAATACATCAAGTCATATTTAATACCTCAGGTATTAAGCACATTAATGATAGTATTGGGCGTTGTCATCTGTAAGTAAAATTGAAATAAACAAATTGCTAACAAATTGACTAAACAAAAACTTACCTTAGCTGATGGCCTATGCTGCTAATGCTATTCTCCCAATTTATCTTATATTAAATATAAGATAAATTCTATAAATAAATAAATAAATAAATAAATAATAAAAACTTACCTCCAACGTTTGCCGCTTAGTCATCCCCTGTATACGTCCACGATGTTAGGATACAAAATTTTTTTCTTAAGGGAGTAGTGCTTCATTGGCCACGGACAGTCTCCCTAATTCCACTGACCACTGGATTTTCTATTTTTTATCTCCATTACAACTTTAAATGAAAATTAAAAAAGTAAATAAACGAATACATAAAAACTACAAAAAATAATTTAACCAATATTTGAATTTTCATTTCACATTATTAAATACTTCATACTTACTTTCAGCGAAGTTAATTATCCTTTTGAGCGTTGTCATCTGTAAGCAAAATTGAAAACCATAAAACAGTTTTTAGTAATTTATCTGGTTTTCTTTCTAAACATTATTTTACCTTTTACTTTCGCCGTTGGACAGAAAACTATACAACATTTTCTTTTTTAAGTAAGAGATGCTTCTCCGCCATTCCACTCATCTTTAGATTTTCTATTGAATGCTTCCATTACAAGAAAAATATAAATAAAAATTCACTTAAAAGAACAACTGAACACCTAAAAAATAATATTTACATTTTCTTTTCATGTTAAACATATCACAGTTTTAAAGTTGAAAATACCAGACGTAAAATAACTTTTTTTCTCATCCACAACAATGTTCTTGAAAATTGTTTGATGTAGCTAACAAAGCGGTGGTTGTTTTGCCAACACGTGTTTTTCTGCTTGTTAAATACTCACACACAACCACAAATGGAATTCAATGAACGACAATACAAACAATAACAAAGAACTGAGAAGAGCATTCTTTTTAATGTGGATGAATATTTATGTATACCAATGCCAATCGGCGACAGTAGCGAATTTTTGTACAGTTGATGAGGTTTCTGCTAGTTTTGGCAAATATTCATGCATACATATTTATGTATGTGATTCTATACATATGTATGTAGCCAATATACATATAAATGTGTTCTTTTTATGATTGTCAAAAATTTAATTTGTTTAATAAAGACAAAATAATTAGAAGACAAATTTTATAACTTAATAGATTTACAAGGAAAACAAAACGCAAAAAGGAATTTCAAAAATGTTTCATTTATTTTATGAAACTCTTTCATTTATTTTATGAAACTCTTTCATTTATTTACTGAAACTGTTTCATTCATTTTTAAAGCAAACCAAACACATCGAATATATAAATTTTTCGCCATTTTTGCGTACTAGTGTTTTTAGCCCATTCTATTTACTTTGAATTCAAAACATACATATTTTTCTTAAATTTATAAAAATTAAAAGTTTCATTGCATCAATGAAATCCGTTTCGTTTATACAATGAAACCCAAAAATCATTGAATTTTAAATAACGTAAAGTTTCATTGCATGAATGAAACATCTCATTATATTAATGGAACGTTTCATAGCATCAATGAAAAATAATCAATGAAACCCGTTCATTCATACAACGAATCATTTTTCTTTCGGTGTTCTAACACTTTCTGATCATACAAAAGTACGCATTTTTGAAATTGAATTGAATTTAAATATATTTAATAAATTTAGTTAGAAAATTGGAAAGATTTACCAAAGAAAACAATTCTATTCTCTTTCAAACAATTAAAATTGCAATTAATTAAAACAAAAGAAATAAAATAAAATAAAATAAATGAATGAATGCAAAAGAAAATAGAGCTTCAGCCAAATCCAGATGATGTTGCAACAACCGAATAATTTGTGATTTTTTATCAGTTTGCTTTTCGTCGTAACCCAGATGATTGAGGGAAGTAGTCAGAAAACATAAATGTACAACTGACTTTCAAATCGACAAAAAGTATTTATGGATTTTGTTGTTGTTTTATTCATGAGAACAATACAAAAATTCTTGTTGTCTTTTTTTCATATTATAACAAAATATATAAATTCTTTTTGTTTGGTGTATTAGTCACTTTGCTTCATTCGTCCTTTGCTTCTCACTCTTTCAACAGGTCGAGGTTTGATAAGACAATAGACAAAAATAAAGAAATCTAATTAAATTTTTAAAGAACAAAAGACGAACTGAGACAATGATTGCAATTAGCCATGTTATCAGCTGTTCGGACAGGCAGGCAGACTGACAAAAGGAGTAGACAATGAACGTTGGTTGCATTCATTATTTAAAAGTCATTTATTTGAGTGTGGGAGGACAACGAAATCAACAAATTAAAAATGATTTAAATATTCATCTAATTAAAAATGAACATTCAAGCGATGTCATTATCCAGAATGGAAAA
The DNA here is from genome assembly GCF_047663935.1 of Musca autumnalis. Lineage (NCBI taxonomy): Eukaryota > Metazoa > Arthropoda > Insecta > Diptera > Muscidae > Musca > Musca autumnalis. The sequence continues at coordinate 131,026,852 of NW_027411755.1, read as the reverse complement.
TACAGTCAAAGAATAAGAAAAAGAAATACAAATAATAGAGACGTTATAATTGGCGTCGACAAATTAAAATTTATATTCAAGTTTGCTAAAAGCAATATCTTGCCTTCCAAAACATAACGGTTTTAAGTAATAATTATCTTGTAAAATCGACAATTGGCGATTCATTACTTTCAATATCAAATTGTTGTTGCAAGGAATAGCATTCTTCATAAAGGTTGTCATGTTGAGAGAATTTGTCGTCTGTTGCATTTGCAGTTTGGAACATACGTTTCTATTACTCTTAGGATTTTTGGTATTGAAAATGCGTTATATCAATGGTGTCGCCCGATTTTCGGTTAGGTGTTCATAACATTTCTGCAGAGAATTGTCGGTGAAGGTTCACGTTTTGATATAGAACGTCAATTCCCGATTTTCGGTATTTTAAAATTGTAATTGGTATATCGGATTATAATTGGGTTGTGTCTCATTGATATTAAAGATGGGTTACCAGTCGGTCCACAGTGATACGTAAGCTTTTTACGGGTTAAAACCTGCGATTTCTGAACGGAAACATATATTTGAATAAGTTTTACATTGTTCGATAAGTAAAATGTTAACCTTTCTTTCACTTAAAATTTCATCAAAATTGGACAAGTTCCCAATGCACAGTGGTCGCTGCCATTGGCCAAAATTAAAAAATGAAAGTCTAATTATACCCTCAGCCTTTAGGCTAAAGAGGGTATTTACACTTTGATACGACCAAAAATGTGCCTCATCGAAATAATGGTTTTAGACCCTAAGTATGTTTGTACGATATCCGTTTCAGACAATTTTGAGTAGATCTAGCAATGTCCGTCCGTCTGTCTGTCTGTCTGTCCGTCTGTCTGGCTGGCTGGTGCGCACCATAACTCTCGAACGGATCAATCGATTCGGTTCAAATTTTGGGTATCGAAATATTTTGTCCAGATTCGATTTAAGTTCGAAGATGGGCCATATAGGTCCACTCCTTCAGGTACCTCCCCCACAAATGTTCAAAAATTGTCGCAAAACCTTTGCGCACGATAACTCTTGTAGGGAATAACCGATTTGGTCCATACTTTGCACATCGTGTAATTTCTACCAAACTTAGATGAGGTTCCAATATGGACTCAATCGGTCCACTCCTTCGGGTACCTCCCACACAAAATTTCGGAAAAGTTCAGTTTAGGACCTGGTCTCGAATCGCTTTGATTTTTGTTTACGCAAGTTGTATTCGCTGTCCTCTATACGACGCTGTAAGTTTCATTAGGGGCAAGTCAATACTTTCTGAGAAAATGGGCCTGAAATTTACAAAAAACCCTATGACACCGTGTTAGTGGCTGGAGCGCAAGATAACTCTCGAACGGATCTGCCGATTCGGTCCAAAATTTGGCTTTCGTAATATTTTGTCCAAACTTAGTTTAAGTTCGAAGATGGGCTATATCGATCCACTCCTTCCGGTACCTCCCCCACAAAAGTTCGAAAATTTTCGGAAAATTTGAGCGCACGATAACTCTTGAAGGAAGTAACCGATTTGATCCATACTTTGCACATCGTGAAATTTTTACAAAACTTAGATGAAATTCCAAAATGGACTCAATCGGTCCACTCCTTCGGGTACCTCCCACACAAAATTTCAGATAAGTTCAGATTAGGACCTGCTCTCGAATAGCTTTGATTTTTGTTGCAACAACTTGTATTCGTTGCCCACCATACGGAGGTACAAGTTTCATCAGGGGCAAGTCCATTCTTCTTGAGAAAATAGCCTGAAAGATGCAAAAAGCCCCTATAACACCGTGTGTAGTAGATGGAGCGCAAGATAACTCTCGAACGGATGTGCCGATTCGGTCCAAATTTTGGCCTCCGTAATATTGTGTCCAAACATAGTTCAAGTTCGAAGATAAGCCATATCGGTCCACTCCTTCAGGTACCTCCCCCGCAAAAGTTCAAAAATGTTCGGAAAAATTGTGCGCACGATAACTCTTAAGGGGAGTGACCGATGTAATCCATACTTTGCACATCCTAATATATCTACCAGATATAGATCAGGTTCGAATCCGAAACCGATGTAATCCATACTTTGCACATCCTAATATATCTACCAGATATAGATCAGGTTCGAATCCGAAACCGATGTAATCCATACTTTGCACATCCTAATATATCTACCAGATATAGATCAGGTTCGAATATGGACTATATTTGTCTACTCCTTCTGGTACCTCTCACACACAATTTCGGATAAGTTCACTTTCATTTTTGTTGAAGCGATTTGCATTCGCTTCCTCCATTACGACGGTAAAAGTTTTTTCAGGGGCATGTCCATATTTCTTAGGAAAACAGCCCGGAAGGTTACAAAAATCCCTATAACTCTCGAACTGTTCAACCGATTTGGTCCAACATTTGGTCTTCGTCATATTATATCCAAACTTAGTTTCATGGGGCAATACCGGTCCACAACGTCTAGGACGACATCTCTTGAATGGGGCAACCAATTTGGTCTACAATTTGGATCTCCTAATTTTTTTTTTCAAAATTTAATTTAACTTCTAAAATGGCCCATATCGGTCCTCCCTAAAGGTACCTCCCCCACAAAAGTTCAACATTTGTGTCTTAGTGCAGTTAACTACTAATCCACATTTTTGTCGGCAAGTTCAAATGTTGCAAAAGGGCCACAAAATTCTGAAGAGACCTTAAATACATTCGATCTGTCCGTAGGTGAAAGTTTCACTTCACATTGGTTGAGGGTATATATCTGTCGGCAAAGCCGACTGACTCTTTTTTACTTGTTTTTGATACCAAATGTGTTCATGTCGGCTCCTAACATGTTAAATTTCTCTAAAATATATTTGTTATGGATTACTTATTACTCCGCACTATGGATTACTTATTACTGTACTCTTTGAGAATAGCATCAAAAAATAGAAAATTTAACAGGTTGGATTTCGAGGTGAATTCAGTGCATGTGTTTTACTAATGCTGGCCCATTTGGGCAATGCCGGTTTCTAAAATACAGGAGAAGTGTCTAGTTTACGATAAAAAAATTCAAGCTGCCCCAATCCGCCACCCAGTAAGTTATTCTTATTATACCACCCCTGTATAACTGCGAAATCGGGAGGTCCTATATTGAACATTTTTTGCAAGGAGGTATGTTGGAAAATTTGGCTAAAATCGTCAAAATACCGAATATCGGAAGGTATGTTTATATAGGAGCTATACCTAAACTTGGACCAATATTGAACATTGTTCCCTCAAAACTCAAAATGCTAAATTACAGCCAATTTGATTGGAAAATTTGGCTGAAATCGCCAAAATACAAAAAATCGGGCGGTACCTTCATATGGGGCTATACCAAAATGTGGACATCCACTAAATTTTTTTTCTATCCTTTGGGCTCATTACAAATCATTGTTTAAAATTTGAAGGTCGTGGCTCGATTAGATTTTTTTTGGAACTCATTTCCATACAAGTGTGACGTACCACTGATCCAAATTTGGGGTATCATAGAATTTCTGATAATCTTACACAAAGTTCGAAGATGGTTCTCATCGGTCCACTCTTTCCGATACCTTCAAAATTTGTTTGCTAAAATGGTATGCGTTATATAATTTGCGGGGATAACCGATTTAATCCAAACTGTGGCTGTCGCAATATATTAGCTTAACCCAGATATGCCGACGGATTTTCGTGATTTTTCAAAATTGTGTTATTCTGACTGATAATATTACACAACTAAAGAAAAAATAAAGAAAAATATTGTATAATTATAAATTCGTATGGGATGTTCGATGCATCCAACAGACTGCCGCAGCTAGTCTGTATATGAATTAATAAGATGAAGCAGTCGGTCTGCTTTCGTTGAGTGTATTAATTAATGAAAGACTCAGGCGTCTTTACAGTTTGGGTTTTGGTAAGGCACTGACTTTTATTTTCAATATTTTCACTTAGTAGCTAATTTACAAATTATTTCTTAACCTAGACTATCAATAATTCTTATCTCTAAACTCCTCATTGACCAACCCAAACAACCCGTTGATCAATGAAGAATATTTCTCGCAATGTGTGTCATAAAACTGTCATAGATGTAGCAACTCGCAAGTGCAACAAGCAATGCACCATAAACACTATTGATAAGAGCTACCACTGCGTGTGGGATAATAAACGCTTATCTTCTAAGTACCCTGAACTTAATTTACCACTTATGACTAGTGCTCATACAAATATTTATTGATTTAGGCTGCTGGAAACTCGAATGGAAAATGTATTCTTTATTATCAGAATTTCCAGCGTCTCGGCACAAAAAGTAAAAGTATGTACAAAAGTATTTTGTACAAATATTTTCTATCTTGGATTTCCGTTTCATTTCAATAGCACATTTCAAATTTTTATTTGTTACTTCATTTTAGTTGACATTCGACATATATCCTACGACATGTTTCTATATATTGTTTTGTACACTTATGAAGTACCTTTCAACAAAAAGTGTTCTTCGATAAAGTCCCGTTATTTTTTTTTACAAGTTTCTTTCAAAAGCCCAAAATTTGTACGGTTTGAAGTGTTTCCCCGAAATAGAACATTCTTTAATACGAATGCAAATTTTGAATGCTAATGTTACGATTTTTTAAAATTGGAACGAATAAAATCCATTTCATATTTAAAACGCTAATATTGGTCAAACGGTGAAATTTGGGTACAGTTCTACGTGAAACTTCAAATTCCTATGACTCTTATTCCATAATGGGGTCCAATGTTGGCATCAAGATAAGTTGATCGTTAAAATATCGGGTGATTTTTTATTACTTTGGGTCTGAGCCAGCATGCTATATATGAAAAAAACAGATACTTCCTATACACAGAAAGAAAATAGGTTGAATTTTTGAGGCCACTATAATGAATATTATAAGGAAAAGCAAGTAGTCGTTTCCCGAAGCAATTAATCATTATTAGCAGGTTTCCGTTGGCAAAACCTATTACTTCTTGCATCTCCGGGAAGAGAAGAACTAAAGAAACCATCAACATTGCCGAGTTGGCCGCCTCACGGAATCGAAACTTACAAAATATTGCTGTACTAAATTTACGAATATTTTCAGTTTTCAGTTTGGCTCAGACCCAAAGCAATAAAAATCACCTGATATTTTAACGATTAACTTATTTTAATGCCAACATTGGACCCCATTATGGAATATCATTCGATTTTAATTAGTTCTCTATAAATCTAACAAGAAACTGTCAACTTATGCCGAATTTTTAACATATTACAGACAATTAAAGGCCACAGCCTTAAAAACGTCTTATTTACTTAGTATTAATGTCATCGTTTAACCAATTTTAGTGTTTTAAACTTGAAATGGCTTTTATTCGTTCCAATTTTAAAGAATCATAACAGTAGCATTCAAAATTTGCAGTCGTACTCAAATTATTAAAAAATATAACGGGTCTTTATCGAAGCAACACTTTTTGTTGCTAGATACTTCATAAGTGTACAAAACAATATATACAAACATATCCCAGGATATCACTGTGCGACACGAAATTTATTAACACTATTTTGACACCGCAGCGACATAGAAGACCAAAAATAAGAAGATACGTGTCCCGGCGTTTTTCCTTATCACTTCAACTTTCGCGGTTATTGGCTCCCAAAGACCTGAGGCCTTGATGTCAAAAGGGATCAGTTTGTCAGGCACATATCTTCTAAACCGCTATGAACTTGGGTTTACTCGTAGAGGAAAAGTTGTAGCTATCGTCTTAAAGAATAATAATTGTGAACACGTAAAATCCATTCAACCTCACCTTCAAGGTCAAAATCGTCAAGGTCAATATTCCCTTTTATTTAGACCTTAGATCTTAGTAAACAACTTTCTAGAAAATACGAACTCTGTAGAAACGGTTCCTAATGGTCCAAATAGCAAATCAAATGCGATTTTTACCCTCCTTTCTCGGTTCCTGCTCCGTAGATACTAAACCGTTCAAAATTCAAGAAAACAATTTACCAATATAATGTAGCAAAAATATCAGCAAACAACTTTCTGAAACATACGAAATCTCTATGATCGGTTCTTAAATGTGAAAATAGCCAGAAACTTTTGAAAATATTCGATTTTTATACTTTTTTCTCCGATTCCGGTCCACAGATACCGAACCGCCCAAAAATTAAGGATACAGTCAACTTCAAAATTGTACCTAAGATTTCAATAAACAACTTTCTAGAACATAAAAAGATTCTAGAAACGGTCCTTTAAAAATTAAATTATTTTTAACGTTTCCCCCAGCTCAGGTCTGGAAATAACATATTATTTAAAACTCAAGGAAATTTGAAAGGCTTGTTATTTACAGACCTGAACAGGAAAGAATGATCTAAAATAATCGTGTTTTGAGCTTGAAGAACCGTTCCTAGAATCTATTAATGTTCCAGGAAGTTGTTTATTGAAATCTTAGGTACATTTTTGTAGTTGACTGTACCTTAATTTTTGGACGGTTCGGTATCTGTGGAGCAGAACAGGAGAAAAAAGTATAAAAATCTAATATTTTCAAAAGTTTTTGGCTATTTTCGCAATTAAGAACCGTTCATAGACATTTCGAATGTTCCAGAAAGTTTTTTGCTGATATCTGTGCTACATTATTGTTGTTATTTTTTTCTTAAATTTTGAAAGGTTTAGTATATATGGAACGGAAACCGAGAAAAGAGGATATAAATCGCATTTGTTTAGCTGTTTTGGCCATTAAGAACCGTTTCTACAGAGTTCGTATGTTCTAGAAAGTTGTTAATTAAGATGTATGGTACATTTTTTTAGTTGGTTGTTTGCTTCAATTTTGATCGGTTTGATATCTGTAGACTAAAATCCAGGAAAAAATTAAAAGTGACATTTGACCTTGACGATTTTGACTTTGAAGGTGAGGTTGAATGGATTTTATGCGTTCACATTTATTATTTTTTAATACGAGAGCTACAACTTTTCCTCTACGAGTAAACCCAAAATCTTAGCGGTTTAAAAGATATGTGCCTGACAAAATGATCCCTATTGACATCAAGGCCTCAGGTCTTTGGGGGTCCATAACCGCGAAAGTTGAAGTGATAGGGAAAAACGCCGGGACACGTATCTTCTTATTTTTGGTCTTCTATCACGCTGCGGTGTCAGAATATGGTTAATAAACCATGACTCAAAAAATTACATACAGTGTGTTCGTCGAATGTCAACTAAAATGAAGTAACAAGTGAGAATTTGAAATGTGCTATTGAAATGAAACGGAGTGTTCGTATGCAAAATACAAATGTAGTTTTGTTATGTTTGGGGCATAGTCATTGGAGAATTGAGTAATAACTTGCACCAAATCACCATTAAAGTTTTTTTTTTTTTTTAAACAATTCCATGATTTTAGGTAGAATTTCCTGATCACATGCTGAAATAATAGCATCGGTGTCCTCCAGATTTTACTTCTCTCTTTTCACTGACGTATCAAGCCATCAGTGAGAAGAGCAAAGCAAGATCTGTTACAATAACGCAATATCGTCATCGCTATTTGAAACAGTGGAATAAAGATTTCGAAAAAAATCAGCTTCAACATTTAATAATGGAGGAGATATTTTTTTTAAATTCGCTCCAACTACTTCTATAAAAGTTGCTGGCCTAATAAAGAAATAATAGTTTTATTGTTTTCTAAAGTATTCTCCATTATGATTTATACACGCGGAACTATATGAACAGCTTTTGGTAGAAATGTTTTTTTAGCCTCTTGAAACGCAAAATACCAAATTGCAACCAACTAGGTGGTGAAATGGGACGAATACCTTCAAAACTCCTTAAAGTGTCCCATTTTACCACCGAATTGGTAGTTCATGACTTCAATTGCACTCATGAAAATTCGATGGAAAATATCGAGTCTTTGCGGCTCCATTTGAACTCATACAAAAGAACATCATGATTTCACTTGGAACCACTTCCTTTTAATTTGGTGGCATAAAATATGCTCCATAGTATGGTGGAGGGTATACAAATTAAACAACAAGGTTACGTAGCTTGAGATTGCAAAATGCCTAAAACTTTAAAGTTTACAATGAAATTGACACTTGATTGCACTTCCTTAACTCCTTACGCTTTCATCTTGTTCAAAAATACGTTCAAGCATCTGAACGCAACGCCCTATTTAGCATGTTTAATTATCTGGTTAACAAGAAAATGCTTCTTACCCCAAGATCGCACCTAATTGACACCACACCACAGCATTTTGTGTAACATTTGTATAACATTTGAAAAGTGTGTATGTAATTAAAAACCACTTAAAGTTGTATTCTATCATCACGTTATACTTGACCGACCATTTATTTTCTCAACATTCCTACAAACACACAATTCAGTGATAGATAAAATTGCAACGATAGCAACCACATTCACAAGAAGAAAAGCATGTACTATACAATTTAAAAAGGGATCCAGTTACAATAGCCAGAAGTCTTCATTTTCCACAAGACAAACTGCCTTTGCAAATACAAAAGGACATTTAACAATAACTGACAATGTTTGTGTGAAACAATTTTTAAAATAAAACAGCAAGAGAAATACCACCAACACAACTAGTTCTTATAAAAGAAATAATAATAAGACACAAAACCCAAATTAAAAACAAACATAAAAGGGACAACATTCGTAATTGTTGACACATTTTTTGTTATTTCTTTGAAAACAAGTGTTGAAATTAAACAGAATGATGGACGACTGAAGGACGTGTAAATAAAAGGATTTTTTAAGAGGGTATTGCATAAAATATTGGAGTGAGAATGGTATAATATTTGAAAGGATATAAAATATCGTCAAATAAATTGAGGCGATGTATGAGCAACAAACCGAATATTAAATGACTGAAATCTTTGGAATATGTAAGCCAACATTACGCTGAGAGGTCAAACAACCAGTAAAATTAGCTGTGGAAAATTCGAAGCCGTGGTCTTTTAGCATGATGATATGTTCCCATACACATCCCCGAAGGGACACGGTAGACTTCTCACATATTAATAAGTGCACGCCGATGCATATTAGCTCATTGATATGGCAATTTAGAGTCGATTTAGTCATCCTGTCCGTCATGTTTTGTTATATTCAGTTCAGAGTTAACATAGCCCCTTTATATATTTTCATCCTATTTAATGTTTAGTTGTTAAGATAGATAAAATAGTCGGCCCCGTCGGAATTTGGTCTTTTCCTGCTCACAGAAGTTTTTTATTTAGTTAAAGTGTGCCCAAATGCTATTAGTTTGTTGTTTAACTCCCGTCATGTACATAGTTGTCTTTGACACCTTTATTAAGTTTCGCAGAAATCCAGTCTATAACATGTTTTTGCTGGTTTTCCAACCAAAAATTAAAAATATCCAAAATTTTAAGTTTTACGAAATCTGGAAATTGATTTCTTTTTAATTCGCAACTATACGCAAAATTTCTTTTCAAAAACTGTTAGCTGATATCGCCAAATATATATATGGTAACATGGGGCGCCTTCGCCACGTTTTTTTCAAAATGTTCTCATATCGACATCATTAAAGTTTTTCCAAATATTAGTTTTGGTAAGAATATTAGCATGTCTTGACTATAAGTTTTGATATATAAATGATTATAATTTTGTTTTTAAAATATTATTTTTGAGCATTTACAAAATGTCTAAAAAGTGGCGAAGCCTCCCCACCCATGGGGTAGCTTCGCCATCGACATAGGACATATATCAACGGACTCTACCATACTTCCTCCCCAAATATCAACATTATGCATAAAAGGAACATGTTTTCTATTTAATAATCAAAAATGATTCTAAAATTTACAAAAAGAAACATATTCTAGCCGTTAATTGAAGTAGGTACCTTGAATTTAGGAATAAAAATGAAATATTTGCCAAATTAGATAGGTTTAGCACAATATTTGATTTCAACTTCACATTATAGCGTGGTATATCAATAGCATAAAGAATTTAAGTTAAACCCGACATATTTCTCACATTAACCCACAACACCTCTATCATGGCGTAGCCGCCCCACCCCCTACATAGTTCATAATATGAATATATTGACATTTATAATTACTTTTATCATGCAAATTATTTGGATTTATATTCTTCAGTAGTCGTCTATTAACGGTATAAAATATAATTTTGATATCACAAAAGGTATACAAGATATCACAAAATATACCTACCATAAATATTTTTCGCAATACCCCAAAAACATGAAACCGCGTGCATCAGCAATCATATATTTGATAGAAATGCCAATTTTTGGGAGATGAAAGATCTTCGTTAAACTCACAATTTTTCCTTTAATGGAATTTCTGTAGCAGTTATAATTATCAAGAAAATCGGTGCTGGCGAAGGCGCCCCAGTGGCGAAGCCGCCCCATGTTACCATATTTACGAGAATACGCCTCGATACCGAAAGTTCTACTCCACAGAACACATGGACGATACCACAGACTACATCAAAAACATAACTTACAGACACAACCAATTACAATGTGCAACAAAATCAAACTTTTTTAAAATTATAAGAAACCCCGCACAGATTATGAAAGAGGACCAAAAAAAGAAGACACGCGTTTTGAAAGTTTACGTCAGGAAGTAACCTAAATAGGCGTGGCAAGTTCCGCCCATTTCTACAGGTTTTGAAATATTCGACATCAGATTCCTTGGAATCCTTGCATTTTAGGTATAAAGTGTCTTTGGCAAAATTACTGACAACAATGCGGGGTATCTTTTTATGAAAATAATTAATCCTCATGCGAGTCACTAAAGGGGTCTTTTTGGTCCCTTTTTCAAAAACGTTTAAAAATTCCTTTAAAATGTGATCGTATTAGATCAAAATATTCTACAACATTATTTGCCATAAAATTTTACTATAGGTCCCCGAATACACCAATGTGTTATACTTTTATTGTTGTACTTTATCTGAGTTTATTAAGTTTTGTCCCACAAAACTTCATTCTAGATAGAAGACGTCAAAGACAAATCTCCATCAAATTTCAATATAAGTAGCCGAATAAATGAAATATGTACTTGCAATATATATCAAGAAAATATATACATCAAGTTTGCCAATAAAACACCCAAATATTTATACCCTATACCACAATGTGGAAAAGGGTATTATAAGTTTGTTTTGGTAAAAATTCATGTAACACCGCGAAATATTCGTCGGAGACCCCCAATGTGGTATACCAATCTTCATATCTCGACGAGATAAAGCGATTTTGAGATGTGTGTCTGTCCGTCCGTCCGTCCGTCCGTCCGTCTGTCCATTATAAATTGTAAACACGCTCCAGGCCGCAATTATGGACCGATCGTCACGAAATTTTGTATGGAGGTCGGGTCCAGATCAGAATAGATCCCTATTCTTATTGGTGATGATCGAGAAATATTAAGCGGGTGAAGTGGACCAAAAACAAAATTTTTATCCGATTTTGTAGCGGCTCTGTATGTCGCAATTATAGTCCGATCGCCTCGAAATTTTAAATAATGTAAGATTATATGACAAAGAAGAAGCTTGCAATTTGAAATGGTGATCGGATGATGTTTAGAGGGTTAAATGGACCACAACATTTGTGTGAAAATTTTTAATATACCGGTAATATCTTTATTCCTGGACCACACATTCCGCCCACATAAATAATATTTGGAAGGACAACTCTTGCCCTTTCAATTAATGCCAATTATGTTGATTTATGTGGTCAGATAACAGAGTTACAGCCTAATATATCGAGTGTTTTGCTTGTAATGTAATCAAAAGCATACTAGAGGTCGCAATTATAGATCAATAGTCACGAAATATTGCACGAGGTAGGGGTTTAGGTCGAAGAAGATGCCTACAATTTTTGATGATGATCTGATATTATTTAGCGGGTGCAATGGACCATTACTTTTGTATGCTAAATAAAAACATTTTATTTTTGGTCCATATTTGAATCCCTGGAGGCCATATACCGGCAAAGTCGCCTATATATGAAAAATTAACTACCGATCTTTCCTCTGATGAAAATTGCAATAATATGTGTGCTTGGTAACGGACCTACTACCTAAGATATAATGAGTTTTGCGAAGAGAACCACATCTTCCTCCCATGCTACAAATTTTCTCTATCATGACAGACAAATCTCAGTTCTTACAAATTGCGTGGAACCCTATCATATTACCTGTCCAATTGTCCAAAATTTAAAGATGTAGCAGAAATTGCTAAACAACGCCACTTTTCGAATTTAAGAATATTTCTTAACATGTACTGTATATAATTGTTCCACAAACATTCCAGTAGGGACAAGGGAGCCTTCTCTCATATAAATGAGAGCTCCCCGATTAATATCAGCTCAATGATATGTAGACAGCGGAATTTCATGCAACACCTATTTTTGTAAAATTTGCATATTTTTGGCTTCTAATTAAATTCCAATCGAAATATATCACATATGCAAAAATATGCGAAATATATAAATTAAGCATATGCAAATATTATTTTTGCATATGGAAAATTTCTGTATATCACATATTTTCGTATGCTACATATATTTCAATAATATCTTCTAAAATGTTTATGTGTACATTTTTCTGTTTGAATTTCACTTCAGACAAGTGAATAAAATAGAGAAATCTGTAACCAGAGCCACAATCTTCAAAATGTCGAAAATGGGGAGCTTTCGTTGTATGGGAGCTATATGAACGCCTAGACCTATACCGACAAATTTCAGATGGAAAGTTTAATACCCCCAAAGAAGACTTAACACCAAATTTTAGCCAATTCGGTGGGATATTGAGACCATAACCTTCAAAGTACAGAAAATCGGTAGGTTCTGGTTATGGGAGCTATATGAAGACGTGGACATATAATGACAAATTTCAGGTGGAAAGTTTTTTACCTCCAACGAAGACTGAATACAAAATGTCAGCCACTTCAGTTTGATATTGAGGCCACAACCTTCAAAATACCGGGTATCGGGAGGTACGGTTCTACGGGAGCTGTATGAAGACCTGGAGCTATACCGATAAATTTCAGGTCGAAAATTGTGATGAACGAATACTTAATACAAGCTTTCAGCCAATTCGATGGGATATTTAGGGCACAAAGTCATGCATATGGTTTAGCAAATATGTCAAAATATGCAAAAAATTAGGTCCAGACTAAATTTCCGTTCTAAAATTACTTATTGGTGCCACCATAGTACAATTGTTTGCACACCCGCCTTGCACGCTGAAGGTCGGGCGTTCGATTCCAGGCCAGCAAACATCAAATTTCCAACGATGGCAAAATACCCCTCAGTAAAGTTGGCGACATTTTCTGAGTATTTCAACCATGTACAACTTCTCTACAGGTGGTGTTTTAAGACATGCCTTTCGGACTCGGCGATAAACAGTAGGCCCCATATTATTGCTGTAATATGAATCGTGGTGCACGCCCTGTCCCTTCTGTGATGTTTATGGAACAATTATTATATTGTTATTTAAACTTAATGTGATAAGGTGGCAGACTCCAAAAATTTATTTCTTACAATTAGCTTATTTGTCCAAAAAGAAACTTTGATTTGCTGAAAGCTAACTCGCAGGGTAGTGGTGTAGGGTATCGTATGGTCGGCCCTGTCCGACTATAGCCTTTGCTTACTTGTTTTTGAATAAATTTGTTTTTTCCTTTTGCGAGTTGATGCATGAAAGTAACATGAAATTTAGTTCTAGACAAAAGGTGTTAAAAGAAGAAATATTCTATATAAAATTTCATTCAGTATAGAATATTAATGCAGTCAGTTTTATCGGAGCAGGATTAGCTGCCATCATTAGAGTATTTAGGACCATGCCAAAATCATGAATGTTGGGACTCGTATGTCAGATATATTCACAGGACAATAGCCGTAGACTATCCCCGCATTTTCACCCACAATATCAGGAACCTATGACTTATCCTGATAACGTTATTTTACTTTATAGTACTAAAATACGTAATTTTACAAAGTCCGATCTGGGTTATCAATATTTTCCCTAAATATATTCACCATAGATATTTCAAAAACAGTTTGGATCGAGTACACATAATCTTCTGAAAGAATTTATTATGAACAAGTAAAAAAGTGTTAAGTTCGGCCGGGCCGAACTTTTCATACCCTCCACCATAAAATATTCTAAACTAAAATGGAATAATTAGTTTTCATTCCTGTCCCCAACTTTAAGTGGGTACGTTAAAATGTCAGATAATGTACATAAAATGTTTCATTCGGTGGGCCCTTTTTTTATGGTGCCTATATCTAACTATGCATGTTGACAATTTTTGGTGGGTTAGAAATTGGGAGGTACCGTTATATAGAGGTTATAATAAAACATGGACCTATGTTGACAGTTTTTAATGGGAGCCTTTAATGTCAAATAACTCCTAATCCGGTTAACAATTGTAGCTAGAATCCTCAAAATACCGAAAATCGGTACATAACGTGGGAACTTCAAATGTCATTAACAGTTAGTTCGGAGGTATGTGGGCTATACGAAAATATGAACATAAATGCACAATTTTTGTTGGCTTTTAAATTTCAAATTACAGACAGTTTGTCCAAAAAATAAAGCTAAGGTACGGAAAATCGGGAGGTTTGTTTTGGGGCTATACCAAAACATGGACCTACGTTGGTTAAACATTTTAAGTAAAATCCTCAAAGTACCGAAAATCGGGAAGTATCGTTATATTGGGGCTATGTTGAAAATTGTTGATGCAGATGTGTGGTGACCACTACAACCTTCAAATGTCAAATTACAGTTAGTTCGGTTAAAAATTGTAGCTAAAATTGCCAATTACTGAAAATTGGGAGGTACCGTTATATGGGAGCTATATCCGAACATGGACCTATGTTGACAATTTTTTACGGAGAGGTGTTGTGACCACTAAGAACTTCAAATGTCAAATTACTGCTAGTTCGGTTTAATATTGTAGTTAAAATCTTCAAATTACTGAAAATCGGGAGGTACTTTTATATGGGAGCTTTATCAATACATCGACCTTTCTTGACAATTTTTGGTGGAGAGGTGTGGTGACCATAAGAATTTCAAATGTCAAATGTTCAAATTACAGATAATTCGGTTAAAACTTGTAGGTTATATTCTCAAAATACCGAAAATCCGTTATATGGGGATACCGAAATCCGTTATACCGAGGTACAGTGATATGGGCTATACCAAAACATGGACCTACGTTCATAATTATTTCGAATATAAGTTTTTTGGTCACTAAGAACCCTAAATATTAAATTATAGCTAATTCGATCAAGAAATGTGAATTTAAACGTTAAAATACCTGAAATCGGGCGGTAACGTTATATGGGGGCTATTCCAGAACAAGGACCTATGTCCACTAGTTATATAAGTTTATTGACATTTAAGAACCCTAAATGCCAATTTATAGCTAAATCGGTCTGTAAATGCAACTAACAACGTCCAAAATGCCATAAATCGGGGGTACCGTTATATGGGGGCTATACCAAAACGTGGACCTATGTCCACAACTTTTGTTATATAGGTTTATTTACACTTAAGAATCCTAAATGTCATATTATAACTTAATCGACCTGAAAATGTAGCTAAAAACGTCAAAATACCGTAAATCGGGGGGCACCGTTATATGGGGGCTATACCAAAACGTGGACCTATGTCCACAAGTTTTGTTATATAACTTTATTGACATTTAAGAACCCTAAATGTCAAATTATAGCTACATCGGTCTGAAAATGTAGCTATAAACGTCAAAATACCGTTATATAGGGGCTATACCAAAACGTGGACCGATATAGCCCATAAGCGAACTTGACCTGCCTGCAAACAAAAGACGTATTTTCCCAAAATTTCAGACAATTTTGGTGGAGAGGTGTGGTGACCACTAAGAACTTCAAATGTTCAAATTACAGCTAATTCGGTTAAAACTTGTAGGTAAAATCTCAAAATACCGAAAATCAGGAGGTACCGTTATATGGGAGCTATACCAAAACATGTAGCTTTGTTCATAATTTTGTCGAATATAAGTTTTTTGGTCACTAAGAACCCTAAATATCAAATTATAGCTAATTCGGTCTAGAAATGCGACTTAAATCGTCAAAATACCGTAAATCGGGGGGTACCGTTATATGGGGGCTATACCAAAACGTGGACCTATGTCCACAACTTTTGTTATATAAGTTTATTTACACTTTAGAACCCTAAATGTCAAATTATAGCTAAATCGGTCTGAAAATGTAGCTAAAAGCGTCAAAATACCGCAAATCGGGGGTACCGTTATATGGGGGTTATACCAAAGCGTGGACCAATATCCACAACTTTTGTTATATAAGTTTAGTGACGCTTAAGAGCCCTAAATGACAAATTAGAGCTAAATCGGTCTGAAAATGTAGCTAAAAACGTCAAAATACCGTAAATCGGGGGGTACCGTTATATGGGGGCTATACCAAAACGTGGACCTATGTCGACAACTTTTGTTATATAAGTTTATTTACACTTAAGAGCCCTAAGTGTCAAATTATAGCTACATCGCTCTGAAAATGTAGCTAAAAACGTCAAAATACCGTAAATCGGGGGGTACCGTTATATGGGGGCTATACCAAAACGTGGACCTATGTCCACAACTTTTGTTATATAAGTTTATTTACACTTAAGAGCCCTAAATGTCAAATTAGAGCTAAATCGCTCTGAAAATGTAGCTAAAAACGTCAAAATACCGTAAATCGGGGGGTACCGTTATATGGGGGCTATACCAAAACGTGGACCGATATAGCCCATCATCGAACTTGACCTGCCTGCAAACAAAAGACGCATTTTCCCAAAATTTCTCCATTTTTGTGGATGCTAGAGTGATTACCACAGACGGACGGACGGACGGACGTGCACAGATCGACTCAGAAGTTTACCCTGATCAAGAATACTTTATAGGGTCGCAAATGAGTATTTCAATGCGTTACAAACGGAAAAACAAACTTAATATACCCTCCATACTATGGTGGAGGGTATAAAAAGCGAAAGCTTCTGGAGATGTTAAATATTATAGCTACAAGTTTCTTTTGTTCAGAGACTCATAATGCAATTTGATTTGGAACATTTCTTCTTTTGACACAGCCCCCAAAAAGTGATGTATTTTAGGAGATTTTGACTCAGTATGGAATAAATTTTAATTAAGAGTCTAAAAGTTTGGATCGAGCACACATAATCTTCTGAAAGAATTTATTATGAAAAAAATCAATAAGATATATTTTGTGACCGCAGATAACGAAAATGTGAAAAATCGGTAGAATATGATACTAAATCATATATAAAAAGCGAACGCTTCTGGAGATGTTAAATATTATAGCTACAAGTTTCTTTTGTTCAGAGACTCATAATGCAATTTGATTTGGAACATTTCTTCTTTTGACACAGCCCCCAAAAAGTGATGTATTTTAGGAGATTTTGACTCAGTATGGAATAAATTTTAATTAAGAGTCTAAAAGTTTAACAAATAATTTCTACCTATAATATCTAATTTAGTAACGTCATTTTCTTACCAAAGTATTTTACTCAAATATCTGGTTTGTTCTAGGACTTACAATGAAATTTTGTGTAGAATATTTCTTCTTTTAACACCTTTCGTCTAGAACTAAATTTCATGTTACTTTCATGAATCAACTCGAAAAAAGAACAAAACAAATTTGTTCAAAAAATATTTGGGTATTTTGTTGTATATATTTTCTTGATATATATTGTAAATACATATTTCATTTATTCGGCGACTTATATTAAAATTTGATGGAGAATATTTTTGTCTTTGACGTCTTCTGTCTAGAATGAAGTTTTGTGGGACAAAACTTAATAAACTCAGATAAAGTACAACATTAACCCTAAAACGTGATTTAACTTTTCGCAGATTCCTGGCGTTTAGGTACGATTTAGAGTTTTGACGTTTTCGGGGACCTATAGTGAAATGTTATGACAAATAATTTTGTAGAATATTTTCATCTGATACAATCACATTTTAAAGGAGTTCTTAAACGTTTCTGAAAAAACGTACCCCTTTGGTGACTCGCATGAGGGTTATTTTTTTCATGAAAAGATACCCCGCATTGTTGTCAGTAATATTGCCAAAGACACTTCATACCTAAAATGCAAGGATTCCAAGGAATCTGATGTCGAATATTGCAAAACCTGTAGAAATGGCGTAACTTGCCACGCCTATTTAGGTTACTTCCCGACGTAAACTTTCAAAATGCCGATACACGTGTCTTCTTTTTTCGGCCCTTTTTCATAATCAGGTCGAATTATTTTGACCACATCTAATATTAGATTTACATTTTTAATAATAATCTTAATTTACATACCATTACCCGCATTTTCCATTTGTAAAAAATATGTAATATCAACAGATCGGGTTTTGGCGCCAAAATACCTAAATTGTTTAATTACGACTGAATGCAAGAAATAAACGGAATGAAAATTATGCTGATTTGCGTTGACGGTGAATATCGACGTCGTATGAACCACGAGCTCTATCAGCTATACAAAGACATGAATATAGTTAAATGTATCGAGATGCAACGATTGCGTTGGGTAGGCCATATCATGAGAATGAGCGATGATGAACCCGCTAAAAAGGCGTATGAATACATGCCACATGGCGGTGCACGCAGAATCGGCAGGCCTAAGCTTCGATGGAGCAAACAAGTGGATGAAGAAATGGAAAGGCGCGGTATTCCAAAAAGTCAAGCGAAAAACAGAGAAGAATGGAGATCTTTTCTTAGTCCGGTCTATGGAACAAATGTTCTATAATGGGCCAACTAAGTAAGTAAGTAAGAAAATTATGACATCTTTGATAGCTTGACATGTCGCTGTGGGCCGCTGCCAGATTGTTTTTTTTTTTTTTGGTTTTGGAGGTTTGAAAGTGTTAAGAATATAATTCCGTCATTATTTGATTTAAATCACTGACTTAAAAAAATGACTTTTTGCCTCAGAAACCTCATTGGTCACATCGTGGGATGTACAAATTATTTGCTTTGATTTTTATTAATATTGTTGTTTTTAATTAAAATTACAAGTTATAACACATAGCTCCTTTTTGGACTTCTCCGTATGGATTTAACAATGAAAAAACTAATAAAAACCATATCTTAAAATATTTTAATTACTCTTAGAAAAAATCGGTTCTCTTTCCAATGCAATCATCCAGAATAGCATTCTCTTCGTGTGCACCTCTGCTCTACAATCAGTAGAAACGCGTAGCGCAATAGAGCGTTAATGGAAGAAAAGGAGAGAGGAGAAACGGCTTTTCTGCAGGAAAAGAGAAAAATTGCAAAGCGGGAGTGTGAAAAATCGTAATGTACATGAGCCACAATGAAATACGAAAATTCTACCAAAGAGTAGTGAAACATCAAACAAATAGCTTTGGTGCACGTACATCCTATTAATTTGGTAGCTGATACAAATAGTGCGCTCAAGACATGAAAAGAACATTTTTCCTAACTGTTGGTATACAATACTAGCGAAGACGACGAATTTACCATAGATCCAATTCCGGCCAAGATGAGGTAAAGACAGCAATAAACCGGCTGAAGATTAATAAGGCAGCAAGAGCCAATGGAATGCCAGCCGAACTGTTTAAAACCGGAGGCGACACAATGATAAGGAGTATGCATCAGCTAGTTAGTACCATCTGGCAAGAATAACTCGTTCCCGACGATTGAAACCTGATTATCCTGTGCCCTGTCCACAAGAAAAGGAGATAGGTCTATATTTCCTATCTATAGGGGCAAAAGTCTGGTACTTTTTGCTTACAAGATAGTGTCAAAGATATTGGGCGAACGCCTAACGCCATGGTCAACGAAAGAATTCGGCCATATCAATTCGTCTTTAGACCTCGCAAATCCACCATTGATCAGACATTTACCCTGCGGTAAATCCTAGAGAAGAGCCAAGAGATGCAGATCGACACCTAACACTTTTTTGTCGATTATAAAGCAGCCTTTGACAGCTCCCTACGTTCAAAGGTATTCCAAACCGCGTTTGAATTTGGCATCCCCACAAAGCTCATTCGGCTTTGTAAGATGACTTTAACTGATCACTGGATCTCGTATGCAAACGTCAAAACAAATGGTACAATTTACACCAATAGCCAAATGTTACTTGCTTATGCTGATGATATAGGCACTATGGGCCGAT
Organism: Musca autumnalis; assembly: GCF_047663935.1. Taxonomy (NCBI): domain Eukaryota; kingdom Metazoa; phylum Arthropoda; class Insecta; order Diptera; family Muscidae; genus Musca; species Musca autumnalis. The sequence goes on along the minus strand of NW_027411755.1, from coordinate 131,006,694 downwards.
CAGTAAAAGAAGTAACTGACACTATTAAGAATGTCAATGGAGAATCTACTAAATGGATCTGGTGGTCGATCAGTAAAAGAAGTAACTGATACTATTAAGAATGTCAATGGAGAATCTACTAAAATGGATCTGGTGGTAAATGGCGACAAGTCGATGGTTTCGACGGGCTATACGTCCATAGAACTCGAACCAACTGTGGAAGCTGGTTCATATAAATTTAGGTAGTTAAAGATTTTGTCTACCTGGACACTGCCATAAGAACAATAAACAACATAAGTTAAGAAGAATAGTACTGGCTAACATATGCTAATGGCTATCATAAGCAGTTTAAAAGCAAAGCCACATCTCGTCAAACAAAAATAACACTTTATAAAATACTGATAATACCAGTGCTAATGTATGGTTCCGAAGCCTGGGTACTTGCATAAGCAGATACGGCATTGCTTTCTTAGTTTGAGAGGGAAATTCTTCGAAAGACCTACGGGCCAATATCCGTTGGCGGTAAATATCGCACAGTGTCTCAGAAATCGATTTTCCTGGCCAAAACCCCCAATTTTTTGTCAACGATTGTTAATTTCTATATGGAATTCGATAGTAAACATATTGAAACTAAAGAAAGAAAAAAACCAGATCAAAATATTGGAAGGTGTGGGTGTGGCGTGTTCCTAAATAAGAAAAATGTTTCCCAATTTTGGAAAATATGTAATTTTTGCAAATTTCTAGAGAAAGAAACAGCTACTTCTCAGAAACTATCTTTATTATATAAAAGAGCTTAATGATAAGTAAGTGAGTGGGTGAGTGACAGATCATCGCACAGACGAAACGGATGGAGCTAGAAGCTAGAAATTTTGAGTGTGGTTTGCTGTTGGTGTGAAGGGGTGATATAAGGCTGGGTTTTTGGAAATTCGAACTAGAAGGGCACGGAAAGTACTAAACATGGTACCCTTTGTATTAGGCAAACGGGAGGAGTTAGAATTCAGAAATTTGGAAAGAAGGTCACTAATGGAGAGTTAGAAAGATGTACCAAAGGGTTTTTGGAAACAATTGTATGAAAAGTATATGTATAGTATATGTACTTTTAGCGGATATAGATAGAATCTTGATATTTGGTATGCGAATCAAGGTAGGAAAGTGGTACTGATATAAGGAAATGGTTTTGGAAATTCGTACTTATGTGTACAAAAATGGTACCAAATTTAGTACAGCTTGGATTTGAGTGAACTGATACAACTAGAATCCTGAAATATGAAACAAAGATTAATCTTGTAGTATAGGATTGAGGTAGTTTTGGAAATTCGTACTTACGTATACGAAAAGTACTAAATGTTACTAAATTTGGTACAATTTGGATGTGGGTGAACGGATAGAGCTGGAATCGTGAAATTTGGAATTAAGATTACTGTGGGAGTATGAGACTGAGGATATTTTGGAAATTCGTACCTATGGGTACGAGTGGTACTTGGAAATACGGTACAATTTGGGTGGACGGATATAGCTGGAATCCTTAAATTTGGGATTAAGATTGCTATTGGGGTGTACTAGGATTGAGTTAATTTTGGAAATTCGTACTTATGGATACGAAGCGCAATAAATGGTACGGATAGAGCTCGAATCCTTAAATTTGGAATAAAGATTACTGTGGGAGTGTAGGATTGAGGATGTTTTGGAAATTCGTATAATGGGTACAAAGCGTACTTAATGGTACTAAACTTGGAACACTTTGGAACCGTGAAATTTGGAATTAAGATTACTGTTGGAGTGTAGGGTTGACGACGTTTTGAAAATTTATATTTATTGTACGAAAAATAATAAATGGTACTAAATTTTGTACAGTTAAGTTTGGGTGCAAGGATAGAGCTGGAATCTTGAAATTTGGAATAGATTACTTTTGGATTATAGGATTGAGGAAGTTTTGAAAATTCGTACTTATGTGTACAAAAGATACTAAATGGTACTAAATATGGTACAATTTGGATTTGGGTTAACGGATAGCGCTAGAATCCTGAAATTTGGAATAAAAATTGCTATTAGGGTGTTGCATTTAAATTCGTACTTTACGAAAAGAACAAAAAGGTACTTAATTTGGTATAATTATAATTTTCACCCAAATGAACCAACAGAACTGGAATCCTGAAATTTGGAATAAATATTACCGTTGGAGTTTGGGATTGATGTAGTTTTGGAAATTCGTACTTATGGACACGGAAAGTACTAAATTTGGTACAAATTGGATCTGAGCGAACGGATAGAGCTGGAATTCTGAAATTAAGACATCTTACTGCTAAAATGAAGGATTGAGGTAGTTTTGGAAAATCGTACTTACAGTGTTGTGCATATCAAAAGCAACAAATCTAGGATTTTGCAGTAATTCAATTTTTTGATCCTTTACAATTTTTAAAAATGTAATATATTGTGGCCAGTTGTTCTTTATTATGTACAGAGAGCTTCCAACAAGTTGTTTCTGTTCTTTGTCGTTGGATGGGATAACAACAACAATAACATTGGCTGATCCTCGAGAACGGGGATTGCAAAACAATAGCAACAATAGAATATTATTAAAAATGGCAGTGTCATCGGTGTAAATTAACTGTACATTTGACTTAAATTTTTCTTTTGGGGCATGGTAGTGTCATTTTAGAAAGAATTTGCATTTGTTATCATAACAGGGTTACCACTTTCTCAAACGTTTCCCATGGTCTGGGGAAAATATCATAATACCCCCAAATCAAAATTTTTTTCCCTCATATAAACATTTAAATTTTAAAATATTCATTCGGAAAGTGGATTAATATCAACCGTTCTTTTGTTTGCCGCATAATAAAAAAGTTAAACAACCGAATAGTGGTAAATACGATACATCCTGGTGTAAACCCCTTGAGGCCATTGGCACATTGTTGCTAGAAACGTTGGGGAAACTTTTAAAATAATGCGAATAGAAACACCCAAGTATTAGTTGGGGCTCTTATTTTCGATACATGGCCCAGAGTACTTCGCAGAGGAAGTTTTGAAACCAATTTGAGAAGTTATACAGCTCCCAACTCAAACAACACAACGGTAAAGAACACATTGTCTCAACCAACAGTGAGTAAAATATCCTCATATGGCTAATAATACAGGTTTTTTATATTTTTTTGTTATTAAATCTTATTTTTAAAATTATTTATTGAAAATAAAATAAAAAAAATCTTATTGGGTCGCTTAAACCATATAAAACATTGCATTTTCTACCAGTGTTTTATAAATTGTCTTCCTTTGGGTATGTCAATGGTTTCTTGGCCAGTGTATAACTTTTCAAATTATTTTCAAAACTTCTTCTGCGAAGTACTCTAGGTCATATATCGGAAATAAGAGCCCCAACTAATTCTTGGAAGTTCCTATTAGCGTTATTTTTAAAGTTTCCCCAACGTTTTCCGCCAAAATGTGCCGATGGCCTTAAGGGGTTTACACAAGGATGTATTGTGTTTACCAATATTTGATTTTTTAACTTTTTATTATGCGGCAAACAAAAGAACGATTGATATTAATCCACTTTCCGAATAAATATTTTAAAATTTAAATGTTTATATGAAGGAAAAATTTTTGATTTGAGGGTATTATGAGATTTTCCCCAGACCATTCGAAAAGTGGTAGAAAGTGGCAACCCTGTTAGGATAACAAATGCAAATCCTTTCTAAAATGACACTACCATGCCCCAAAAGAGAAATTTAAGTCGAAAGTACAGTTAATTAACACCGATGACACAACAATTTTTAATAATATTCTATTGTTGCTTTTGTTTTGCAATCCCCGTTCTCGAGGATCAGCCAATATTATTGTTGTTGCTATCCCATCCAACGACAAAGTACAGAAACAACTTGTTGGAAGCTCTCTGTACATAATAAAGAACAACTGGCCACAATATATTATATTTTTAAAAATTGTAACGGATCCAAAAATTGAATTACTGCAAAATCCTAGATTTGTTGCTTTTGATATGCACAACACTGTATGGGTGGGAAGAAGTTTGGTACAATTTGGTATTGGATGAATGCATATATCAGAAATCCTGAGATTTGGAATTAAGATTACTGTTATTATTTTGTATTAATGTCAATGTAGGGTTGAGATATGTGGTTGACGAAATAAGTACCATAAGTACACGACAATTACTCAATTTGCTGTTGGGTGTAGGGACAGAGCTGGGACCTTCATTTTTGGTGTTAGGGTGAGTATTCGTGTGTATCGTTGGTATACGTACCATAAATTGACGAAATGTACCTAAAATGTTGTATTGGGCTTAGGAACAGAGATGGAATTCTAAAATTTTTTCTTAGAGTCACTGTTGGTATGTGGGGTTATGATATGGAGATGGTTTTAGAAATACATACATTATATTTGTTATTGTTGGGTTAGCAGGAATTTTTGAAATTTTATGAGGAGGTTTCGGAAATTCATACTTATGTATTTATATGTAAATTATTATTATTGGGCTTGGAAGAACTTGTAGAGCGGGAAATTAGACTCGCGGTTGATATAAATGGTTGATATAAAAAGGTATTTTTTAAGGTTATACCCAGGTTTACAAATAGTACTAAATTTGGTGTCCCAACTGACCAACATTTTGAAATTTCATGTTAGAGAAAATGTCTTACTTAGCAAAGATGTAAACCTAATTTTAGACTTATAGTAAGTTTACATTTACGAAATCCACTCGATTTCAACTGTCAATTCCATTGCTTAAACGTCAAATGAAATCCAATGGATTGCAGATGAGTTTTCATTTGACGTATACGCAAAGGAATTGACAGTTGAAATCGAGGGGATTTCGTGAATGTAAACCAAGCATTATTCTACTGATGAAATAATGTTCATTACTATTTTTAATTCAAATGGCGTAAGATGTTTTTATAACTTTTTTGACAATATATCACAGTTAATATATGGTCAAAACAATTAATATATAATAATCCCATATATTTTTGGGCGTATCATTTATCAAATAATTCACAACTACAGTGAATGGTATGAAATTCAGTGATATCACTTCGGCAAGACCAAAAGAAAGCGAATACAACGGAAAACCTTAGAAATATCATAACATTTAATTTTCAAATATCTTAACATTATAATTTTCAAAAATATGCAAAAATCCGATGTCTACTTATCCCAAAGATTTTCTGAAGGCCGAGAACTAATGCTGAGCAGTAGTTAATCTATCCATCAAGAAATTCTAGCACCTAATCGCGGTTATGTAAATGACAAATTCTGTCGCCAAATCGTGCATCTGTCAATAGACTAATTTTGGCGTACAATCGTCGGACTTCACTTATAGAAATTCTGGATCTTCTCATAAATTTATCAGGAACAAGGAAACTCTGGAACCCAGTCTTAACTTCTTTTAAAATGAAATTATGCCGCCCAATCCAAGGTTTATACATGTATAAATTTTTTAGCAAAAATCCATAAACACAATTTTTGCCAATATACAGTTTTTATACTCTTCGCCTTTTGCCAAAATGTGCCTCATCGAAATAATGGCTTTAGGGCGAAAGTGTGTTTGGAAGAAATCTGTTTCAGAAAACTTGGAGTCGACCTAGCTATGTCCGTTCGTTTGGGTAGACGCCTGGAGAGCACGATACTTCTCAAACAACCGATTCGGTCCAAAATTTGGCCTTCGTGATATTTTGATCAACCTCGAAGATGGGCCATATCGATCTACTCTTTCGGCAAACTTCCGCAGAGTATTTCAAACATTTTCAGCGAAGTGCAGTTTAAGATCTCTCTGGATAAGCTGTGTAAGTATAAGACCTCAATGGTCATGGCTTCACTTCCTTTATTCTAATAATTTAGTTATAAGTAAAATATCAAATAAATAAATTAATAAATAAAAAAGCCTTCTGGAAACGCTTTGCTTTTTTGCAACAAGTGTTCTCGGGGCTCCTATTTCTACCGTAAAAGTTTTTCAGAGGCAAGTCTATACTTCCAGAGAAAATGGCCCGAAAGCTGTAAAGAACACATAAGGCAATCGTGAATAGTGGCTAGTGCGCATGACAACTTTCGAACCGGATACTGCGTTGGTCCAAACTTTGTTTATCGCAATATTTCAGCGAGCCTTATACATACAAAATTCGAAGATGGTGCTTTTCGGTCTATTTCTTCTGGTATTTTCACCCCAAATTTCCAGAATTTTAGCTAAAGTGGTATGCGCGAGTTTTCTTGAACGGAGCAACAGATAACAGGTCCAAACTTTAAATTTAGTAATATTTTTTCCAAACTTAGTTTTTGCTCGAAAATGGGCCATACTGGGGTACCTCCCTCACAAACCTTCAAAATAGTTGTTTAAGTGCACTTTAAGGTCTATTTGAGGATCTTTAGAAATTTTTACTGAAGGTATTCCTTGTGTTTAGAGCGGTATTATGTTTTTCGTGGGCAAGTCCATATTTCCTGACATAAGAGTCAAAAATGAAATTTATACTGTGGCGAACTGAAATGATTGGTGAGCGCTATATCTTTTAAAAGGAATGACTCCCAAAATAAGATCTACTCCCAAAATGAACTATGTCGGCCCGGTCCATTTCTCCATACCTCCATACCTCCTCCGCAACACTTGTGATCATATTTTGTTTGCAAGTTTATACGTCCGAAAATGGCTACACATTTCTGAAAAACTCCTAATGTAGTAGCCGCTATTCGATCTGTCTATAGATGAAAGTTTCAATTCACAAAGGCTCAGGGTATATTCCTGTCCGCAAAGTCGAGTGGTACTTGTTGAGATTTTGACGAAGAAGAACCTGTTTCCGATCAGTTTTTAGATTTCGTTTGCCGGCACAAGGTCCTTTACCGAAGGAGGAAAAATTATCATTTCTAGAAATGTGCATCCATTGAAAGTACTTCCAAAAATTACAATTGCTGTGGGTTTCTATGACGTTTTCTTCTGGTTCTATTCAAAGAGTAATCGACAGAAAAAATCCCTGAAGATGAAATTCATTGTAATACTGAAATATTGGAAATAATATGTAATAAATCTATATATATAAATGAGCTTGGTGATAAGTGATTGACTGACTGACTGACTGACTGACTGACTCATCATCAACGCCCAGCCAAAACGGCTAAAGCTAGGAGCTTGAAATTTTACCAGTGGGTCACTGTTGATGCAAATGTGCGAGATAAGGCCGGGTTTTAGAAAATTCGTCCTGGAACCACAAAAAATAACAACAACAAAAATCCTTATTTTTCATTATTATTACGTACTTATTCACTTAGTTGGCCCTCTGCAAGACATGTGTCAAATTAACAATGCTATAACTTCATGATACCGTAAACGATCACACATAATTTCAAATTTTGTAGTTTACTTCTAGGCGCACTTATTTTATCGTAAACCACTAAATAATAGAAAGACAAGACATTTGTTATCTTCCATTGCAACAGATGTCGTGAATAACTAAATGTTTGCAAATCAATGAAAGTGCAATAAAATTGTGCATATTACCACTATTTATCGTACATGGAGATGTACAGTCATAACTATTCAATTTCAAAATCTGTAATTTGAAGAAATCGCTAAATAATTAATGAAATCAATAATAGGCCCCAGGAATATAGGAATTTGGTATGGAATCCAAGTTTGGGAAGTGGTGCTTCTAAAAGGAAATGGTTTGGAAAATTACCAATCATGTGTACGAAAAGTACTAAATGGTACTAAATTTAGTACAATTTAGATTTGGGTGAACGTAAAGAGCTGGAAACCTGAAACTCGGAATTAAGGTTACTGTTGTAGTGTAGGATTGAGATATGAGGGTAGTTTTGGAAATTCGTGCTTATGTGTACGAAAAGTACTAAATAGTACTAAATTTGGTACAATAGGGATTTGGGTGAACGGATAGAGCTGGAATCCTGATATTTGGAATTGAGATTACTGTTGGAGTGTAGGATTGAAGAACTTTTGGAAATTCGTACTTATGTGTATGAAAAGCACTAAATGGTACTAAATTTGATACAATGGGGATTTGGGTGAACGGATAAAAGCTGGAATCTCGAAATGTGGAATTGAGATTACTGGTGGGGTGTAGGATTGAGGTAGTTTTGAAAATTCGTACTTATGCGTACGAAAAGCACTAAATGGTACTAAATTTAGTACCATTTGGATTTGAGTGAACGGAAAGAGCTGGAAACCTGAAATTTGGAATTAATATTACTGTTGAAGTGTACGATTGAGATATGAGGGTGGTTTTGGAAATTAGTACTTATGTGTACGGAAAGTACTAAATGGAACTAAATTTTGTATAATGGGTATTTGGGTGAACGGATAGCTCTGGAATCTCGAAATTTGGAACTGAGATTACTGGTGGAATTTAGTATTGTGGAAGTTTTGGAAATTCGTACATAGGGTACGAAAAATACTAAATAGCACTAAATTTGGTACAGTTTCGATTTGGGTGAACGGATAGGGTTTGATTCCTCAAATTTGGACTGAGGATCACTGATGAAGAGTAAGAAAGATGCACCAAAGGGTTTTTGGAAACTTGAGTGTACGAAAAGTACTAAATGGTACTAAATTTAGTACAATTTGGATTTGGGTGAACGGATAGAGCTGGATTCCTGAAATTTGGAATTGATATTACTGTTGGAGTGTAGGACTGGGGAAGTTTTGGAAATTCTTACTTATGTGAATGAAAAATACTAAATGGTACTAAATTTGGGACAATGGGGATTTGGGTGAACGGATATAGTTGGAATCTCGAAATTTGGAATTGAGATTACTGGTGGGGTGTAGAATTGAGGTAGTTTTGAAAATTCGTACTTACGAAAAGTACTAAATGGTACTAAATTTAGTGCAATTTGGATTTGGGTGAACGTATGTATGTAGCTGGAAACCTGAAATTTGGAATTAAGATTACTGTGAAGTGTAGGACTGAGATATGAGGGTGGTTTTGGAAATTCGTACTTATGTGTTCGAAAAGTACTAAATTTGGTACAATAGGGATTCGAGTGAACGGACAGAGCTGGAATCCTGAAATTTGAAATTGAGATTATTGTTGGAGCATAGGATTGGGGAAATTTTGGAAATTCGTATTTATGTGTACGAATAGCACTAAATGGTACTAAATTTATTACAATTTGGATTTGGGTGAAAGGATAGAACTGGAATCCTGAATTTTAAGTATTTTAATTTTATTTATTTTAATTTAAAGTATGAATTTTAGTAAACGGAAAGAGTTAGAATTTGCAACCCGTTCGCGGTAGGCTATAGAGGTAGAATTTGGATTTGGGTGACGGATAGTGTTTGAGTCCTGAAATTTGAAATTAGGATAACTATTGGAGTGTAGGACTGAGGTAGTAAGGGTACGAAAATTACTAAGTGGTACTACCTGTGATACAATTTGGATTTGGGGGAACGGATAGAGCTGGAATCCTGGAATTCGGTCAGACTGCTGTTGGAGTATAAGATTGAGATGGAAGTAGTTTTTGAAATTCGTACTTATGGGTACGAAATGTACCAAATGGTACAACTTGGATTTGAGTGCACGGATAGCGCTGGAATCCGGTTATTTGGAATTATGGTTACTGTTGAAGTGAAGGATTAAGGTTGTTTTGGAAAATCGAATTGTACAGAATTTGGTACAATTTGTTTTTGTGTAAAGGGGTTTTTGGAAATTCGTCGTAGAAAGGTACGAAAAGTGCTAAAGTGTACTAAATATGGAATCCATTGTATTAGGCAAACGCGAAGAGCTAGAATTCTGAAATTTTGAACGAGTGGTCATTGATGGAGAGTTAGGAAGATGTACCAAAGGGTATTTAGAAACTCGACCTATAAGTGTACGAAAGGTACTAAAAGTTTCTAAATTTGGTACCAATTGCATATTTTTAATGGATAAAGCTAGAATCTTCAAATTTGGTATGGGAATCAAGGTTGGGAAATGGCGTTGAAATAAGGATATGGTTTTGGAAGTTCGTATTTATGATTACGAGCAGTAATAAATTTGGATTTGGGTGAACGGATAGAGGTGGAATCCTAAAGTTTTGAATTAAGATTACTGTAGGGGTGTAGGATTGAGATAGTTTTGGAAATTCGTACCTTTGGGTACGAAAAGTACTAAATGGTACTAAATTTGGTACAATTTGGATTTGGATGAACGGATAGAGCTGGAATTCTGAAATTTGGAACTAAGATTACTGCCGGACAGTAGAATTGAGGTAGTTTTGGAAATTCGTACTTATGGGTACGAAAACCACTAAATTTGGTACAATTTGAATTTTAGTAAACGGATAGTGTTGGAATTAGGAATTAAGATTACTGTAGGAGTGTAGTATTGAGGAAATTTTGAAAAGTCGTACGTATGGATACGAGAAGTACAAAATGGTACTAAATATGGTACAATATGGATTTGGGTGAACGGGTAGACCTGGAATCCTGAAATTTTTGTTTGGGAAAGAAGTGGTACTAAATTTGATACAATTTGGATTCGGGTGAATTAATAGAGCTGGAATCCTGAAATTTGGAATTACGATTACAGTCGAAGAGTAGGATTCAGGTTGTTTTGAAAAATCAAACTTATGGTACTAAATTTAATACAATTTGTATGTAGGTGAACGGATAGCGGTGGAATCCTGCAATTTGAAAGTATGATTATTGTAGCCCTGTTGCGTTGAGGAAGTTTTGAAAATTGGTACGAAAATTCTAAATTGTTCTAAATTTTGTACAATTTTAATTTGGTTTAACGGATAGAGTTTGAATCCTGAAATTTGGAAGTAAGATTACTACTAAAGTGAAGGATTGAGGTAGTTTTGGAAAATCTTACTTATGGATACGAAGAGTTCGACTTGATACTAAGTTTGGTACAATTTGGAATTGGACGAACGGATACAGTTGGAATCTTGAGATTTGGAATTACTGTAATTATTATGGAATTTACTGTAATTATTTTTTATTAATGTCCGTGTATGGCTGAGATATGTCGTCGAAATACGTACCATAAGTATACGAAAATTACTTAATGGTACTCAATTTGTTTTTGGGTGTAGGGACCGTGCTGGAATTTTTATTTTTTGGAGTTAGGGTGTGTATTGGTTTGCAACGTTGATCTCGCTGTTAATGTGTAAGGGTGAGATTCGGCTGATCTTTTTGAAAATCGAACTTAAGGGGTACGTACAGTACTAAGATAAAAATAAATATTGATTAAAATTGGTATTAGTGTGACCAAATTTTCAGTGTTGGTCATTTCCATATTATATATTGTTTATTTGTTTTTTATATGCTTTCCGCATACGAAGTAGCGGGCATTTTGCTAGTCTATCTATATATGAAGAAAAGACAAAATTTTTTAGTTTTCCATAAAAAAAAAATTAAAAATTTTTTTTTAAGCTACATGAAAGATTTTTGGTACATAGATTGGGAAAAAAATGCCATTCTTAAATCTGTTCGTAATACTAATTTTGGTTGTTGCGCGCAAAAGTTATGGCGGTTTCAATTCTGATAAAAAGAAAAAAATCTTTAAAAGACTCTAATCATTATATTGAGAAACTCTCTTAATTAGGGGCTCCCTACATACTATATGTTTACTGAGGTCCATTAACTTTAGTGAAAAAGTTGTGCATTTTCGCGGAAATTAGGAAAGAATTCCAAACAATTGGTAGTTTGCAACTTGTTTTAATAAAATTCAACCTGCTTATGCCTCTGAAAAATATATAAAAAATATGTACGTAATCTATACATCGCGAAGATTCAAATGAAACCAAAACTATACAAATCCGTTTAGTGGTTTTCATATTATAGCGGAAACAAAAAAATATATTGAGGAAATTTATAAAATTTTTGTAAGAGAAAATATTTATTAAAATTTATTTTGTGAGTTAGTTGAACAAAATGTAAGAAAAATAGGTCGGAGCTTTTCTTCTATTTTAGTTAAATTTCACGCAATAAATCACATTTTTTTCTAATCTCTTCTCGAAAACACGCTAACATCTGGCAGAAGATATGGATATCTTTCAAATAAATGTTGGGTTCCTTTAAATGGGGTATAATCTTGAAATAAAATTGTATCGGGTAATGTTCATTTTGAAATGCGTGTAAATCGCGAAATCCTCAAAATCACTTGATGCGCATGCGGTTTACCAATACAGCGAATTCTTCTTTTTTAATTTGTACACATTTGCCAGGATTTACATTGGCCGCTAAGATGTACCATCGTCTGCAGTTTAGTGTGCAACAAACTGTATTACCCTTATATTTTGCACAAAGTGCATACACTTTTTATGCGCATCCGATTTCACTATCAACCGTGAAAAAATACATCGATCTAAACATATTTCAATAAAATCCATCAAGAACCGTGGATGTAGCATCACACAGTATTTTTTGGATAAATCGGATACAGCTCCCACGCCACTAAATTTTTCAAACGGCTGTTTTCGCACAAACGCGAGTGATGATTCACTTTCTTCATTGAAATGGAAACGATCCACATAAAACGCGAATTAGTCGGCGATATTTTGAAAAACATTTTTCGCAAATTTTTCAATTTTTGCAGTAGCCATTTCCGCCGTTCTAGTAGATGGATTTTTATGATCTGTGATTCATATGATCCGGATCGTCGAAAAACTAAAATATCGCGGGGTACCAGCACACTCAAAACGATATTGTAAATACTGTACCCAAAAAATAGGTTTTTTAGAAAAAATATCACACTAAATTTTGGCATTTGGCAGTAGATTACTCTGCTGCTGTGTGGGCTACATACTCAATATACATATCAGATTATGCGAAATCGCGAGTTCTTTAATCCTATAATTGGTTTTTCGAAATATCCGAATGCGCGTCCCAGTTACATAAAAAATACAAAAAACACCTGAAATCCGGCTTCAAAATGTCAGCATCCATAAAAGGTGGATGCAGTGGAAATTTTGGAAAGTGATACATTAGAAGTGTAATCTTCATTTTGTATTCTCCTACTTTTACTTAGGACAGATGTCCGTCATTTGAATGGTTTAATCAGAAATCGAATAGCAATTTAAAAAACATGTTTAGCTTCAACGTGTTTTTACCTATGTTTTTTCCTTTGCGCGGTCGTAACTACCACGAAAATTAAATTTTTTTGCTAAATTTTTGAGCTTTGTACAAAAACATCTAAAATAATCCAGCAATAGTCATAGTTACTGGTAAACTACAATGGTTCGCGTATTATAATAGTGCAAACCTTGGCTTCATGGAAACTAAAAAATTTTGACTTTTCCTCATATATATAATTGAAATTTGTTTGTCTGTTTGTTTGTTTGTTTGTGCCTTATAGACTCGAAAACCGCTGGAAAGATCTTACTGAATTTTTTAGGGTACATTGCTACATGGCCTGAAATTAAAATAGGCTATATCATTTTTTGAAATTTCGCGTTGATCTGGAGATATAGCATCAAAACCGGAGGTACCTCCAAAAAATTTAGATTTTGTATGCAAATATCTTTAGAAGTATTATAGATACAATCTCCAAATTTTGTATGTGTGACGGAATTTGATGTAGAAATAAATTTACCAAATTATATTCAAATCGGTTCAGATTTGGATATAGCTCCCACATACATATATTTTCGGCCGATTTCCTTATTTTATGCACCAAACACGCTATATACATATGTCCAATTTCGCTGAAATTTTGAATGTCTGACGGAATTTGTTCTAGAAATAAATGTGCCAAATTATATCAAAATCGGTTCAGATTTGGATATAGCTCCCATACACATATATTTTCGGCCGATTTCCTTATTTTATGCACCAAACACGCTATATACATATGTCCAATTTCGGTGAAATTTTGAATGTCTGACGGAATTTGTTCTAGAAATAAATGTGCCAAATTATATCGAGATTGGTTCAGATTTGGATATAGCTACCATATACTTATATTGTCGGCCGATTTCCTTATTTTATCCTCCAAACACACTATATATGTCCAATTTCGCTGAAATTTAGATTGTGTGATGGATATTGGCCTAGAAATGTATGTGCCAATTTATATCGAAATCGGTTCAGATTTGGACATAGCTCGTATATATATTTTCTGCCGATTTCATGTATTTGAGGCACCAAACACGCTATATATGTCCAATTTCGCTGAAATTTTGAACGTCTGACTGAACTTGGTCTGGAAATACATGTGCCATATTATATCGAAATCGGTTCAGATTTGGATATAGCTCCCATATACATTTTCGGCCGATTTTCTGCATTTGATGCACCAAGCACGCTATATACACTCCGGTTCATCTGAATAGAACCAACCAATATTTGTCTACAAATACCGTTATATCTGACGAAAGGAGAGGAATTGTAAATTATAATTTTGTGGACATGTAGAGTATATAGTAGCCGATATTTTCAGTACCTAACATGTTTCACATATGCGTTATAACGGTACTTTTTACTCCCTTTACGAAAAAATGTCAAAATATTTGCATTTTTTAATGGTTCACCAGGATAGAACCACCCTAAGAATTTACACAAATCCTTTGTTAGATGTGGTAAACTTTAACAAAAAACTATTTATAATTATAAGTAAATGCCGTTAGTGTTGATTGCCAACAAATATTGTGCAAAAATTTGTGTTAGGGTTTTGAAATTTGATGAAAATCGAGGATTAGAGCTCCATAAAATATTTTTATGAAGAAATCGGTAGAAATAATTTATAAAGACAAAATTTTATACTGAATTATGTTCAAAATTTTCTATACTACAATAAAATTACAAAAAAGTCACATTTGATAGGTTTATGAGTCCGAAACAGAGGAAATATGGTAAAGATAATTCAAAATTCTACCTTTCCAATCCAAAATTTGATATTTTATCTCAGGAAAGTGAATGCAAATCGATGGGTTCCACCCAGTTTCGTTGGCTATGGACATCTACAGGCCCAAAAATAAAGAAAATTCCACCGCCGAACGCTTCATGTCAACATCAAGGGCTTTGATTTAGAAGATATCGCATGACAAGGAAAGCACAGAAACATAGGCGCTATTTTTTGTGTAATAACGGATCAGAAAATTTTGTTCGGTACTTATACTATAAGGAAGAGATGTGTGAACATCATAACCATCAAAATTAAACCCTGTCCTTTCGAAAAAATTAACGTCTGCCTTTCCCTATCGCTAAGCTGTTTCTTCACATCAAATGTCTTAGAACCTTTTGAAATTCCAAGGACTTGATGGTGAGATGGAGCGTTCGGCGGTGGAATGGACCTGTAGATGTCCACAGCCAACGAAACTGGGTGGAACCCATCGATTTGCATTCACTTTCCTGAGATAAAATATCAAATTTTGGATTGGAAAGGTAGATTTTTGAATTATCTTTACCATATTTCCTCTGTTTCGGACTCATAAACCTATCAAATGTGACTTTTTTGTAATTTTATTGTAGTATAGAAAATTTTGAACATAATTCAGTACAGAATTTTGCCTTTATAAATTGTTTCTACCGATTTCTTCATAAAAATATTTTTTGGAGCTCTAAGCCTCGATTTTCATCAAATTTTAAGACCCTAATACAAATTTTTGCACAATATTTGTTGTCAATCAACACTAACGGCATTTATTTATAATTATAAATAGTTTTTTGTTAAAGTTTACCACATCTAACAAAGGATTTGTGTAAATTCTTAGGGTGGTTCTATCCTGGTGAACCATTAAAAAATGCTAATATTTTGGCATTTTTTATAAAGCGAGTAAAAAGTACCGTTATAACGCATATGCGAAACATGTTAGGTATTGAAAATATCGGCTACTATATACTCTACATGTCCACAAAATTATAATTTACATATCCTCTCCTTTCGTCAGATATAACGGTATTTGTAGACAAATAATATAATAAATATAATGTGCCGAATTATATCGAAATAGGTTCAGATTTGGATATAGCTCCAATATATATTTTCGGCCGATTTCCTGTATCTTATGCACCAAACTCGCTATATATATCAAATTTCACTGAAATTTGGAATGCGTAATGGGATTTGGTCTAGACATAAATGTGCCAAATTATATTGAAATCGGTTCAGATTTGGATATTGCTCCTATATGAGGAAAAGTCAAAATTTTTTAGTTTCCATGAAGCCAAGGTTTGCACTATTATAATACGCGAACTATTGTAGTTTACCAGTAAGTATGACTATTGCTGGATTAATTTAGATGTTTTTGTACAAATAGAACATTGGTGGCGTTTATTTAATTGGGATAGCTGTTACAATTTTGATTTTTCAAAATAGTCTGGCTTAATCCCTTTTGTTGTTTTAATATTTAAAACAACAAGTTTATTAGTGGAGAAGGTTTGGCATTGTTTTTGTACAAAGCTCAAAAATTTATCAAAAAAAATTAATTTACGTGGTAGTTACGACCGCGTAAAGGAAAAAACATAGGTAAAAACACGTTGACGCTAAACAGGTTTTTTATATTGCTATTCGATTTCTGATTAAACCATTCAAATGACGGACATCTGTCCAAAGTAAAAGTAGGAGAATACAAAATGAAGATTACACTTCTAATGTATCACTTTCCAAAATTTCCACTGCATCCACCTTTTATGGATGCTGACATTTTGAAGCCGGATTTCAGGTGTTTTTTGTATTTTGTATGTAACTGGGACGCGCATTCGGATATTTCCAAAAACCAATTATAGGATTAAAGAACTCGCGATTTCGCATAATCTGATGTGTATATTGAGTATGTAGCCCACACAGCAGCAGAGTAATCTACTGCCAAAGGCCAAAATTTAGTGCGATATTTTTTTTTAAAAAAGCTATTTTTTGGGTACAGTATTTACAATATCGTTTTGAGTGTGCTGGTACCCCGCGATATTTTAGTTTTTCGACGATCCGGATCATATGAATCACAGATCGTAAAAATCCATCTACTAGAATGGCGGAAATGGCTACTGCAAAAATTGAAAATTTTGCGAAAAATGTTTTTCAAAATATCGCTGACCAATTCGCGTTTTATGTGGATCGTTTCCATTTCAATGAAGAAAGTGAATCATCACTCGCGTTTGTTCGAAAACAGCGATTTGAAAAATTTAGTGGCATGGGAGCTGTATCCGATTTATCCAAAAAATACTGTGTGATGCTACATCCACGGTTCTTGATGGATTTTATTGAAATATGTTTAGATCGATGTATTTTTTCACGGTTGATAGTGAAATCGGATGCGCATAAAAAGTGTATACACTTTGTGCAAATTATAAGCGTTATACAGTTTGTTGCACACTAAACTGCAGACGACGCTACATCTTAGCGGCCAAAGTAAATCCTGGCAAATGTGTAAAAATTAAAAGAGAAGAATAAGCTGTGTTGGTAAACCGCATGCGCATCAAGTGATTTTGAGGATTTCGCGATTTACACGCATTTCAAAATGACCATTACCCGATATAGTTTTATTTCAAGAGTATGCCCCATTTAAAGGAACCCCACATTTATATGAACGATACCCATATCTTCCGCTAGATGTTAGCGTGTATTCGAGAAGTGATTAGAATAAAAAATGTGATTCTTTGCGTGAAAATTAACTAAAATAGAAAAATAACTCTAACCTATTTTTCCTACATTTTCTTCAACTAACTCACAAAATAAATTTTAATAAATGTTTTCTCTTACAAAAATTTTATAAATTTCCTCAATATATTTTTTTGTTTTTGCTATAATATGAAAACCACTAAACGGATTTGTATAGTTTTGATTTCATTTGAATCTTCGCGATGTGTAGATTACGTACATATTTTTATATATTTTTCAGATGCATAAACAGGTTGAATTTTATTAAAACAAGTTGCAAAGTACCAATTTTTTTAACTCTTTCTCAATTTCCGCGAAAACTTTAAACTTTTTCACTAATATTATGGGGCCTCAGTAATCACATATTACGTAGGGAGCCCCTAATTAAGAGAGTTTCTCAATATAATGATTAGAGTCTTTTAAAGATTTTTTTCTTTTTATCAGAATTGAAACCGCCATATCTTTTGCGCGCAACAACCAAAATTAGTATCTCGAACAGATTTAAGAATGGGATTTTTTTCCCAACCTATGTACCAAAAATCTTTCATGTCGCTTAAAAAATTTTTTTAATTTTTTTCTTATGGAAAACTAAAAAATTTTGTCTTTTCTTCATATATATTTTCGCCCGATTTTCTATATTTGATGCATCAAACAAGCTATATGTGTCCAATGTCGCTGAAATTTGGGATGTCTGACGGAATTTGTTCCAAAAATAAATGTGCCAAATTATATCGAGACACACTATATAAATTTGGACACACTATATATGTCCAATTTCACTGAAATTTGGAAAGCGTGACGGAATTCGTTCTAGAAATAAATGGGACAAATTATATCGAAATCGGTTAAGATTTGAATATAGCTCCCATATATATTTTCGGCTGATTTTCTGTATTTTATGCACAAAACACGCTATGTATGTTCAATTTCAATGAAATTCGGAATGTGAGATGGGATTTGGTCTAAAAATAAATTTGACAAATTATATCGAGATCGGTTCATATAGGAATATAGCTCCCATATATATTTTCGATCGATTTCGTGTTTTTATTACGTATGTTCAATTTCAAAGAAATTTTGAAGTCTTAGCAGTCAGTAGAAGTCATCATTATTTACACAAGTACTTATAGTTGGGAAGGAATTGGCCAAGGCTACAGCTATTAAGTATCATATATTTGAGAGATTTCTTAAGATATATGTTTTACTAGCTGAACCCGGTGCGCTTTGCTGCCCCGACTACGATAAAATATAATGGAATGCCATACTTATATTAACGTTTTTAATATTTTAGCGAATAAATATAGGAGATATTAAGGCGTTATATACCTATTCGGGGTTGTTATGGAGCTACTATGGTATTTTTGTATGTTTCAGGAGCACTCCTCCGAAAGCCTTTCCGCCTATAAGTATTCCTAATGATTTAGATGCATCACAATAAAACATATATCTTAAGAAGTCTCTCAAAGATATGATACTTAATAGCTGCAGCCTTGGCCAATTCCTTCCCAACTATAAGTACTTGTGTAAATAATGATGACTTCTACTGACTGCTAAGACTTCAAAATTTCTTTGAAATTGAACATACGTAACAAAACACGAAATCGATCGAAAATATATATGGGAGCTATATTCCTATATGAACCGATCTCGATATAATTTGTCAAATTTATTTTTAGACCAAATCCCATCTCACATTCCGAATTTCATTGAAATTGAACATACATAGCGTGTTTTGTGCATAAACTACAGAAAATCAGCCGAAAATATATATGGGAGCTATATTCAAATCTTAACCGATTTCGATATAATTTGTCCCATTTATTTCTAGAACGAATTCCGTCACGCTTTCCAAATTTCAGTGAAATTGGACATATATAGTGTGTCCAAATTTATATAGTGTGTCTCGATATAATTTGGCACATTTATTTTTGGAACAAATTCCGTCAGACATCCCAAATTTCAGCGACATTGGACACATATAGCTTGTTTGATGCATCAAATACAGAAAATCGGGCGAAAATATATATAGGAGCAATATCCAAATCTGAACCGATTTCAATATAATTTGGCACATTTATGTCTAGACCAAATCCCATTACGCATTCCAAATTTCAGTGAAATTTGATATATATAGCGAGTTTGGTGCATAAGATACAGGAAATCGGCCGAAAATATATATTGGAACTATATCCAAATCTGAACCTATTTCGATATAATTCGGCACATTAATGTCTAGACCAAATTCCGTTACACATTACAAATTTCAGCGAAATTGGACATATATAGCGTGCTTGGTGCATCAAATGCAGAAAATCGGCCGAAAATGTATATGGGAGCTATATCCAAATCTGAACCGATTTCGATATAATATGGCACATGTATTTCCAGACCAAGTTCAGTCAGACGTTCAAAATTTCAGCGAAATTGGACATATATAGCGTGTTTGGTGCCTCAAATACATGAAATCGGCAGAAAATATATATAGGAGCTATGTCCAAATCTGAACCGATTTCGATATAAATTGGCACATACATTTCTAGGCCAATATCCATCACACAATCTAAATTTCAGCGAAATTGGACATATATAGTGTGTTTGGAGGATAAAATAAGGAAATCGGCCGACAATATAAGTATATGGTAGCTATATCCAAATCTGAACCAATCTCGATATAATTTGGCACATTTATTTCTAGAACAAATTCCGTCAGACATTCAAAATTTCACCGAAATTGGACATATGTATATAGCGTGTTTGGTGCATAAAATAAGGAAATCGGCCGAAAATATATGTATGTGGGAGCTATATCCAAATCTGAACCGATTTGAATATAATTTGGTAAATTTATTTCTACATCAAATTCCGTCACACATACAAAATTTGGAGATTGTATCTATAATACTTCTAAAGATATTTGCATACAAAATCTAAATTTTTTGGAGGTACCTCCGGTTTTGATGCTATATCTCCAGATCAACGCGAAATTTCAAAAAATGATATAGCCTATTTTCATTTCAGGCCATGTAGCAATGTACCCTAAAAATTTCAGTAAGATCTTCTAAATCATTAGGAATACTTATAGGCGGAAAGGCTTTCGGAGGAGTGCTCCTGAAACATACAAAAATACCATAGTAGCTCCATAACAACCCCGAATAGGTATATAACGCCTTAATATCTCCTATATTTATTCGCTAAAATTTTAAAAACGTTAATATAAGTATGGCATTCCATTATATTTTATCGTAGTCGGGGCAGCAAAGCGCACCGGGTTCAGCTAGTCAATATATATAAAGTAGAAAAATGTTTGTACGTTTGTGTGTTTGTTTGTTTGAAGTTTATCGACTCAAAAACCGCTAAACCTATCTTCCTGAAATTTTCAGAGTATATCACAGTATACATGGCCTGAAGGTAACCTAGGCTATAAAAATTTCTGAAATTCCGCGTTGATCCGGAGATATAGCATCAGAATCGGAGGTACCTCCAAAAAATTAAGATTTTTTATGCAAATATCTATAGAATGGTAACAGATAATGTCTGCAAATTTTGGATGTGTGCAGGAATTTGGTCTAGAAATAAATTTGCCAAATCATATTGAAATCGGTTCAGATTTGCATATAGCGCCTATATATATTTTCGGCCGGTTTCATGTATTTTATGCATTAAACACGCTATGTATGTCCAATTTCAATGAAATTTGGAATGTGTGACGGAAGTGGGTCTGGAAATAAATTTTTCAAATTATATTGAAATCGGTTCAGATTTGGATATAGCTCCCATATGTATTTTCGTCCGATTTCATGTATTTGATGCACCAAACAGGCTTTATATACCCGATTTTAATGAAAGTAGCAATGAGTGACGAAAATTGGCCTACAAATAAATTTGTCAAAATATATTTTACCTTATTCGGGGTAGCGAAGCGCACCGGGTCCAGGTAGTAAAATATAAACATTGACCTCAAGCTTAATAATTTTGATTTTATTAACATTCGAAAGGTCGAACAAATCATAAAAATTCGACAGAAACATCCTTTTGTCCAATAGACACTGCGGTGGAACATAAATTATATCATAAAAACAAGTGAGCAAAGGCTATAGTCGGGACGAGGCCGACCATGTGATACCCTACACCACTACCCCTGTGCATAAGCTTTTCACTGGTAAACATTTCTTTTAGGGAATATAATCCGACTACCACCAAAAATAATATGCCTCTTTCTCTCTGGGACCCCCATAAGCAGCCTAAATTACGACCTGAAGCTTGATTGCAAAAAATGGAAGAATCGGATGCATTATCGACTATTGTGGTATCTCCCTTGTTTGACCACCTTCGCCAACCTGCTTTACACCAATGTAAAGGTAATATTTTCTTCTTCCATTGACAGGCTTTGCCGTTGGAATACCCCTTCTAGAAGCCGATATATTCACAAAGAATAAAACTTTGAATTTGTCTCCAAATGAGTTTTTCCCCATTCCGACCCCTAAATATTTTCCGACTATCACCAAAATCAATAGGCTTCTTCCTCTGTGGGGCCCCCATCTACCCCCAAAATTTCGTCACTATCCGATCAAAATTCCAACTTGTAGCGTGATTACAAAAAATGGAAAAATTGGGTACATTACTGAATTTTGCAATATCTCGGTTTGCTCACTTACGCCAACATACTTTGCATCAATATAAACAAGATCTTTTCTTCTTCCATTGACGGGTATTCCTTTTGGAATACTCCAACCAGAAGCGGAGATATTCGCATAAGAAAAAACGTTGACTTTCCTCCACATAAGCTTTTCGCTTATTCCGATTCCTGAATATTATCCGACCATCACCAAACTAAATAGGCTTCTTCCTCTGTGGGACCCGCATCAACTCCCAAAAAATTCGTGACGATCCGATCAAAATTGCGACCTGTAGCGTGATTACAAACAAATCGGAAAATGGGATGCATTATCGACTATTGCGATATCTCTGTTGTTTGAGCAGCTACGATAACCCACTTTACATCGTTGTAAAGGTGATATTTTCTACTTTCCTCGCCAGGTTTTGCTTTTGATATACCTCTTAAAGAAACAGAAATATTGGCTTTGAAATAAAACGTGGAACTTTTCTCCAAATACGTTTTTGACCATTCCGACCCCTGAATATTATCCGACCATCATTAAAATCAGTAGGCTTCTACCTCTGTGGGACCCCCATTAACCCCCAAAATTTCGTGACGATTTGGATAATTCTTAGCGGGTGAACTTTTATGGCAAAAATATCCAAATTCAATTTTTGGTCTATATTTTATTTCTAGGAGATATATTTCGGCAATCTACGAAAATGAACTTGAAAATCAACATGCATATAGCGGTTAGATAACTGAACTACTGCCTAACATATAAGTGGTTTTTTATTGTTTTAATTTTTTGCATAGAACTACATTTACATTCCATGTTACAAAATGTCGCAATCATGATGCAAAAGTTTTCAAATCATGAAAGAAGGATTCCCAGATTTTTAAATTGTTACAAATTACAGTGCTGTAGGGGGTCTTGAAGTTGTTGTGATACCTTTGGTAAAAAGTAATGTAATAGTACCTCAAAATATTAGTAGTTTTTCATTGATCGATTCGAAAAAATCACCGAAAACTATTTCTAAATTTTTTTTATTTATACCCTCAATATTTAGGCCAAGGAGATTATCGAAATAATGATTTTAGACCTCAAGTATGTTTGGACGAAATCCATTTAAGACAATTTCTAGTCGATTTACCCATGTCCGTCCGTCCGTCTGGCTGCCTGGTGCGCACGATAACTTCGGAGTATCAAACTATTTAGTTCAAATTTTAGGTCTCGTAAATTTTGTCCAAACTCAGTTTAAGATCGAAGATGGATCATATTGGTCTACCCCTTCCGTTACATACACCCACAAAAGTTCAAAAATTTTCGCTAAGATTATTCGCACGATTGTCCCAGAAGGGACTAACCGAATTTTGTACATTGTATTATTTCATAGAGACTTGGATTATGGACTACATCGGAACACTCCTCAGGGTGTCTCCCACACAAATTTTGAAAAGAGAGCCGTTTAAGGACTCGTCTCGCATAGTTTAAATTTTATGCATTTTTTGTCTTTGTGGAGCTTGTTACGACGCACAATGGTTCAGGAATCAATTTTCCTGGCCAAAAATCAAAATGTTGTTTTGTAACAGATATTTAATTTCTATATGGGATTCGATAGTAAACATATTGGAACTAAGGAAACCAAAAAATTAGGTCAAAATATTGGAAGGTGAGGGCGTGGGGTGCCCCTAAAGACGAACATTTTTCCAATTTTTTAGAAATACGTAATTTTTGAAAACTTCTGGAGAAAGAAATAGCTATTTCTCGGAAACTATAACATGAATTGCGTTCGCTGTTTTTTTGTTAGGTAGGTAGGATTGTGGCCTTTAAAAATAAATTAAACAATTTACCATGGCGTTTACACAACATGAGCTATTTTATTTTTCCTCAGGTACTAAATTTTATGAATTTCCAAATTTAGTGGACTAGAACTTTTGTGGAACAACATGGAACAATGTTCTGTTTCCACAGAAATATGCCCGAAAGTCTCCTCTTTTAGCCCATATATACTTTTGTTCCCGTCCCGTTCCGTCCGTTTAACACTTTTTTAAATTTATTGAAATTACATGGGTAAAAATGTGTGTTTTTCCATACTAATTCCCATGTGAATTACAGCTTTTTTACACAAATTAAAATTTTTTGGAGTATATGAGTTTTCATATGATTTATATAAGTCTTATGAACACCCAAGGAGCACTTTATTTTAATTTTTAAACAAATTTAAATTTTTTGCATTTTTTAATGTGAAAAATTTGTGAAAAAAAAATTTAATTTTTTTTGAAAAATTTTTTAATTTTTTTTTGGCATTTTTATTGTTTATTTATTGGCGTTTGAACATCTTTAATATATAAGAAGATATAAAAACACAAAAGCACTGATATTTTGATGAAAAATATAAAAAAAAATTCAAAAGTTTAACTTTGACATTGAATTCCTCTGCAACTACTAGACCGAATTTGACCGCTTATAATTCACCGGAAAGCTGATTGTGTTATCTGTCTAACAAAAAAAGAATTGTGAAAATATCTCTATCCGTTCAAAAGTTACAGAATTTTGACCAGGAAAAAACGATTCTGAACCACTGTGCGACGGTACAATTTTTTTGGGGATCAACGTCCATTCTTGTTGTTAAATTGGCCCAAAATTTAAAAAACCATAGAGACGTTATAAGTATTGATTTTACTTATTTTCCTTATGTCCGAGGCTGAGGGTATATCTCTGTCTGCACAGCCGACTGATACTTTCTAAATTGTTTTAATAATGTGTAGCTAAAAACACCCATTGGTCATAATAAAATACGGAAAATAATACCTTACGTTTCCAGTAATGATAGCGGGTATATTATTACCATGTATATTACCATGTTTATCAACTTATGTATCTAAAATACGTCGCAATCATATAAAAGAAATTCCTTGGAAAATAGTGCCCAGGTTTAGTGGAGTAGGGTATCACATGGTCGACCCTGTCCGACTTTAACCCACTCTTACTTGTTTCATATATGAGTTTTTATAAGAGTTATAAGAGTTTTATGAAAACCCAACTCAATTTTGGAAAAAATTAAACTTTTTGTGTTTTTATGGTTTGTTTATTGGGGTTTGTTTGACCTTTTTTAAATAGTTAGTAATCTTTAGTCTGCTTATAGGGCAAATATTCTATAGAGACCAACTGATATTTTGATATTTCACCAAAAATGCCATATTTTGTATTAATTTAAAGCTCAGATGGTTTAGTTTCATTATCAATCTCTCTCCTTGGAATATGTCCAACAAAGATATATGACACGCAAATAAAATTCTATAAATTGGAAATTGGGATATCCCAGCGTCTTTTTCAACATCACAAGCATTTCACCGATTTAGGTAACGCAACAGGGAACAGTTTAAAGCTCAGAATGTCTTCATTGTTGAAAAGCATCCAACCAAAGCTGAGATACTTGTCTGTACAATTCAAAACAAAAAAATGGGAAGGTGGGATGTTCGCCAACCTATTTGCATCATAATAAAGATGATATTTTCCTCATCCAATGACGGCTTTCTTTTTGAATTACGACTACTAAAAGCGGAGATATTCCCATAAGAATAAAACTCTGAATTTTTTTCCACATACGTATTTTGATCATTCCGACTCTCGAATATTATCCGACCATTAACCCTCAAAATTTCGTGACGATCCGATCCAATCCGAATTGCGACTTGTAGCGTAAATGAAAAAAATGAAAAAATGGGTACGATATCTCCGTTATTTTGCCACCTACGCATCATTGTGAAGGTGGGATTTTCTACTTTCATAGTCAGGTTTTGCTTTTGGAAGGTTCCCAACCGAAGCTGCGATATTCGTCATTACAATTAAAATACCAAGAACGAAACATTGGTTTGGATTAGCGACTAATGCGATATCTCCGTTGTTTGACCATCTACGACAACCTACTTTGCATCATTGTAAAGATGGGATTTTCTACTTTTATAGTCATTCTTTGCATTTGGAAAGTGTCCAACTAAAGCTGTGATATACGTCTTTATAAGTAAAATCGCAAAAATGAAAAGTAGGGTGTTTTTGTAAAAATGCTTGCCTGTCACACGAACCGTTCGTACTAAAAAGTATACGTTCAAATTTTGGTTCTTGTAAAATTTTACGAACCATTCATTTTTATCAGAAAGCTTTCGTCTATTTCATAAAAGCTTTTATATTTCAGGGTTTCCATGATACTTATTTTGTGAATTTTGCATAGGCATCTGCACGTAAAATGTGTTACTTGATGGCAACCCCGATAAACAGATGAAAACAAAAAATTAGAAAAAAATGTAATCAAATTTGTCCAAAAATAATTTTGATAATATGAAGAAACGGATGTACATATACGCGTGTGCTTCTATGGAAATAAATAAAGTTGCACTCCCTTCCAGTTTTCGTGTGTTTTGTGCCATTTATTACTCAAATTATTTAATTTTCATTCAAAACGATGGGTATTTTCCATTCGTTTATTTTTGACGTATACGTTCGTCTGATTTTGTTACGAAAACCAAAAAAATTACGAAAATAAAAAGCTTTCATTTGTTTGTCACACGAATACAAACGTCAACAGCTATGAAAATTGTGTCTTCGTTCATGAAATCGACGAACGAATGGGCAAAAACTTTTTACTTTTTTGTTCAAGGTTTTAATGACCTTCGTACTTTATATAAAATGTTATTAGTAAAGTTCCTCTAAGTGTCTATATTTCGTGCTCGCTAGAGTTGTTCCAAAGGAACAATATGGAACTATCTAGTTCACTTCGCAGTTCCAATGGCCCACATCTTTTCTTTGAACAAACTGCGTATACTTAATATCACATGTTATATTTTATGATGTTATTCATACGTTTTGCAACTAGCTCAAGGAAATAGGAACTCTATTAGCCACCGTGGTAGTGGTAAGTACGTTCACCTTGCATTCATAAGGTCCGTACTCAATCCCTGGTCCGAACATCAAAATTCGGCGTCAAATCTCCTCAGCGAAATATTGATTACGTTTCCTCTACAAGTGGTGTCGAAAGACACGCCGCACAGTGGTGCCGTAGACGGAAATAGAAGGAGTTGACCTAGGATGATGAATTTTGTACAAGTACTTACGAGGGCATAGGAATGAAAAATACCAACTTTGGTCCACATCGGTTCAGATTTTGATATAGCCCCCATATATATATTTTCCCGATTTTGCAAAAATCGGTAAATTTTATTTGAATATCCTTCAAATTTAATATGCGATTTTGACGTAGTCCCTATGTATCATTCTCCGATTTTGCTATAATTCAGTCAATTTTTATTGAATATCCTTCAAATTTAATATACGATATTTTCTAACTTAGTTTTACCGATTTAAACAAAAATCCGTTCAGATTTTGATGTAGTCCCTATATATAATGGTGCTATTGTTTTTAATATTGCCTCTTTAATAACCTGCCTGGAGCTGCCGCATAGTTGGTTTGAATTTGAAATAAATTTAATTGAAAATATAGTCATGTTTTGTTTATATTAAAGTTTTTCTCTCTATTTGACGTGAAATGTCTGAAAACATATGCCATCTAAATCAAGATAGAGTCATTATTAGGACAATGTAAACCTTATTGTTAAGCCAATGGCCACTCTATTATTCCCCATTCAAAAGTTGTAATATACTCTATGTCTAAAATTATAACGTTTGTAGGTTGAATTTATCATACATATGTATATATAAAAAACAATATCCCACTCCTATCAAAATATTGACAGTATCTATCGGCAAAATTATTTCAGATTCGAGCTTTAAGTGTTTTCGACAACGTAGTAACAAAAATACGACAAGGCAGTTAAATAAAGAGAATTGGTAAACTGCGGGAAAATAAAGAAACTTGCATTTTTCGTACAAAATGTTTAGGATAATATGGTTCTGTCTCAAAGAATCGGATTTTGTCGGATGTAATTTTTGCATAATTTTATTCGAAAGGAATGTCTGTTTCATGTACCAAATGGCCGAAACTGCAATTTTCTGCAATTTTTAGATACATTCAGTACAATAGAACATCCTATTGCTTCAATCAACATAACTGTACTTTTTGTATACACATTTTATGTAAACTTTTTTGTTTACAAAAAGGAAGACTATTGGCCACTCGTTAATTCCCAATTCAAAAGTTTTAATATTTCTAATATCTTGCTTAACTACATTCCGTTGAACATGTGGTTCTTTTTTATATAAATTTCAATATAAGCTACCTATGAAAAATGTTCTATGTTTGAGGAACTATAACTGTATATTAACACCTTATATCAAAAAAATTCTTTCACGATTGTCCTGTTTGAAGTGTTTTCAATAAAATATGTTCTTAAAAAAACAAAACTTTTTATTAAATAATTTCTTTAACATGCATATACTTTAAAGCAACAAACCAATTTGTACCTTTAAGTTAGTCCCGTTTTGCCAGATGATATCAAACCAAAGCAAGAAAATTAAGATAGAACAAATCACAATCATCCTAGTGTAACATACCGAAAAAAACAAGGAAAAAATAACATCATGGATATTATCCGGAAATAAGATGAGGGGATTACATGAAAGCAAATGTTGCCGACATAAGCGTCAACAACAGCAGCTTTCGTTGTCACTATGCTAAGTCATTTTGTGACGGACTGGACAGGAGAAAGATAGACGGGAAATAGAGGATGAGAACAGCCAGAAACAATAATATAACTGTGCTGAAATCAACACTCTTCACATTTCAACGGCATTTGTTATATGGACAGCTATTTAGCAAACAACAGCAACAATAATAAAAAATATAAAAGGCAACCAAAGCAGCAACAACATACCAACCATCTAGGAAATTGATACATTCTAATGTATAGTTGAAGAGGAAATGAATGCATAAGTAATGTCTTAGTCACTGTCAGTGGTATGAGGATGGAGTAGAAAAAATGTGTCTAAACAAGTAAAAAAGCGTTTAGTTCGGCCGGGCCGAACTTTTTATACCCTCCATCATAAAATATTCTGAACTAAAACGGAATATTAATTTCTTTCCTGTCCACAATTCTAGGCGAAGATATTTTGTGATCACTGTTACCTAAATAAGGTAAAAAAGCATAAAAAATATATTCAATCGGTCGAGAACCTTATATGGAGAAGTTTTGTGACCACTGGATATCTCAAATGTCGAATTGCAGATACTTGGGTCAAAAATTGTACCTATAATCCAAAAAACAGAAAATCGGGAGGTACCGTTATATGGGTGCTCTACCAAAACATGGATCTCTGTTGACAGTTTTTCGAATTACAAATAGTTCGGTCAAAATACTGAAAATGGGGAGGCACCGTTATATGGGGGCTATACCAATATATGGGCATAAGTTGACAATTTATATAGGGGGGTTATACAAAAACGTGGACCTATGTCGACAGTTTTTGGTGGAGATGTTTTGTGATCACTTGGAACCTTAATCAAATTACAGGCAGTTCTGTCAAAAATGTAGCTAAAATCCATTAAAATACCGAAAATCGGGGCTATACCAAAACATGGACCTATGTTGACGGTTTTAAGTGGACATGTTTTGTGACCACTGGGAACCCCAAACGTGAAATTATAGGTAGTTCGGTCAAAAAATTTAGCTTAAATCCCCAAAATACCGAATATCGGGAGGTACCTTTATAATGAGGCTATACCAAAAAGTGTTCTGATATAGCCCATCTGCGAACTTGACCTGCCTATGGAAAAAAGACACTCGGGTGGAAAAATATAG
The DNA here is from genome assembly GCF_047663935.1 of Musca autumnalis. Taxonomy (NCBI): domain Eukaryota; kingdom Metazoa; phylum Arthropoda; class Insecta; order Diptera; family Muscidae; genus Musca; species Musca autumnalis. The sequence continues at coordinate 130,976,832 of NW_027411755.1, read as the reverse complement.
CTCAATTATTGTGAACGCTAGAGTGATTACAACAGACGTTCAGACAGACAGACAGACAGACAGACGGACCTGATCAAGAATATATATACTACGAGTATATGGCCTCAAGTGATTAGTTCGATGTGTTACAAACAGAAAAACAAAGTTAATATACCCTGTACACTATGGTGGAGGGTATAAAAGAGGGATTCATCAATGTGCAAATATAAAGGTGGCGATTTCGTTATTCCCACAAAAGTTTTTCGGAATAGTGGTTGGTTGGTTAACTTAAGTCCTATATATTCACCTATTATATCCCCGAACCACACTAATTTTTAAATAACTGTTATTCCGTTATTTGAAGATTTGTTAAGAAACTGAAAAGGTCTTCTATGACCAATATTCTGCATTCTCCGACATATTGTTGACTCTATGTCTATAACCGACCTTTAATCCCTAGGCTATATGCATATGTAAGAAACACTTTTAAAGTTCAGACCGTTCAAACCTTCTGGCGTATATAAATTCACATGCAAATTGAACTAAAAATCACAAACTTATACAACTTCCAATTTCATCGACCTTATGCTGTAAGTATCTCTGTACAGACTTTGGATAGGTATGTGAAGGACTTTAGAGGACATTTTAGTATGCTGATTATTTATTCAATCTTCGACTAGCAACAAACGATCCAATCGTAGTACATCCACCGTACCAGCAGCTGTTTCCTTTTAGAGCAAAAGCTGTAATAACAATGACTATCAGACAAGAGATTTCAATATAATACCATGGAATGGCAATGACTCTAATCACTAGGGTTTGGTCGTTGGTTATTGTCATGACATCGATATCCACACTTCGACTAACGGGAATGTGTTCGAAATGTTAATGAGTTAACGCAGTGGCAAATTCAAACTTGAAAATGCGGCTATACACACGACATGATTTTCACATAGAAAAAGATACGGGACGTTGGCATATGTGCATAGATAATGAAAGGGAAATTTACAAGAGTTAAATATGCAGAAAATTGTGTGTGTGTCAGTTTGAGTCGGTTGGCAAAATTTTTGTTCGGAGCAGAAAATATATGCAAATATGACAAAAAAAAAACACACATGGCTACATTTATTTGGAAGGTATATACATTAGGATTATGAATGTTTAAATTTTCTTAGCCGATAGCTTTTATTGCTAGTGCTTTTTTGTAATTATACCCTACACCACTATGTGGAAAGGGTATTATAAGTTTGTTTTGGTAAAAATTCATGTAACACCGCGAAATATTCGTCGGAGACCCCCAATGTGGTATACAAATCTTCATATCTCGGCGAGATAAAGCGATTTTGAGATGTGTGTCCGTCCGTCCGTCCGTGTGTCCGTGTGTCCGTCTGTCCATTATAAATTGTAATCAAACTCCAGGCCGCAATTATGGACCGATGGTCACGAAATTTGGTATGGAGGTCAGTTTTACATCAGAATAGATCGCTAATATAATTGGTGATGATCGTGAAATATTTAGCGGGTGAAATGGGTCAAAAACATAATTTTTATCCGATTTTGTAGCTGCTCTGTAGCTCGCAATAATAGTCCGATCGTCTCGAAATTTTGAATAAGGTAAGAGTATATAACAAAAAAGAAGCTTGCAATTTGAGATCGCGATCAGATAATATTTAGAGGGTTAAATGGACCAGAACTTTTGTGTGAAAATTGTTAAAATTTTTAATATACAGCTTATATCTTTTTTCCTGGAAAAGACATTCCGGGCATGTAAGCTATATTTGGAAGAGGAACGCTTGACCTTTCTATTGATTTCAATTGTGTTGGTGTACATGGTAAGATAACAGAGTTACAGCCTCATCATAATCACGCTAGAGTTCGCAATTATAGCTCAATAATCAATTGCACGAGGTAAAAGTTTAGGTAGAAGAAGATGCTTACAATTTTGGATGTTGGTCTATATTTTATTTCCTGGAGGGCATTTGCCGGCAAAGTAGACTACATATGGAAATAGAACTACTGATCTTCCCCCTGATGCAAATTGCAATAACGTTTCTGCTAGATAATGGGCCTACTGCTTAATATATAATGTGTTTTGTGTAGAAAACCATATTTTCCTATTCCCAGTTTTCGCATTATTGCAAATTACATGGTGCCCTAACGTTTTAATTGTCCAATTGGACTTTTATATTAATAATAATTGCAGCATGGGTCGCTTTGCCACCTTTTTGCAAAACGATTCCCCGCCAGGCAAAATCAAATTTTCAACGGTTGCAAAATATCCTTCAGTACGGTTTGCGACATTTTCTGAGTATTTCAGCCATATAAAACTTATCTACAAGTGGTGTCTTAGGGCAGGCCGTTCGGACTTGTTGATAGGCTGTGGGTCCTATATCATTGAGGTACACTCATTGATGATTGATATGAGATAAGTCTCCCTTGTCCCTTCTGAGATGTTTGTGAAACAATTATTATATTATTATTTAAGCTTGGTGTGATACGGTACCAGAATCCACAAATTTATTTCTTAGATTAAGTTTATTTGTTCCATAAAAAAATTTTGATTTGTGAAAAGCTAACTCCCAGTGGTGAAGGTGTAGGGTATCACATGGTCGGCCCCGTCCGACTATAGCCTTGGCTTACTTGTTTTTCTTTATTTTAATTTATAATTATAATAAATATCTTTAAATAATAAATACAATAATACATAAACAAGTAAGAAAAGTCAATAGTCGGACGGAGCCGACCATGGGATACCCTATACCACTATCCCTGGACAATCGCTCTCCACGGAACTTCTTTTCAATGATTGTGAAATTTTAATTATCAAATATCACAGATGTAATGTATAATACTTATGACCAAAACCAAAAAGTTATCTAGCATGACAAAGACATTTTTGTAGCAGGAAAGGAAAATTTAGTTCACGTAAAATGTAATGAAACCCACATATGTAGTACTACTACTTCCCTTGTTTAACCGCTACGTTATTGAAATTTTTGCCAATTTCATACAAAAGTTTCAGTCCATTCAACCCGCTAAGTATTATCTGATCTTCATGTTGGTTTGTACGCTTCTTCTTCATCATAAACTCAAATTTTGTTTAAAATTTTGCGGGTTATTATTTTGACCTACAGAGCCGCTACAAAATTGGTTAAAATTTTGTTTTTGGTCCCTGAACATTTCACGATCATCACCAAAAACTAATCATTTCTATTCTAGCCCGAACCCAACCTCCTTAAACAATTCGTTACAATCGGTCTATAATTGCGGCCTTAAGCTTGATTACAATTTTTAATGGACGGACACACATCGCTAAATCGCTTTATCTCGTCGAGATATGAATTTCGGCATACCAAATAAGGGGTCTAGGACGAATATTTCGTGGTGTTACATAAACTTTTGGAGAGACAATTAGTAGCATGGTATAAAAATGTGGTTCTCTACACAGAACCCATTATATATTAGGCAGTAGGCCCGTTATCTAGCAAATACTTTATTGCAATTTACATCAGAGGAAAGGTCAGTAGTTTTTTTCCATATGTAGGCTATATGCGAAATATGTATGTCCTCAAGGAATTAAAATATCGATCATACAAAAGTAATGGCCCATTTCACCCGCTAAAGAATATCAGATCATCAATCAAAATTGTAGGCATCTTTTTAGACCTATACTCTTACCCCGTGCAAAATTGATGTATAATTGCGACTTCTAGCGAGCTTATTATTACACTACAAACAAATAACGGAATATATTAGGCTGTAACTCTTTTATCTGATCATGCACACCAACATAATTGGCATCAATTGAAAGGTCAAGCGTTCCACTTTCAAGTATATCTCACTTGTCCGGAATGTCACTTCCAGGAATTAAGATATAAGCTGTATACTAAAAATTTTCTCAATTTTCACACAAACGTTTTGGTCCATTTAACCCTCCAAATATTATCCGTCGCCATCTGAAATTGCAAGCTTCTCCTTTGTGATATACTCTTACCTTATTTCAAATTACGCGTTGATCGGACTATTATTGAGACCTGCAGAGCCGCTAGAAAATTGGATAAATATTGTTTTTGGTCCATTTCAACCGCTAAATATTTCACTATCATCACCAATAAGAATAGGGATCTATTCTGATCTGAACCCGACCTCCATACAAAATTTGAAATGATGCAGTTCTAGTGCTCTCATATAAATGAGAATCACACTCACTTTTCGGCTTTCTCAAGAAACATCAGAACAAAAATATTTGCAAAAAACTATAGGAAACATACTTTAAAATAAAACAAGTAAGCCAAGGCTATAGTCGAACGGGGCCGACCATGTGATACCCTACACCTTCACCACTGGGAATTAGCTTTTCACAAATCAAAATTTTTTTGTGGAACAAATAAACTTATTCTAAGAAATAAATTTGTGGATTCTGGTACCGTATCACACCAAGCTTAAATAATAATATAATAATTGTTTCACAAATATCTCAGAAGGGACAAGGGAGACTTATCTTATATCAATCATCAATGAGTGTACCCCGATTCATATTACCTCAATGATATAGGACCCACAGCCTATCAACAAGTCCGAACGGCCTGCCCTAAGTCACCACTTGTAGAGAAGTTTTATATGGCTGAAATACTCAGAAAATGTCACAAACCGTACTGAAGGATATTTTGCAACCGTTGAAAATTTGATTTTGCCTGGCGGGGAATCGTTTTGCAAAAAGGTGGCAAAGCGACCCATGCTGCAATTATTATTAATATAAAAGTCCAATTGGACAATTAAAACGTTAGGGCACCATGTAATTTGCAATAATGCAAAAACTGGGAATAGGAAAATATGGTTTTCTACACAAAACACATTATATATTAAGCAGTAGGCCCATTATCTAGCAGAAACGTTATTGCAATTTGCATCAGGGGGAAGATCAGTAGTTCTATTTCCATATGTAGTCTACTTTGCCGGCATATGCCCTCCAGGAAATAAAATATAGACCAACATTTTTTTTGTATTTTTCATACAAAAGTAATGGTCCACTTCACCCGCTAAATAATATCAGATCATCATCCAAAATTGTAAGCATCTTCTTCTACCTAAACTTTTACCTCGTGCAATTGATTATTGAGCTATAATTGCGAACTCTAGCGTGATTATGATAACACTACAAACAAATAACTGGTTATATGAGGCTGTAACTCTGTTATCTTACCATGTACACCAACACAATTGAAATCAATAGAAAGGTCAAGCGTTCCTCTTCCAAATATAGCTTACATGCCCGGAATGTCTTTTCCAGGAAAAAAGATATAAGCTGTATATTAACAAGTAAAAAAGTATCAGTCGGCTTTGCCGACTGAGATATACCCTCAGCCTGTGCAAATTGAAACACTTTTTTCACAAAGGGGGTTTCAAAATTTTGGTCGTATGAACCGACAAAAATGTTTATTACGATTAAAGTTCAAAAATTTTGCGAAAAAGGTACTTAAAGGAATGGACCGACATAAACCATGGGGGTGCCATAGGGGGTTTTTTACACCCTTCGGGCTGTTTTCTCAAGAAGTATGGACTTGCCCCTGAAACAACTTTTACCATCGGAATTGAGACAGCGAATGTAAGTAGCTTCAACAAAAATCAAAGTGATTCAATAGCAGGTCTTAAAGTAAAGTTATCCAAAATTTTGTGTGGGAGGTACGGGGTGGAGTGGACAAATATAGTGCATATTCGAACCTGATCTATATCTGGTAGATATTATGAGAATGTGTAAAGTATGGACCAAATCGGTCACTCCCATCAAGAGTTATCGTGCGCACAATTTTTCCGAATATTTTTGAACTTTTGTGGGGTAGGTACCTGAAGTATGGGACCGATATGGCTTATCTACGAACTTAAAGTAAGTTTGGAAACAATATTACGAAGGCCAAATTTTGGCCGGAATCGGCATATCCGTTCGAGAATTATCTTGCGCTTCCAGCCATAAACATGGTGTCATAGGGTTTGTTTTTCAACTTTCAGGCTATTTTCTCAGGAAGTATGGACTTGCCCCTGAGGAAACTTGTACCTTCGTATAGGGGACAGTGAATACAAGATGTTACAACAAAAACCAAAGCGATTAGAGAGCAGGTCCTAAACTGAACTTTTCCTAAATTTTGTGTGGGAGGTACTCGAAGGAGTTTACCGATTGAGTCCATATTGGAACCTCATCTATGTCTGGTAGAAATTTCATAACGTGCAAATTATGGACCAAATCGGTTACTTCCTTCAAGAATTATCGTACTCACAAATTTTCCCAACATTTTGGAACTTTTGTGGGGGAGGTACCGGAAGGAGTGGACCGATATAACCCATCTTCGAACTTAAATCAAATCTGGGCAAAATATTTCGATACCCAAAATTTGAACCGAATCGATTGATCCGTTCGAGAGTTATCGTGCGCACCAGCCAGCCAGACAGACAGACAGACGGACAGACAGACAGACGGACGGACATTGCTAGATCTACTCAAAATTGTCTGAAACGGATATCGTACAAACATACTTGGGGTCTAAAACCATTATTTCGATGAGGCACATTTTTGGTCGTATCAAAGTGTAAATACCCTCTTTAGCCTAAAGGCTGAGGGTATAAAAATTTTAACAATTTTCACACAAAAGTTCTGGTCCATTTAACCCTCTAAATATTATCTGATCGCGATCTCAAATTGCAAGCTTCTTTTTTGTTATATACTCTTACCTTATTCAAAATTTCGAGACGATCGGACTATTATTGCGAGCTACAGAGCAGCTACAAAATCGGATAAAAATTATGTTTTTGACCCATTTCACCCGCTAAATATTTCACGATCATCACCAATTACATTAGCGATCTATTCTGATGTAAAACCGACCTCCATACCAAATTTCGTGACGATCGGTCCATAATTGCGGCCTGGAGTTTGATTACAATTTATAATGGACAGACGGACACACGGACGGACGGACGGACACACATCTCAAAATCGCTTTATCTCGCCGAGATATGAAGATTGGTATACCACATTGGGGGTCTCCGACGAATATTTCGCGGTGTTACATGAATTTTTACCCAAACAAACTTATAATACCCTTTCCACATAGTGGTGTAGGGTATAAAAACCTCAAAACATTATTTCCTGTTGCACGAATGAATGACCTTTTGCCCATTAATGACTAAAATAACATTTATTCCAATTATATGATATACGAAATAATATTAAAGATGATAGAAAATTATATATATGTAGTGTTGTGATAATAAAATTAGTGAGAAACAAAAGGTTGGTTTGGTTATGCCGTGTGCCCCTATGCTTTGTTTTGAATTAAATATTTGCTTACAGTGACTTCAAAAAATTGTCTGAAATATAAAAACTCCAAAAACTTTTTTCGTGGAAGTTTTTTAAAACGAATCACTTTATAATTAAGTTTTCATGTAATCTTAGGTAAAAGCTCATTAAAATATCACACAGGGATACGAGGTTGTAAAAAAGTCACAACCCTAATATATATACATTGCAATATGTTATAATATTGCACTTTTTCAAATTCCACAAATAGCACACCATAGATGTGTAGAGTATGGACAAATATAAAATTGCTGCAACTTTTCCATTGCGTTTATTTCTTCTGTGTTTTTATTATGACATAAAATTGTTCTTAAATGCGGTATTTTTAATAAAATTCAATATATTCTTCAATATCGGACTATTCTACATAAGTCTAACACATATTGTTTTCCTTATCACAATATTTAGTGTTAAATACACCCTGTAAATTACTTAGGCATGTCGATTTCGGTGCGGCTTCTTTTTCACCCAAACCCATTTTCATTGTCATTGCAACTTTCCCCACATATTAGCACTAATTATACCCTACACCACTATGTGGGGAGGGTATTATAAGTTGGTATTGGCCAAAAAGTTTGTAACACATAGAAATAATGAATGTCTCGAGGAGCTGAGTCGATCTGGCTGTGTGTCCGTCCGCAAATTGCAAATGAAAGTAGAAATTATCACATTTACAACGAAGTAGGTTGTCGTAGGTGGTAAAACAACAATAGTCGCTAATACAACCCAACTTTTCATTTTTGGGATTTTAATTATAATGACGAATATCATAGCTTTGGATGAGGAGCTTCCAAAAGCAAAGACTGACCATGAAAGCAGAGTATCCTACCTTTACATTGATGCAATGTAGATTGGCGTAGGAGACCAAATAACGGAGATATAGCAATAGTCGGTAATACATCCCGTTTTTCGAATTTTTTTCGAAATCGCGCTACATGTCGTAATTTTGATCGGATCGTCACGAAATTTTGGGGGTTAATGGGGGTCCCTCAGAGGAAGAAGCCTATTGATTTTGATGGTCGGATAATATTCAGGGGTTGGAATGGGCAAAAACTTATTTGGAGAAAAGCTCAACGTTTTATTTCAAAGGCAATATCTCTGTTTCTTTAAGAGGTATATCAAAAGCAAAACCTTGCAAGCAAAGTAGAAAATATCACCTTTACAACGATGTAAAGTAGGTTGTCGTGGGTGGTCAAACAGCAGAGATATCGCAATAGTCGGTAATGCATCCCATTTTCCGATTTTTTTGTAATCACGCTACATGTCGCAATTTTGATCGGAATAAGCAAAAAGCTTATGTGGAGAAACGTTTTTATCTTATGCGAATATCTCCGCTTCTGGTAGGGGTATTCCAAAAGGAAAGCCCGTCAATGGAAGAAGAAAATATCTCCTTTATATTGATGTAAAGTATGTTAGCGTAAGTGGACAAACAGCCGAGATATCGTAAAAGTCAGTAATACATATATCCAAATTTCCCATTTTTTGTAATCACGCTACAGGTTGGAATTTTGATCGGATTTGATTGATTTGATTGATAATTTTCCTTTATTTATTTCTAATAAATTGCTTTATATTATTCTCTTTTATTATTGTAATAGTTCTATTTTTTATCATTGTAATTCTTCCTCTTTTATTTCATTTTGTATTTAAATTTTTAAATGGATAATTCATATAAACCAAACCTGTACTGTAATTATAAGATTTTTGTCTTGTTGTGCAGGTATTCATAAATAAATAAATAAAATAAAAAGATAGTCAGGAAATTTTGGGGGTAGATGGTGATAGTCGGATAATATTTTGGGGTAGGAATGGGGAACAACTCATGTGGAGACTAATTCAAAGTTTTATTCTTTGTGAATATATCGGCTTCTAGTAGGGGTATTCCAACGGCAAAGCCTATCAATGGAAGAAGAAAATATTACCTTTACATTGGTGTAAAGTAGGTTGGCGAAGGTGGTCAAACAAGGAAGATACAACAATAGTCGGTAATGCATCCAATTCTTCCATTTTTATATTATATGTATTTATATCGAAATTATTTGAAAAAAAGCAAATGGGAATTTTATGCAAAGAATCTAACATTATTTTTTTAAACAAAAAATTTTTTAAATTAAAAAATGTTTCTCAAAACAATTTTTCTTGTGAAGAAAAAACATTCACCAAATGTTCAAAAATTACATCGTTTTCGAACTTGTGACAAACAAAAGAACAACGTACTTGTGTACACACGAAAAACATTTGCCAAACATTCGACAGTGATAGTCGTTTTCGAAAGTTGTGCCGAACATTCGAATAATATCAGCAACTGGTATGTAGCCCAGTATAAATAGACATTGAAATAGCAAAAAACTCACAGAGCTGAATTTTGGTGGAGAGCTAGGGTTTGCCATTAGAAGCAATGTCCTGAAAGTCCCCATCGATCCCATATATGCAAAACAAGTTATTCGGGATCAAAGGCCAAATTTTAAGGGTTTTTAGGTTTTCGGATTTAATTAATTAGATTTAATCAAAAAGTGACTAATGTACATATTATAGACAGAAAAATTATCTACAAGTTTGATATGTATAATTTTTTTCCTAGAAGGAAGCATTCTTGAGAAAAACATGGTTTTTATGCACTTATAAGGGAAATATGCACATATTCAGACGAACCGGCTAAAATAAGCGAAGTAAGAAGAGCGAAATTATACCAATCTTTAAAAAAAAATCCAACAAAATCGGAGCGTGTTTAGTAGAGTTATTCAATGTTAAGGTAGAGTTACATTAGGCAAATATTTGCTCCAGCGACCGGCAGTGTGCGCTTACTAAGAGCAAGTTAGCATAAATTCAATATATTATTAACACTCACTTGATCTCAGTAAGCGCACAATGCCGGTCGCTGGAGCAAATATTTGCCTAATGTGACCTTACCTTTAGAGTCATTTTATGCAAAAATAGTCCATCTAACCCACATGTGTTATCGAAAGCCCAACGGGAACGACCCCAACGAAAACTGTGCGATTTTTTTAAATTTTTTTCTAAAGGTAAGGTTTTTGCGCTGATTACGGAAATGTACGGTTATTCGACCCGAAAGGCCAAATTTTAAAACCGGGTTAGACACGGTTCTCTTGAACCGATTACTGCAAAGTGGACATCGTTTGAAACTTATGGAAGTACCTAACACCTAACACAACGACACTATGTTACTTCAACCGCGGATAATTTTTTATTTGACTTTTAGATCGCGATATATCGAAAATGGTAAGTCTTTTTTGGGTGATGTAGGGGATGGAAGATACCAAGGAACGGTCCTGACCGGTTTTAACATGGCAAAGCCCAGGATTTATCTTGGTCCCTCTTTCATCCCAAGTGGACACTGACCTCCCCGTGGTGTCACCTGGGGAACTGCCTTTAACAACCGTTAAAGGTAGTGAGCTAACATGTGCCGCGCGTTCACCCATAAGAACGTTAAAAACTTGGGTTTGGGCGTCGGGTTAGTAACCCTCCCCTAGAAAAAACAGCCTACTATGAAAAAACGAAAGAAAAGAAAAACAAACCCCTCTAAAGTTGACGAACCCCGCAAACGTTTTAAGGACCATGATCTGCGAATCTGCACCTGGAATGTTCGCACTCTTTATAGAGAAGGTGCAGTCTTCGCATTGGCAGACGTACTTGAAAAGTACAAGACCGATATTACTGCCATACAGGAAATACGATGGATTGGGAAAGGCGTCACAACAACACCTAAAGGTGACGCACTGTATTATAGCTGCCATGACGTAAAGCATGAGTTTGGTTGTGGATTCGTAGTTAGTCGGAGACTAAAACATCTTGTATCCAGCTTCACTCCAGTGAATGAAAGACTTGCTGCAATTCGAATAAAAGCTAAATTCTTCAACATCAGCTTTATCTGCGCTCATGCTCCCACTGAAGAAAAGGATGAACAGACCAAAGATATATTTTACGAGCGCTTAGAAGAAACATATGACCGTTGCCCTGCCCATGACATTAAAATCATTCTAGGCGATTTTAATGCCAAAATTGGAAAGGAGAATATCTTTGGCCCAACAGTCGGGAAATTCAGTCTCCACAGTGAAACATCTGACAATGGTATGAGACTGATAGACTTTGCAGCTGCAAAAAACATGGTAGTTAGCAGTACCAGATTTAATCATCTCGATATTCATAAGGGCACCTGGCTGTCTCCAGATCAGAAAACAAGAAACCAAATTGATCATGTTGTGATAGATGGAAGACATTCATCGAGCGTGTTGGATGTACGATCGTTCCGAGGCGCAAACATTGATTCGGACCACTACCTTGTTGCAGCAAAGGTACGCACCCGCTTAAACGTAGCAAACAAAGTACGAACAGACACAACACGAAAGTTAGACATCGGTAAGCTGCAATCACAACAGATAGCCACAGCATATTCCACTCAACTAGCCCAATTGCTTAATCAAAGCCCCCCTCATCCCGATAACATATCAGCGCAATGGCATAGCATTGCCCACTCCATGCAAACAGCCGCAAAATCCATACTTGGATACCAGAGACCTCCACCAAGGAATCCATGGTATGATGAGGAGTGTCGTGCTGCCACCGAAGAGAAAAATGCGGCATATAAGGCTACTTTACAATCCGTAGCAACGCGTAGCGCACGAGAGAGATACAGGGAGAAAAGGAGAGAGGAGAAACGTCTTTTCCGCAGGAAAAAGAGAGAGATGGAAAAGCGGGAGTGTGAAAAAATCGAGATGTACAGGAGCCAGAATGAAGTCCGAAAATTCTACCAAAGAGTCAAGCATCAAACTGATGGCTTTGGTACAGGCACATCCTCCTGTAGAGACCAGCAAGGTAATTTGGTAACTGATACAGATAGTGTACTCAGGATATGGAAAGAACATTTTTCAAATCTGTTGGTATCCAATAGCAGCGAAGACGACGAAGATACCACAGTCCCAATCCCAGAAGATGGTATTGAATGTATACCGCCCAGCCAAGATGAGGTAAAGACAGCAATAAATCGGCTGAAGAATAATAAGGCAGCAGGGGCCGATGGCTTACCAGCCGAGCTGTTCAAAACCGGAGGCGACACGCTGATAAGGTGTATTCATCAGCTAGTTAGCACCATCTGGCAGGAAGAACGAGTACCCGACGATTGGAACCTGAGTATCCTGTGCCCCGTCCACAAGAAGGGAGATAAGACTGTATGCTCTAACGAACGACTAAAGCCAATGGTCAACGAGATTATTGGACCATACCAATGCGGCTTTAGACCTGGCAAGTCCACCATTGACCAGATATTTACCCTGCGGCAAATCCTGGAGAAGACCCAAGAGATGCAGATCGACACCTACCACCTTTTTGTCGATTATAAAGCAGCCTTCGACAGTCCGCAAAGCTCATCCGGCTTTGTAAAATGACTTTAACTGACACGAGGTCCTCAGTTAAAATAGGAAAGAACCTCTCCGAAGAGTTTGGTACCAAAAGAGGTTTCAGACAAGGAGACAGCCTTTCGTGTGACCTCTTCAACATCCTGCTAGAAAAGGTTATACGAGAGGCAAACGTCAAAAGAAGTGGCACAATCTACACCAACAGTCACATGTTACTTGCTTATGCTGATGATATAGACATCATGGGTCGATCAGTAAAAGAAGTAACTGATACCTTTATAAAGGTCGAAGGAGAATCTGCTAAAGTGGGTCTGGCGGTAAACGGTGAGAAGACCAAGTTGATGGTGTCGACGCGCAATGCGTCCATTGAGCTCGGACCGACTGTGGAAGTTGGTTCCTATAATATTGAGGTAGTAAAAGACTTCGTCTACCTCGGCACCTCCGTCAACACAACAAACGACATCAGTTGTGAAATAAAAAGAAGAATTGTATTGGCCAACAGATGCTACTTTGGATTAAGTAAGCAGTTTAAAAACAAAGCCACATCTCGTCAAACAAAAATAACGCTCTACAAAACACTGATACTACCCGTGCTGATGTATGGCTCCGAAGCCTGGGTACTTGCGCAAGCAGACATGGCAGTGCTTGGTGTGTTTGAGAGAAAAATTCTTCGAAAGATCTACGGACCAATCTGCGTTGACGGTGAATATCGACGTCGCATGAACCACGAGCTGTATCTGCTATACAACGACATGAATATTGTTAAACGTATCGAGATGCAGCGATTGCGTTGGCTAGGCCATATCATAAGAATGAGCGATGATGAACCCGCTAAAAAGGCGTATGAATACATGCCACATGGCGGTGCACGCAGAATTGGCAGGCCAAGGAATAGATGGCGCAAACAAGTGGATGATGAGATGACAAGGCGCGGTATTCCAGTGTGCAAAGCAACAAATAGAGAGGAATGGAGATCTCTTCTTAGTTCGGCCTATAGAACAAATGTTCTGTAATGGGCCAGCTAAGTAAGTAAGTAAGGTAAGTCTTTTTTAAAAATCATGAAGACCACTCTTGTAGACAATTATTAAATCTACAACTTTTACTTTAGCCGGCTTTTCAAAGTCTTACCGTTTTGAGAAAAATTAAAAAAAAAAACTGAATAATGCTTCCAAACATGAACTTTGACCCCGAATAACTTGTTTTGCACACATGGGATCGATGGGAACTTTTAGGACGTTGCTTCTAATGGTGAACTCTAGCTATCCACCAAAATTCAGCTCTATGGGAATTTTTGCTATTTCCCCCTTATACGCATGTCTATTTTGGCTGGGCTAATGGTCGATTCGAAAATAAATGCGAAAAAACACTACCAAACGGGTTTGTGTATTCAAATTTTCTATTTGTATTGAAAACAAAACCCCCCACACCAGTTGCTGATATTATTCGAATGTTCGGCACATGTTTCGAAAACGACTATTACTATCGAATGTTTGGCAAATGTTTTTCGTGTGTACACAAGCACGTTGTTCCCATAGGACATCAGCTTATGTTATACATTTTTTTAATTTTTGAGTAAAATGTTAAAGAAATATGTAAAGTATTTGGAGGAAGTATTACAGAGAATTATTTAACTACATTGGTATACTTATTTTTTAACATATTTGAAAGTATAAAAATAATGAACACGTTAGGCTTTTTGAGCAATTTTCTGCATAGTTGTTGTAAAGTTTTAAGGTTTTGTGTGTTACTGAGTTCAGAACACGACGTTTAATTGTATTTATTGAACATTTGTAGCCCAATACTTTGCTTATATACAACGTATAGAAAAAATGTTCTTGCTATCTTTTGTTTTGGAAATTTCAACAATAAAAGATAAAATCGTTTCTTAATCTTTGTGGTTTTAAATTTTTTTATATATTCTCAAACACGTTTTTGTAATGAACTATTTTGAACATTATAACAATTACAAATTCTTTATAATGTTTGGAATTTGCAAAAAAAAAAAAACGCTATCAACCATTTTTTATGATATAATTTCTCTTCCAGTGTTGTCCGTTGAGATTATTTGAAACTGGTCTCTTGCTACAAATTAGTAAATGTCTATTGTATAAAAAAAGGATTTTCCGGTCGTATTTTTATGTTTTGTTCGACCATTCCTATGTTAATAAAATCAAGATTATTGGATTGATGTCAATGTTTATATTTTGATTATTGCATATTACTTCCAATATTTGGAAATTACATTGAATTTCATCTTTAGGGATTTTTCTGTCAATTACTCTTTGAATTGTAGTTTGGGAAGTACTTTCAATGGATGCTCATTTCTAGAAATGTTCCTTTTTCCTTCTTCGGTAAAGGACTTTCAAAAACAAAAAGCTGATAGGAAACAGATTCTTCTTCGTTAAAAATTCAACAAGTATCAGTCGGCTTTGCGGACAGAAATATACCCTGAGCCAGTGCGAACTGAAACTTTCATCTATGGACATATCGAGTAGCCGCTACACAACCAAAATCCTTTAACCCAAAGCTATGTATTAGGAGATTTTCAGAATTGTGTAGCCACTTTCGGATGTATGAAACTGTTGCTCCGTTCAAGAAAAATCGCACATACTACTTAGTTAAAATTCTTGAAATTTGGGGGGAAAACAACAGAAGGAGTAGCCCGAAAATCACCATCTTCGATCTTTATATAAGTCTCGCAGAAATATTCCGATAAAAAAAGTTTGGACCAGCTCGGTATCCGATTCGAAAGTTGTCGAGCACACCAGCCACTACACATAATGGCCGTAGGTGTTCTTTACAGCATTCGGGCCCTTTTCTCTGGAAGTATGGACTTGTCCCTGAAAAAACTTGTACTGTAGTAATAGGGGTCCCGAGAACACTTGTTGCAAAAAAAGCAAAGCGTTTCCAGGGAGGTCTTTTTATTTATTAATTTATTTATTTCATATTTTTAGTTATATCTAAATTAATAGCATAAAGGAAGTGAAGCCATGACTATTGAGGTCTTATGCTTACACTGGTATATTTACTTCTAAACTGCATTTATCTGAAAATGTTTGAAATACTCTGTGGAAGATTACCGAAAGTGTGGATCGATATGGTCCATCTCCGAAGTTGATGAAAATTTGAAAATATCACGAAGGCCAAATTTTGGACCGAATCGGTTGATCTGTTCGAGAATTATCGTGTTCTCCAGGCAGCCACCCAGACGGACGAACATAGCTAATTCGACTCCGAGTTTTCTGAAACAGATTTCTTCCAAACACACTTTCGCCCTAAAATCATTATTTCTATGAGGCATATTTTGAATAAAGAATTTTTGCTAAAAGAATGTATACATGTATAGACCTTAGATTGGGCGCCAGAATTGCATTTTAAAAGAATTCAAGACTGGTTGCCAGAGTTTTCCTAGTTCCTGATCAATTTATGAGAAGATCCACGATAGGAAACCAGAATTTTTATAAGAGAAGTCCGACGATTGGACGCCAAAATTAGTCTATTGACATATGCACGATGGGGCGACAGAATTTGTCATTTACATACCCAAGATTGGGTGCTAGAATTTCATCATTATAAAGGATAAAAAAAGAAGACACGTGTCTCGGCGTTTTTTCCTTTATTTATATAACACCTAAATTCTACCTGTAAATATAAACAAGTAAAAAGTCGTTAAGTTCGGCCGGGCCGAATTTTTTATACCCTCCACCATAAAATAGTCTAAATTCAAATGGAATAATTAAGGTCCTTTCACAATTTTAGGTGGAACAACTTTTCGACAATGGATAGACTCCTACTGCCTCCCACTATTGCTTAAATTACACTGTGAACACAAATATTGGGGCAGAGATAATTCCTTTTGGAGATGAAAGCCCTTGGTGTGTGTATAATAATAACTCTGAAGGTCAGATGCGCCGTGAGTCGAACTTCCGCGTTATGGCGTGATGAAGTTTTTGCAAGAGATCCTGTAAGCCATCATAAATTAGCATTATATCTTTGTTTGTTGTTTTTGTAGAGCACTTAAGCAACAGTGAACAAAGTTATAACGCTAATTCCTGATGGCCCACAGGGTCTCTAACAAAAATTTCATCACGCCATAACGCGGAAGTTCGACTCACGGCGGATCTGTCCTTCGGGGTTCATAATATACTCCCCAAGGCCTTTCTTCCCCAAGAGGAATTTTCTGTGCCCCGGACTTTCACCTCCATTTTGTTGCACAGTGTTATCTAATCTAATCTAATCTAAAAAATGTGTACAGCTAGGTGAAAGGTACCACCTATGGGGCTATATCAAAGAGTCAACCTATCTTTAAATTTTTTGGCGGAAAAGTTTTATAGCTGCAGGGAACTTCGAGAGTCAAACTGAGGTTAGTTTCATCAAAACAATGTAGACCCTCAAAAATGGACCTATGTTGACGAATTTTAGTGAAGAAATTTCGTGACCACTGAAAATTCCCGAAAATCGGGAGGTACAGTTATATGGGGGGATATACCAAAACATGGACCTATATTGACGATTATTTTTGAATAGACAAAATTGTAGCTAAAATTCTAAAAATACCGATCATTACAGCTAGTTCGGTTAAAAATTGCAGCTAAAATTCTCAAAATACCGAAAATTGGGAGATACCGTTATATGGGGGCTATACCAAAACATGGACCTATGTTGACGATGTTTCGTTGGAGATGTTTTATGACCACTGAGAACTTCAAATGTCAAATTACAGCTATTTCGGTTAAAAACTGTAGCAAAAATTCTCAAAATACCGAAAATTGGGAGGTACCGTTATATGGGGGCTTAACCAAAACATGGACCTATGTTGATGATGTTTGGTGGGGATGTTTCATGACCACTGAGAACCTTAAATGGCAAATTACAGCTAGTTCGGTTATAAATTGTAACTAAAATGCTCAACATACCGAAAATCGGGAGGTACCGTTATATGGGGGCTATACCAAAACATGGACCTATGTTGACGATGTTTGGTGGAGATGTTTTATGACCACTGGGAACTTTAAATGTCAAATTACAGCTATTTCGGTTAAAAACTGTAGCTAAAATTCTCAAAATACCGAAAATCGGGAGGTAGCGTTATATGGGGGCTATACCAAAACATGGACCTATGGTAACGATGTTTGGTGGAGATGTTTCATGACCACTGAGAACCTCAAATGGAAAATTACAGCTAGTTCTGTAAAAAATTGTAACTAAAATGCTCAAAATACCGAATATCAGGAGGTACGGTTATAAGAGGGCCATACCAAAACATGGACCTATGTTGACGATGTTTCGTGGAGATGTTTCATGACCACTGAGAACCTCAAATGTCAAATTGCAGATAGTTCGGTTACAAATTGTGGCTAAAATTCTCATAATACCGAAAATCGGGAGGTACCGATATATTGCAGCTATACCAAAACATGGACCTATGTTGACGATGTTTGGTGGAGATATTTCATGACCACTGAGAACCTCAAATGGCAAATTACAGCAAGTTCGGTTAAAAATTGTAGCTAAAATTCTCAAAATACCGAAAATCGGGAGGTACCGATATATGGGGGCTATACCAAAACATGGACCTATGTTGACGAAGTTTCGTGGAGATGTTTCATGACCACTGAGAACCTCAAATGTCAAATTGCAGATAGTTCGGTTAGAAATTGTGGCTAAAATTCTCAAAATACCGAAAATCGGGAGGTACCGTTATATGGGGACTATACCAAAACATGGACCTATGCTCATATCCTTTGGGATATAAGTTTGTTGATCACTAGGAACCCTAAGTGCCAAATTATAGCTGATTCGGTCGGCAAATGTGGCGAAGAACGTCAAAATACCTCAAATCCGGAGGTACCGTTATATGGGGGCTATACCAAAGAGTGGACCGATATAGCCCATCTTCGAACTTGACCTGCCTATGGAAAAAAGACCCTCGGGTGAAAAATTTCAGCACTCTATCTCAATTATTGCGGACGCTAGAGTGATTACAACAGACGGACAGACAGACGGACAGACGGACAGACGGACAGACGGACATGGCTAGATCGTCTTAGAATTTTATCCTGATCAAAAATATATATACTTTATATGGTCGCAAATGATTAATTCGATGTGTTACAAACGGAATGACAAACTTAATATACCCTCCATACTATGGTGGAGGGTATAAAAATACTAGTGGATAACGGAATAATATCCAAACGTTCCATCTGCATTAATCAATTCTCTACTATTCCCATTTCCTTCCATAAATTACTCAATAAAATTGGAGTGGAAAATTGAAGCCATGGTTTTGAACTTTTGTGAAGTAGGAAACAAAGGAAAGGTACTCAAGATTCCATGTTAACGAAAAAATGACATGATAAGGTATTTCTAGGGTTTTCCGATAGTATACTCTTTCTTTTGGTCATAAAATTAAATGATAAGATATTTCTAGGGTTTGGCGATAGTATACTCTTTCTTTTGGTCATACCGAATTGATATCACTGAATTACATAACATTCACTGTAGTTGTGAATTATTTGATAAATGATGCACCCAAAAATATATACGATTATTAACATAATCAATGCCTTGAGCATATATTAACTCTGATATATTGTCAAAAAATTTCTGAATTGGCCAGGAAGTTTTACGTCATTTTAATTAAAAAGTAGTAATGAAAATTATTTCGTCAGTAATATATGCCTAAGATAAGTGTAACGTGGTTTTCTTGACGGCTGGGTAGCTTCAGTCGCGTCCAGGGGCACCGTAAGGACCCACTAAACCTTATGAATAAGTGGATGGATGCGTTGTTGAATGCATGCTGATACATTGCTGCTACGTTCGTATGGACAGACTGTGGTTGTTGTATGCACATGACGCCTGCTTTACAGCAGCCACGATAGTACGGGGGTTTGTCACGTTACATAAGGTTAACATCATTGCTAAACAAGAAATTTTCGCTAACATGAACTTTCAAAATTTTGGTCAGGTGTTTTATTTCGGAATATATTTTAAACATCTTAAAACAGCGCCATTTTTCGTTTTTGAAAATGGGTTAGCAATTATTGTACCATTCGAACAATAAACTAAATTGATGATTAAATAAATACAGCTCGGGGGTTATATGACTGTGCATTAGAGCCGAATAATATTACAAACTGTTTTCAGAAGATGATTTAAATTTGAAATATGCAATGGCTAAAAACAAAAAAAAAAAACTTAATTCAGTAATACTCACTAATGCTGGTACACTAATTGCTAAACCATTCTTAAAATCACAAAATGAAGTTTTTAAAATTTTCATGATAAATTTCTAAATAAAACAACAAAACAAATGTTAAGAAATGTAATTTTGTATTTTTTTTGGTAAAATAACACATGTTTCACACTGTATTAACAAATTTTAAAAAATTAAGAAAAAATCATTTGAAACCCACTACCAAATAGGATTTAATACTTTTGTAATTGATTGCAGTTCGATAAAGAAAATTGAGAAAATCGAAGAGTACAATCATTGTTAAAAATTCATTTTAGTACAATCATTGTTAAAAATTCATTTTAAATATTAAATCGCGAAAATTGCATCGAAACTGATGATAAAGGAAATCAAAAACCTCATTTTTAAAAAGTGTCCGATTTCACTCTGAAATCCCCATATATGTCGTAAACCTTAACATTTTTGTTTTTACGATCATCACCAAAAACTATTCGTTTCTATTCTGGTCGGAACCCGACCAGAACGCCTCAATATTTTTCTGGTCAACTTTTATAGCACAATGCCATTTATCGACATTTTTCGAAAAGTTTGCACTTTCTCAAGGCCAAAACTGCCTGAAGGAGCGTTCCAAAGCTTTTGCAATGTATTAGAGAGTTCCTAATTACTGTCTTGGCTACAATTCTTTTTTATGTGTTGGATCGAAAATCTCAATAGTTTGGCCGTTATATGCCAAAATGTGCAAAAAAGTTGATAAAAAACTTGAAGTCAAAATCAGGAGGCTCGATTTTCACCGTAGACTTATGGTCTGGTGGACTTTTTTGCTCAGTTCAATCCCAGGAATCAGAAACGTGAATTGCTCATTAAGGTTTTCAAATCGCCCCAGTCTAATCCACAATGCATTGAAATTCCAAATATGAAAATAAACAGGCAGTGTGAACATTGTTTGAAATATATTTTGTAGAAAGTATAATATGAAATACCGACTAAACAACATGAAATATATATTTTAGAGTTTCAGAATGTTCTGAAGATATACTGAGCACATTATTTGGAAATTTTTGCGAAAGGTTAGTTGGTTCGGCTCCTAATAGTTTAGCTGCTACTGACCAGAGTTTCAGAAATTATGTAGACATTCATATATTTTACCGATTTTCACCCGCTAGATGCAGTTTTTCCTAGTTCATCTGTTCGACACATAAGATCTACTACCTTAGGGGTATAATATTGCTGAAGACCACAAAGCAAAATTATTAGTAGTTTTTGAGATAAAGCCTCGAACAATGGGAAAAGGGTTGCTTTAACCCGGTTTAGATGAGGCTGTGAAATCCAAACCCGATCTAACAATGCAAAACCCAACTAGGGTATTTGTAGTTTTAATATGTTCTTTCAGAAAATGCCGATTATAAGTTGTTTACATTTTCAGTGTTGCACAGTGTAATAATGCAAAGACTTAGCAAACAAACTTTGTTAATTTTTCCTAACCACAATGGGTCAATGTTGCCCTCAGGCAATATATGTATTTCAAATCTCTAACCGCAAGGAATTCATAAGATTTTTTTGAAGAGGACTTATTTTTGCGACGACTGATCATAATATATGTATATACAAAATATTTTTATCTCGACGGAAAAAAATCGCTGTTCAAAGGGTTAATAAACATCACCTAAAGTAACACTAATAAAGTGTGACATTTGTATTCACTTTTCCATCTTCTATAACCTTATAATATTACATTAAGATAGCTTCATTCCTATTTAACTTGGGACTGCGGCATCAGTTAATAATAATTTACAAAGCCGTGTCGTGGAGTATCATTGATAGTATAGGACTTTTTAAACTTCTTCAGGTCTTAATCCGCATTGAAATTACCTCATTATATAAATTGTTGTTGTCATGGCGTGAATACTTATTTATATTTAGTATGAACGCAATATTTTTTGTTATTCTGTTATGTGAGCAGTACATGGAATGCTTCGTATCGTACGGCTGGTGACTCTTCAGCTCCTCCTTCTTAATTTTGGGTGGAAGTAATATATTGTTTACTATTACTGTGGCATTTGTGTCATTTCTTCTACTAGATTGCAACAGCTTGGATAAGTTTTTCGCCCATAACCTGAGTGCGGTACTTGTAACCTGACTGTGTACTAAAATATGCTTTTGTATCTATAGAAGAATGGGCCTGTACAAAAATCATTCGTTTGAAATTTGTGTCTTTGAGATTTTTTCATACTTTCTTGTGATTTTGAAATTTCCACACCTCGGTCTTTTTGCCGTTTTGCCTCAAAGCGGTGTAAGCTTCAGTTGGGGTTGGCACATCGGTCCACTGTAGCTCTAAAAAATTAAATTTTAATTCGCGGTACACAAATTTGATAAAATTTTAATCCAGCAGCAATTTCTACCATTATTATTATATAGGATTCTGATTTTAATGATTTAGTTACTTTGAAGGGCCCTATAAGATCGAAAAACATTGACGCTATTTTTGATAAATCATTATACAATCATAGTTTTCGTCAAAGTTGTCTGACAACTTTTGTCTACTTATTTCAAATCAAATGTCTCATGAAGTTTGCTTCAGTAAGAAACGAGTCTTTCAACTTCAATATAACATTTTTAAATGGTTTTATTTAGCTCACCCTGTTTGTTTTATTTATTATTTATTCTTGGGTCAAATTTAGTAATTTAAATTTCACCCTCTTCCTGTCAACCGATTAATCTGAAATTTTGTATACACTTTGGATTTTGGTGACAATACAATTATGTTTATTCATTATCATTATAAATTCAAGATGGCCGCCGCTACAAAATGGCGGATAATTTATGTTTTATTAATCCCATCAATATGGGTATCAAATGAAAGGACTCAACAAGCAGAATACAATATACTATAAAAAATTGAAATCCAAGATGGCGGCCGCTACAAAATGGCGGATAACGTAGGTTTTATCAATCCCATCAATATGGGTATCAAATGAAAGGGCTCAAGAAGCAGAATACAATATACTATAAAAAATTGAAATCCAAGATGGCGGCCGCTACAAAATGGCGAATAACGTAGGTTTTATCAATCCCATCAATATGGGTATCAAATGAAAGTGCTCAACCAGTAGAATACAATGTACTATATAAAATTAAAATCCAAGATGGCGGCCTCAACAAAATGGCGGATAACTTAGGTTTTATCAAACCCATCAACATGGGTATAAAATGAAAGGTCTCAACAAGTAGAATACAATTTACTATGCAAAATTGGCTGATAACAATTTTTTTATCAATCCCACCAATATGGGTATCAAATAAAAGGGCTTGACAAGAAGAATTCAGTGCACTACACAGTACATCTTATACACCCGAAAGCCATACAGTTTCCAGCTAAGTACAATTACGGGACGGCTGAAAGAAGAATGTTGCCTTTAATACTATCATGGGCTTCTACAATACATAAAATGCAGGGCAGCACTGTGGATCACACAGTCGTATACTTAGGTGCGAAACTGTTTCAAGAAGGTCAAGCCTACGTGGCTCTTAGTAGAGTAAGATCTTTGCAGGGACTACGTATAGAGGAGTTGGACTGCAATAAACTAATGGGCAAGAAACCGTGCAATAATGAAGCACTAAATGAATTAAACAGAATGCGAAATAAATACTAAAAACTAGAAAATAAAAATAGGTAAAAAAACTTTTTAAGTTAAACGGTTTTATGTTAAACATACATTGCAATGTTTAAGATAAATGTACTAAAAACCAAAAAATACTAAAATAGATACAGTCGTGGGAATTATAAACATATGCATAGACTAGACTAAAATAAAACAAGTAAGCAAAGGCTATAGTCGGACGGGGCCGACCATGTGATACCCTACACCACAACCTGTAGGAATTAGCTATGTGCAGCCGCCTTGCACGCTGTATGCCCGGGTTCGATTCTCATCAAATTGTCAAAGGTGGCAAAATACCCCTTAGTAATGTTGGCGATATTTCCTGACTATTTCAGCCATGAAAAACGTCTCTACAAGTGGCAACTTAGGACACGCGGTTCGGACTCGGCGATAAAAACTAGGTCACATATCAATAACTTAATATGAATCCATTGATATAAGAGAAGCCTCCCTTGTCTTTAGGGGGATGTTTGTGGAAAGTTATATAAATTATACATTTCTAAAAAAATATGTGAAAATTGGAAAATTCACATTGATTAGCCCCTCCTGCTACATATTCAAATTGTCTTTGAATATCAGTTTCCTTTTAGGAATGCACCTAAAATAAATATATACGTATATACCATGCAATTTGATATATTTTATAATTGGGAGTTATTTGAAGATCTATCTATTGGCGAGTTTGTTGAAGATCTATCGTCCTTGTACCTCGCATATGCATCGAAAATAGTTCCTTGTGGACATATATTTTGATATCAAAAATATATTTTATACCGGTAGAAATAACTAACAATGAATAGAAATTCAAAAATTTTGCATGCAAACAAATTTATAAATCCCAAAATTATTCATATTCAATTAAATATATATATTTTGTAACACGAGTTTGCCTCAAAATACGTGGAATTTGTAGGTATCGTAATATGGGGCTATTCCAAATCAATTTTAGTAAGCTAACTTCTGAGTTTTGGAAAAGTTTGAGAATTATTTTTTCAGATTTGTAATTTTAGTTGCAGCCGGCAGGGGTTTTTGGAACTTCTGGACTATTATCTCAGAAAGTATGACTTACCCCGGAAAAGTTACCAGAATAGGGACAGTGAAGAGAACCTTCTTCAAAAAAATCAAATAGATCCGATACGGGTCCTCAAAATGCACTTTTCCCAAATTTTGTGTGGTGGGTACTAGAAGGACGGACCGATATATTCCATATCCCAACCTGACACATGACTGGATGAAATAATACGATGTGTAAAGTTTCGACCAATCAGAAAATTCCCTTGAGAGTTATCTTGAGGACTTGCGGCGCAAGAACAATCTGCTGAAAAAAATTTAAAGCGATTCAAGAGGACTCTTAAATTTCTTATTTCCGAATTATGTGTGGAAGGTACCCTAAGGTGTGAACCGATATAGTCTTATCCGATCTATATCTGGAAGGAATAATAACATATGGAAAGTTTGGAGCAAATCGATTGCTCACTTCGCCAGTTATCGTTCACACAATTTTTCGAAAACTATTTTGGACTTTTTTGGGGGAGGTGTGGACCGACAAAGCCTACATTCGAACATAAACAAAGTTTTGGCAAAATATTACGAAGTATACAATTTGGTTCTAATCGGTAGATCCTTTCGAGAGTTATCGTGCGCAGCAGCCAGCTAGACAGTAAGAGAGACAGATGAACGGTCAGGGCTAAATCAACGTCAAATTGTCTGCAACGAATTTCGTCCAAACATACTTGGGGTCTATAACCAATATTTCGATGAGACACATCTTTGGTCGTATTTTGTTAGTATCCCCTTTACCCTAAATCCTGAGGTATAAAATAGGTGGCGAGGCGACCCCATGTTGCAATATTTGTATAAACGATCCAATTTGACAACTGAACGGAAAATTTCAACAACTGAACGGACAACTTGTAGCATGGGAGGAAATTGTGGTTCTCTTCACAAAACCCATTATATATTAGGCAGTAGGCCCGTTATCCAGCAGACACATTATTGCAATTTGCATCAGGGGAAAGGTCAGTAGTTATTATTCCATATGTATGCTAATTTGCCGGTATATGCCCTCCAGGAATTAAAATATGGACCAAAAATAAAATTTGTATATTTTTCATACAAAAGTAATGATATAATGCAAAATTATAGGCATTTTCTTCTATCTAAACTCTTACCACGTGCAAAATTTCGTGACTATTGAGCAATAACTGCGACCCCTAGAGTGATAATTACTACACTACAAACAAAAAACTGGATATATTAGGCTGTAGCTCTGTTATCTGATCACGCACATCAACGTAATCGACATCAGTGCAAAGGTCAAGAAATCGTCTTCCAAATATAACTCAAGAGGGAAGAATGTGTCTTTCAGGAACAATGATAAAAGCGGTATATTAAAAATTTTCACAATTTTCACACAAAAGTTGTGGTCCATTTATCCCTCTAAATATTATCTGATCCCCATCTCAAATTGCAAGCTTCTTCTTTGTCATATACTCTTACCTTCTTTAAAATTTCGAGGCGATCGGACTATTATTGCGACCTACAGAGCAGCTACAAAATCGGATAAAAAATATGTTTTTGGTCCATTTCACCCTCTAAATATTTCACGATCATCACCAATTAAAATAGCGATCTATTCTGATGTGAAACCGACCTCCATACCAAATTTCGTGACGATCGGTCCATAATTGCGGCCTGGAGTTTGATTACAATTTATAATGGACAGACGGACACACGGACGGACGGACACACATCTCAAAATCGCTTTATCTCGTGGAGATATGAAGATTGGTATACCACATTGGGGGTCTCCGAAGAATATTTCGCGGTGTTACTTGAATTTTTACCAAAACAAACTTATAATACCCTTTCCACATAGTGGTGTAGGGTATAAATAGGTAAAAAACTTTTTAAGTTAAACGGTTTTATGTTAAACATACATTGCAATGTTTAAGATAAATGTACTAAAAGCCAAAAAATAATAAAATAGATACAGTCGTGGGAATTATAAACATATGCATAGACTAGACTAAAATAAAACCGTGTCTACAATCGTTGATTAAAATGTTTGTTTTGTAATGTTACACTATAATTAGGCAGTTGTTCAACCGACAACGATGGACGTGTGATAAGTAGGGCTAGAATGTGCCCCACGGTTTTATTAACATAAAACCGTTTAACTTAAAAAGTTTTTTTACCTATTTTTATTAATGTTTCTTTTTTTCAAATAGTCATTATATTGAACCAAATATTTCTACGTCACAGACTTTGGCGGATAGTATGCCCCGAAGGTCTTCAATGGGTTTGTAGCCATGAGTTATAGCTGGCAACTCCAATAACCGTGCATTTCGTGCCTTTAAAAACTCCTTTGTAGGTCCAACAGGGTGATTCGGGGCAATAGCCTGCTGGAAAGTCCAATTGTATCCGTACAGTTCTCCAGCAATATCTATTAAGTTGTTCTCTAGCAACTCAACATATGTTTCGGCATTTATTTTTGTCGGAACAAAACTTAAATTATGATTTCGTCCAGCTCTGAATGCAGCGCATACCATAAGAGATACTCCTCGAAAACTTCCCAATTCTCAAATAAATTCTAACGGTATTAAATTTCAATTTTTTCTACATTTTGCTTATATCCTCTCAATTTTTGCTTAGTGGTAATACCTTAATTGAATTTAGTTTGTAATCCCGTTAGTTGAGACATTCGATTTTAATTTACAAACCAATAAAAAATAATTATATGAGAATTATAAAACATTCGCGTATGTCACGTCATATAGGGAACACTTAACATCGACGAAAGTCTACTTTAAGTTTTGTTCCGACAAAAATGAGTGCCGAAACATAAATTTAGTTGTTAGAGAACAACTTAATAGATTTTGCTGGAGAACTGTACGGATAAAATTGGACTTTTCAGCAGGATATTGCCCCGAATCACCCTGTTGGACCTACAAAGGAGGTTTTAAAGGCACGAAATGTACGGTTATTGGAGTGGCCAGCTGTAACTCATGGCCACAAACCCATTTTCCCACCCAGTTTTCGCGAAGTCAAAGGAGTGCTCGAAGCTGAAAGCATTGAAATGTGCATTATTGGCGGAATGGGAGTATATCACCACTAACACCTTAAGAAACCTAGTCGGTTCTATGAGACGAAGGCTACAACAAGTCCTAATCCACAAGGTCAATACAATATCATGTTAAATGTGCAACAATTTTGTTCATTATTATGAATTTTTTAAAAATTTTCGTTATTGCACATATAATTATTTTCTATGACAAATTTTTTATAAATTATTTTTCTCTAATATGAAATTAATAAGAGGGCAATTTTCTTTTATATTTTAAAAGCAATCGTAAGCACTAACTACAATGTAAAAATAATATTGGAAATATATTTTGTTTTCGATAATAAATATCACAATATTAGTTTGCACATATAATTATTTTACATAGGTAGTAGTACAACAATACTTCAAGAATTTCATTTTTATATTTTTTTGTTGTTCTTTCATTTCAGTTATTTATTATAAATCAGTGAAAATGTTCGCTTCAGGTGACACACAAATTGAAATTCATTTCGTTCTTACTGTCATAGAAATGTGCATATCTAACCATTGGCACACACACAAAGTACACACAGCCAAAATAAAACAAAAAACACAGAGATTTTTTCCATTCTGTTTTTTTTTCAAATTTTATTACAAACTGTCATCGATATTATTATTACAATAGTAGATACAAATGCGTATGTACTGGTGGTATTTGTATAAAATACAATATTATCAAATGCGAACGTGTCGAATTTTGAATGCACTACAGAATGAAAAATTATTTCTGCAACGTCATGTTTAAAATTTAATGGAAGTTATACCAACACGTCCATTTGGTATATAAAATATCATTTTCATCTTTTCAATGCCTAAATATTGTTGTGTTCCAGAACCACCTGCAAGATAGTAGTATTTAAAACTTTGTTTCCCTTTTTTTGTGTTAGAAAAACGTTTCTATATTTCAAATATAGCAAAGCTGGTACTTTTCCTAAAACAAAAACGACACTGAACGTCAATCTCTTCTCTTATTTTCTACCTGACAAATTTGATCATAGCTTCAACGTAAAGTAATTTTTTAGCCACATTCTTGAGCTTTGTTCAAAAACACATCGTTTAATCTAACTGTGGTCATACATATTTTATGGCAAACTACAATAGTTCGAGTATTATAATAGTGCAAACTTAATTAAATTTTTTTGACTTTCCCCCATATACTTTATAGGCTCTCCGATGAATATTTCGATGCCTTACAGACGGAATGACGAACTACAGGTTATATTACTTCATTATATGATGGAGGGTATTAAAATGCCTTCAAAAAAGTCAATACCTGTCCAAAATTGCCAAAACGACAAGGGCTTCGCAGTATCGAAGGAGCCATGTAACATCACAGTCCAGTCAACAATGAAATCGTCAACGTTAAGAGCTCACGAGACAACTGAACAACGGTATATACGGGTACACTTTTTCAATCAAGTTAATATATGGCCATCTCAAACAAGACATAATCTCAACAGAATTTACATACCTATCTATGTACGTCAAAGCAGTAAACGTTACAATTCGTCTTTATGAGCTAATGAATAGTTGAGTGCAAGTGAAAAATTCTTAGAATTGAAGTGTGATTCTGATATGAACCAAAACTTAGTTGTGAAGCATATCGGTTTCAGCTGGTTCCTAATTAAATGATCAGCAAAAAAGGTATGCCGTAAAATTATATCAAAATCGAAAAAATTTTTGTGTTGTCTGTTGGGACGATTATGATATAACGCTGCCACATGAATACACTAGGGTTATGACTTTTCGATATTTTTTCAAAAATTATTTCCCGAGCACGGATGAATGATCTTTTGCTTATTAACCACTAAACTAACATTTGAAATATAAAAACCAGTAAGGAAAGGATTAAGCCAGGCGGGGCCGACTATGTAATACCCTACACCACCGTGAATATGTAAAATATATTTGAATGTATGGGAGATATATAGGCCGATTTGAATATATTTTCCCAACCTTTTTTATAAAGAGATTTTCGTACCACATTTCGAATTTCATCAAAATTGGTCAAATTATTTAATTAACTTTGCCGTATAAACTTAAGCTAAAATACCAAACATTTTCAATGGCCTATGTACTTTATCGACCCTAATATTATGGCTAACACTTGGTATTTGCTCTCAAATAATTTTAGAAGCTCAGAAGGGGTCTTAGGAAGTCAAAAAAGTCATTTAAAGCAGTTTTATAAAAGCTTTTTGATGGAATATTTCTTGATTTTATATGAAAGTTTTTGGTAACTTTTGAGCTTGAGATTTGAACTCAAATACCTAATAAGGTGGTTCAAACTTTTTGTAGGATTTACCGGATATCCATTTTACTAAATTAAAGCAAACAAGTAAAAAGCATTAAGTTCGGCCGGGCCAAACTTTTAATACCCTCCACCATAAAATATTCTGAACTAAAATGGAATAATTAGTTTTCATTCCTGTCCCCAACTTTAAGTGGGTACGTTAAATGTCAGATAATGTACATAAAATGTATCATTCGGTAGGCCCTTTTTTATGGTGCCTATATCTAACTATGTATGTTGACAATTTTTGGTGGGCTGGAAATTGGGAGGTACCGTTACATAGGGGGTTATAATAAAGCATGGACCCATGTTGACAGGTTTTGATGGGAGCCCCGTTATATGGGGGCTATACCAAAACGTGGACCTATGTCCACAACTTTTGTTATATAAGTTTATTGACACTTAAGAACCCTAAATGTCAAATTATAGCTAAATTGGTCTGAAAATGTAGCTAAAAACGGCAAAATACCGTAAATCGGGGTTTACTTTTATATGGGGGCTATACCAAAACGTGGTCCTATGTCCACAAGTTTTCTTATATAAGTTTATTGGCACTTAAGAACACTAAATGTCAAATTATAGCTAAATCGGTCTGAAAATGTAGCTAAAAACGTCAAAATACCGTAAATCGGGGGTACCGTTATATGGGGGCTATACCAAAACGTGGACCTATGTTCACAACTTTTGTTATATAAGTTTATTGACACTTAAGAACCCTAAATGTCAAATTATAGCTACATCGGTCTGAAAATGTAGCTAAAAACGTCAAAATACCGTAAATCGGGGGGTACCGTTATATGGGGGCTATATCAAAACGTGGAGCTATGTCCACAACTTTTGTTATATAAGTTTATTGACACTTAAGAACCCTAAATGTCAAATTATAGCTAAATCGGTCTGAAAATGTAGCTAGAAACGTGAAAATACCGTAAATCGGGGGGTACCGTTATATGGGGGCTATACCAAAACGTGGACCGATATAGCCCATCATCGAACTTGACCTGCCTGCAAACAAAAGACGCATTTTCCCACAATTTCAGCGTCCTATCTCCATTTTTGTGGATGCTAGAGTGATTACCACAGACGGACGGACGGACGTGCACAGATCGACTCAGAATTTTACCCTGATCAATAATATATATACTTTATAGGGTCGCAAGTGAGTATTTCAATGCGTTACAAACGGAAAAACAAACTTAATATACCCTCCATACTATGGTGGAGGGTATAAAAACTGGGCAGAATTTGCATAGGTAGTACTATTTTTATACCCTCCACCATAGTATGGAGTATATATATTCTTGATCAGGATAAAATTCTAAGACGATCTAGCCATGTCCGTCTGTCCGTCCGTCCGTCTGTCCGTCTGTTGTAATCACTCTAGCGTCCGCAATAATTGAGATAGAGTGCTGAAATTTTGCACCCGAGGGTCTTTTTTTGCATAGGCAGGTCAAGTTCGAAGATGGGCTATATCGGTCCACTCTTTGGTATAGCCCCCATATAACGGTACCTCCGGATTTGAGGTATTTTGACGTTCTTCGCCATATTTGCAGACCGAATTAGCTATAATTTTTCACTTAGGGTTCCTAGTAATCAACATACTTATATCTCAAAGGATATGGGCATAGGTCCATGTTTTGGTATAGTCCCCATATAACGGTACCTCCCGATTTTCGGTATTTTGAGAATTTTAGCCACAATTTTAAACTGAACTATCTGCAATTTGACATTTGAGGTTCTCAGTGGTCCTGAAACATCTGCACGAAACATCGTCAACATAGGTCCATGTTTTGGTATAGCCCCCATATATCGGTACCTCCCGATTTTCGGTATTTTGAGAATTTTAGCCACAATTTTAAACCGAACTATCTGCAATTTGACATTTGAGGTTCTCAGTGGTCATGAATCATCTCCACGAAACATCGTCAACATAGGTCCATGTTTTGGTATAGCCCCCATATATCGGTACCTCCAGATTTTCGGTATTTTGAGAATTTTATCTACAATTTTTAACCGAACTAGCTGTAATGTGCCATTTAAGGTTCTCAGTGGTCATGAAACATCTCCACCAAACATCGTCAACATAGATCCATGTTTTGGTATAGCCCCCATATAACGGTACCTCCCGATTTTCGGTATTTTGAGAATTTTAGGTACAGTTTTTAACCGAAAAAGCTGTAATTTGACATTTGAAGTTCTCAGTGGTCATAAAATATCTCCAACAAAACATCATCAACATAGGTCCATGCTTTGGTATAGCCCCCATAAAACGGTATCTCCCTATTTTTGGTATTTTGAGAATTATAGCTGCAATTTTTAAAGGAAATGGCTGTAATGATCGGTATTTTAAGAATTTTAGCTACAATTTTGTCTATTCAAAAATAATCGTCAATATAGATCCATGTTTTGGTATATCCCCCATACAACTGTACCTCCCGATTTTCGGGAATTTTCAGTGGTCACGAAATTTCTTCACTAAAATTCGTCAACATGGGTCCATTTTTGAGGGTCTACATTCTTTTGAAACTACGAAAAAATTTAAAGATAGGTTGACTCTTTGATGTAGCCCCGTAGGTGGTACCTTTCACTTAGCTGAACACATTTTTATACCCTCCACCATAGTATGGAGGGTATATTAAGTTTGTTTTTCCGTTTGTAACGCATTGAAATACTCATTTGCGACCCTATAAAGTATATATATTCTTGATCAGGGTAAAATTCTAAGTCGATCTGAGCACGTCCGTCCGTCCGTCCGTCCGTCCGTCCGTCCGTCCGTCTGTGGTAATCACTCTAGCATCCACAAAAATGGAGATAGGACGCTGGAATTTTGGGAAAAGGCGTCTTTTGTTTGCAGGCAGGTCAAGTTCGATGATGGGCTATATCGGTCCACGTTTTGGTATAGCCCCCATATAACGGTACCCCCCGATTTACGGTATTTTGACGTTTTTAGCTACATTTTCAGACCGATTTGGCTATAATTTGACATTTAGGGTTCTTAAGTGTCAATAAACATATATAACAAAACTTGTGGACATAGGTCCCCCCGATTTGCGGTATTTTGACGTTTTAAGCTACATTTTTAGACCGATTTAGCTATAATTTGACATTTAGGGTTCTTAAGTATCAACAAACTTATATAGCAAAAGTTGTGGACATAGGTCCACGTTTTGGTATAGCCCCCATATAACGGTACCCCCCGATTTGCGGTATTTTGACGTTTTTAGCTACATTTTCAGACCGATGTAGCTATAATTTGACATTTAGGGTTCTTAAGTGTAAATAAACTTATATAACAAAAGTTGTGGACATAGCTCCACGTTTTGGTATAGCCCCCATAAAACGGTACCCCCCGATTTACGGTATTTTGACGGTTTTAGCTACATTTTCAGACCGATTTGGCTATAATTTGACATTTAGGGTTCCTAAGTGTCAATAAACATATATAACAAAAGTTGTGGACATAAGTCCACGTTTTGGTATAGCCCCCATATAACGGTACCCCCCGATATACGGTATTTTGACGTTTTTAGCTGCATTATCAGACCGATGTAGCTATAATTTGACATTTAGGGTTCTTAAATGTCAATAAACTTATATAACAAAAGTTGTGGACCTAGGTCCACGTGTTGATATAGCCCCCATATAACGGCGTTTTTATCTACATTTTCAGACCGATTTAGCTATCAATTGACATTTAGGGTTCTTAAATGTCAATAAACTTATATAACTAGTGGACATAGGTCCATGTTTTGGCATAGCCCCCATATAACGTTACCGCCCGATTTCAGGTATTTTGAGAATTTTACCAACAAGTTTTAACCGAATTATCTGTAATTTGAACATTTGACATTTGAAATTCTTAGTGGTCACCACACCTCTCCATCAAAAATTGTCAACATAGGTCCATGTTCGGATATAGCTCCTATGTAACGGTACCTCCCAATTTTCAGTAATTTGGCAATTTTAGCTACAATTTTTAACAGAACTAACTGTAATTTGACATTTGAAGGTTGTAGTGGTCACCACGCATCTGCATCAACAATTTTCAACATAGCCCCAATATAACGATACTTCCCGATTTTCGGTACTTTGAGGATTTTACTTAAAATGTTTAACCGAACGTAGGTCCATGTTTTTGTATAGCCCCAAAACAAACCTCCCGATTTTCCGCACCTTAGCTTTATTTTTGGACGAACTTTCTGTAATTTGAAATTTAAAAGTCAACAAAAATTCTGCAACAAAAATTGTTCATTTAAGTTCATATTTTCGTATAGCCCAGATACCTCCGAACTAGCTGTTAACGACATTTGAAGTTCCCACGTTATGTACCGATTTTCGATATTTTGAGGATTCTAGCTAAATTTTTTAACCGAATTAGGAGTTATTTGACATTAAAGGCTCCCATCAAAAACTCTCAACATAGACCCATGTTTTATTATAACCCCTATATAACAGTACCTCCCAATTTCTAGCCCACCAAAAATTGTCAACAGTTAGATATAGGCACCATAAAAAAGGGCCTACCGAATGAAGCATTTTATGTACATTATCTGACAAATTAACGTACTCACTTAAAGTTGGGGACAGGAATGAATATTTTATGGTGGAGGGTATGAAAAGTTCGGCCCGGCCGAACTTAATGCTTTTTTACTTGTTTTAGATTACATTCGATAACACTGTGCAACAAAATGGAGGTGAAAATCTGGGGCACGGAAAAGGCCTTGGTGAGTATATTATGAAGCCCGAAGGACAGATCCGCCGTCGAACTTCCGCGTTATGGCGTGATGAAATTTTTGATAGAGACCATGTGGGCCATCAGGAATTAGCGTTATATCTTTGTTCACTGTTGCTTAAGTGCTCTACAAAAACAAGAAACAAAGATATAATGCTAATTCATGATGGCTTACAGGGTTTCTTGCAAAAACTTCATCACGCCATAACGCGGAAGTTTGACTCACGTCTTTCATCTCCAAAAATAATTATCTCTGCCCCAACATTTGTGTTCACAGTGTAATTTAAGCAATAGTGAGATGCAGTAGGAGTCAATCCATAGTCGAAAAGTTGTTACACCTAAAATTGCGAAAGGGCCCTAATTATTCCATTTTAATTAAGACTATTCTATGGTGGAGGGTATAAAAAGTTCGGCCCGGCCGAACTTAACGACTTTTTACTTGTTCAATTTTATTTGATTCAAACCTATTCAGATTAGCCAAATAATTGAGCACTTTTTTTCGTAAATTTTTATTATAACAGGGATATTTATAACAACATCGTTATGATTTGTCTTGTGAATGTTGGCATAGTATATGACCCTCAAAAACTATGGACCTGTAATTCAAACACAGCTGAAAAAACCTTAACATATACAAAGAAATAATTTCAAACCTATTGAGATGAGCAGGAGTGTATACATTGAAGTTAAATTCAAATCTGAAACGATTTAGATATAATGTAGAACATATACCTATTTCTACACCACATTCAGTCACACATTCCAAATTTCATCGAAATCAGACATATAAAACGTGGTTTGTGTTGGAAGTACGTGAAATCGGCCGAAAATATATATGGGAGCTATATCCAAATCTGAACCGATTTCGAAATAATTTGGCACATTTATTTTAAAACAGAGTTCAGTCACATGTCCCAAATTTCATCTAAATTGGATATATATAGCGTGTTTGGTGCAGCAAATACTTGAAATCGGCCAAATCTGAACAGAAAGTGATTCTATGTATATTCCCAAAAGGAACTATGGGTCTATCTCGTTTCCTTATGCAAGTTACATACAAATGCACAAAGACATAATACCCCTTAGCACAGTGTGGTGTAGGGTATACAAAGTTCACGCACAAACCGATTTAGAAAAATATTTTTTTAAAAAAAATTTATTAAATGAAAAATAATTACAAAAATTATTTCCTGTAGCACGAATGAATAAACGTAAGGCTACTAATAACTAAATAACGCTTATTCCCTTCCAATATTGAAAAAGGTCACACAGCAACCATTTTGAAAAAAAAAATCTAAATGTTTTTGTTTAATAAAATATATCTTTAAAATAAAAAAGCGTTTACGACATTTTTTATTCTCAGAATTAAAGAAAACAAGTAAGAACGGCGTTAAGTTCGGCCTGGCCGAACTTGTTATAACCTCCACCACGAGTTGCATTGAAGAAAAACAATTAGTTTCTTTTCGTTTATGAAGAAGACTAAATACCAAATTTCAGCAATTTCGGTAAATGAATGTGGCTAACCTTCAAAATACCGAAATTTTTGAGGTACCGTTCTTTTAGGGCTACATCACAGCGTCGATCTATTCCGACAAATTTCTGGCAGAAAGAAGACAAAATACCAAATTTCCTATGTTTCGGTAAAATAATGTGGCTAAAACCTTCAAAATACCTAAAATCATGAGGTATGTATCTACGGGGGATATACTGATAATTCTCTTCTGGAATATTATATAACCCATTGAAGACTAAATACCAAATTTCATCATTTCGCTGGGATATTGACGTCACAACCTTCAGAATTAGGAAAATCGGGAGGTACCGTTCTATGGGGGCTAAGCGAAGACGGGGACCTATACCTAAAAATTTCAGGTGGAAAGTTTTATAGCCCATGCGACCCCAAATTTCAGCAATTTCCGTGGAGTGTTGAGGCCATAACCTTCGAAATACCGTAAATTAGGAGTTACTGTCCTACGGGGTCTATATGAAGGCGTGGACCTATACCGACAACTATAGAGGGAAAGTTTTATACCCACAACGAAGACTAAAAGCCAAATTTCATCCATTTCGGTGGAATATTGAGGCCAAACCCTTAAAAATACCGGGAATCGGGAGGCACCATTCTGGAAATGGAAATAATGCCTAATACCAAATTTCAGTCATTTCAGTGGGATATTGACGTCACAACCTTCAAAAGGCCGAACATTGGCAGGTACCATTCTATAGGCGCTATATGAAGGCGTAGACCTGTACGAAAAAAATCGTGGGGAAAGTTTTATACTACCAACGAAGACTAAATATCTATTTACAGCCATTTCGGTGGAATATTAAAGCCACAACCTTTAAAATACCGTGAATCGGGGGGTATAGTTCTATAGGGGCTATATGAAGGCGTGGACCTATACCGTCAAATTTCATGTGGAAACTTTTATACCCCAATTGAAGACTAAATACCATATTTCAGCCATTTCGTTGGAATATTAAAGCCACAACCTTTAAAATACCGAAAATCGGGAGGTACCGTTCTATAGGGGCTATGTGAAGGCGTGGACCTATACCGAAAAATTTCATATGGAAAGTTTTATACCCCAAATGAAGACTTAGTACCAAATTTCAGCCATTTTGGAGAATCATTGAGGCATTTTGGAGAATCTATGAAGGCGTGGACCTATACCGACAAATTTCACATGGAAAGTTTTATACCCCACAAATTTCATATATACCGACAAATTTCATATATACCGACAAATTTCATATGGAAAGTTTTATAACCCAAATGAAAACAAAATACAAATTTCAGCCATTTCTGAGGAATATTAAAGCCACAACCTTTAAAATACCGGAAATCGGGAGGTCCGTTCTATGGGGACTATATGTAGGCCTTGGCCTATACCAAAAAATTTCAAACCTATACCGACAAATTTCATATGGAAAGTTTTATACCCTAATTAAAGACTAAATACCAAATTTCAGCCATTTCGGAGGAATATTGAGGCCACATCCTTCAAAATACCGACAATCGGGAGGGGCTATATGAAGGCGTGGGCCTATACCGGCCAAATTCAGGGGAAAAGTTTTATGCCTCCAACGAAGACAAAGTACCAAATTTCAGCCATCTCGGTGTGATAATGAAGCTAAAACCTTCAAAATACCGAAATCGGGTGGTACCGTTCTGTGGGTGCTATATCAAAACTTGAACCGATATAGCTTATTTGCAATAGCATCATAGGAGTAATATAAACTTCTATACCAAATTGACAAATGGAATGACAAATTTAATTACACCCTCCATACGAGTATTATGGTGGTTGGTATAATTAGTGAGAAACAAATGTTATGTCAGTTTGGTTATCTTATGCGGTTCTAAAGTTTATTTTCAATTATATATCTGCTTACGGCGACTTCACAGAATTGCCCATAACAACCTTATAATTTAGCTTTTATGTAATCTTAAGTAGAAACTCATCACGCTATGATACAGGGTTATGAGGTTGTAAAAAAGTCATAACCCTAGAGTACACCCCACAATGAATTGATATTCAGTTGCTGAAATTTGGAGCATTCCGCATCAATAGGCAAATGAAAAACAATTCATACAAACATTTATTTGCTGTTGTCGTTATTGTTTTCTTTTATTTTATAACATGGGTGTTTGTCTTCTGACTTTTTCTGGCACTTGTTTGACATCCATTGTTTTTTCTTTTTGTTCTTTTCTCTTGTTGTGGGTGTTGTTCATTTTTATTCTTCAACGTGTTGTTGAAAATGGTATGTCGCTGACTATTCCAACTGCAGATGTTGGGTGTTTTGTCTGTGACAGTGCTAATTTGTATAACGCTCCCTTCTGTTTCGTTGTTATGTGTGCGTGTGTTGATTGTTTATATTTGGGCAAGAACACAGCTTATTGAAATTAAACCAATTTACTTGATATCATAAAGTTAGATAAGGAATTCACAAAACTTTTACGTGCATTTTAATTCGAGATACATTTTCAACATTGTTTGTCTGGTGTGTGTTTTCTCAGCGGACTAAAAATTATCTTTTGCATTTTAAATACTTTGTAAGAAGGACAAGATTTTTCACATAAAAATATTTAATTTTCCACCTAGAAATTGTAGTGCAAATTTGTACTGGTGGGCGAAAACAACTTTGTAACAGTTTTTAGGGTCATAGGTAATAACATTTTTACAGCTAAGCTTGACGGGAGCACGTTACAAAGTTTGTTTTATGGTGAATAGTAATAGTTTCTATGTGTTACAAAAACAATTCAAATGCACGTAAAGCTGAACTAAATTTTGTTGCGACTAATTAAAAATCGTTACCCTTTTTTAGTTCACTGAATGCTTTTCACTTAATATAGTTTTGATCAGAATAAAAAAATGCACAGATGCAATGGTGTCAGTTAAAACAGTCGTTGTATTGAGAGGATAATTCGAATAACGAATAATAAACTATAGCGATTTCAAAAATTGTAGGTAAAAACTACAAAATTCTTATTCTAGGTGTAAATTAACAGCTAATTTGTTCAGAAGATACAGCTTAAACATAAAAAATATCTAAAATCATAGGCCAATGTAGCTCATGTTCGACCTTGACCTGCCTATTTAGCGTCCTATCTCAATTGGTTTGTATGCTAGGCACAAAATTTTTAAAATAATTAATTTTTGCATCATTCACTTAATGTATGAATTATTAAGTTTGTTTTTCCGTTTGTTGAACAGGTTGAACTGATCAACCCTATAGAGTATAACAGAATTGGTGGACATCTCCACGAAAAATTGTGGACTTAGGCCCACGTTTTGGAATAGCTCCTATATAACGCTACTTTCAAGATTAAGATATTTTGAGGTTTTATTAACATTTGTAACCCAAATTTTACATTATTTGGTATTTAGGGAAAACGAAATTCTCCAACAAAATTTTGAAATAGCCTCTATTTCTCGGTACCTATCTATTTCAGGTGTTTTTGAAGTTTTAAGCTATATTTTGTGACCGAATTTGCTATAATTTGGCGTTCAAGGTTCCTAGTTGTCAAAACTACGAATTTATTCACCAGAAATTGTGGCCATAGGACCCTATTTCAGGAATTTTTATGATTATTACCTCAGCCTTTTGGCTACAGAGGACGTATACACTTTCATACGGCCAAAATATGACTCATCGATATAATGGTTTTAGATCCCAAGTACAGTTGGACGAAATCCGTTTTAGACAATTTGGAGTTGATTTAGCCACGCCCGTTCGGCTATCTAGAGCGCACGATAACTCTCAAAATTTTTCATTAGTAATACGCACTACCGAACCCATTTGGTTCATAATTGGCACATCGTAATATTTCTATTAGACATAGATCAGTTTCTAATATGGAATATATCGCTCCATACCATAGCGTACCTCCATTACAAAATTTCACTTCGGTGCAGTTTAAGACCTCCTCTCGAATCTTTTTGAAACAGATTGGGCTCGAGACCTCTATTACAAAGAACAATTTTTTCAGGGGTAAATTTGTACCTCCTGACATAATGACCTGAATGTTATAAAAAGCCCCTACGACCACCATGTGTATTGGTTGCAGCGCACTACAATGTTGGAACCGGATACTGTGTTTATCCAAACTTTACACATCGTAATATTTATGAGTGTCTTAGATAAAGTTCGAAGATGGTGCTTATCGCCCCATTCCTTCCGGTACCTCCCCCACAAAACTTCAAAAATATTCCGTAAGATGGTACAAATGGTATCTCTTTTACGGTGCTTCCGATTTGGTCCACACATTAGATCTCTTAATATTTGGTTCAAACGTAGTTTAAGTTCGAAAATGGGCCATATCGCACAGTGGTCCCATTCATATGGAAAGGAGTGCCAAAAATAGTTCTAATCTAGTTACCGCCTCCAAATTTTAAGCATAGGTTTAAAACGAGACAAAAAAAATTAGTGGATGTAGATCCACATTTAGGTATATCCCCCATACAAAGGTACTGCCGGATTTGTGGTATTTTGAAGAATTTAGCCAAACTTTCCCACCGATTTAATCGTAATTTTGCATTTTGAGTCCTGCGTGAACGGCATACTTCCTCACGAAAAATTTTCAATATAGCTTTACGTTTAGGTATAGCCCCCATATAAAGGTACCGCCTCATTTTTGGTATTTTGAACTACATATTGTTGCTAAATTTTGTCAACCGATTTGGCTGTAATTTTGCATTTTGAGTTCTCTGTACATTAAATACCTCCATGCAACAAATGTTTAACATAGGCCTAAGTTTAGGTATAGCTCCTATATAAACGTACCTCCCTATTTTCGGAATTTTGACGATTTTACAGGTGTGATATAGGGGGAATAACATGCCGGGTAGCGGATGGGGGCAGCTGGAATTTTTGTCATCGTAAGCTAGAGACTTTCCCCTATATTTTAAAAATATCGAGACTCACAAATACTCACAACATTAGTAAAACTCAACATCAAATAATAGGAATGATACTTAAAATAGAAAAAGTCATATACAAAGAATTTAGTTTTAGGGAAGTTAGAAAACGAATTATGAATATGTTTTTTCATAAAAACATAGCCAATACCATCGACTTTCAGTTTAATTTTGGAATCTGTACATTAAACTCTTAATTTTTTTATAATTTCGCACCTAACCTACGAATGTTTTGCGGAAGTATTTTACTTTTTCAAAGCACCAAATACAAATCACAACTTCTTCGACTTAACTTTGCATATTACCGCTATAAAATGACAAAGATAATACTGGATATTAATAATTTGATGTGTTTAGACAATATTTATTTAATTAATAATCAAATTTGTAGCCATACATTTTTTGATTTTTGTCCACGGGCGGAACCACTGTGTATCGGTACACTCTTTAGGCCACATCCCTCACAAAAGTTCAATATTTTGGTTCAATATTTTAGTCAGGATCAAATCTAGGGGGAGGGCAACTTTTTTTTTTTGGTGATGTGTATAGTTTTTACATACAAAATCTTAAACCCTTTATTTAGGTACATACCCAATGAAAAACAAGTAAAAAGCTTCCACCATAAAATATTCTGAATTTAAGTGGAATATGTAGTTTTTTTCCGTTATGAATGTTCTTCTGTTGGCCACGATTTTAGGTGAATTGCGTAAACCAATTGCTTGTAATTTGGCGGTATCGTTGTTTAGGAGTATATCAAAACGTGGACCGCAACTATTGGCTGAGAAGTGTTTTGAT
Organism: Musca autumnalis; assembly: GCF_047663935.1. Taxonomy (NCBI): domain Eukaryota; kingdom Metazoa; phylum Arthropoda; class Insecta; order Diptera; family Muscidae; genus Musca; species Musca autumnalis. Next base: position 130,934,929 of record NW_027411755.1, on the reverse strand, counting down.
CACTACGTACACTTAATGATAAATTGCACCCTATTTAGAGAGAAAATGAAAATAAAAATTTTGAATGGGAGGTACCCGAAGGACTGGATTTATATGGACTATATCCGACTTGATGAAATATTGTAATACGATTTGCAAACTTTGGACCAAATCCATTGCTCCCTTCAAGAGTTTTCGTTCACATGGCATTGGATGCACATCCTCTTGTGGTTCGAGCATAGTAATTTCTTAACAGATACATATAGCATACCAAGAATATGTTAATAATATGTAATTTAACGTACACACGAAATCGCTTAAAATGACATTGTTTATAACGTAATTTCGTTATCCAAAAGACGATTTGAATCGAAACACCCTAAGAATGCGTGATGTCTCTGTTTATCTGTTTAACCCATTTCGCCGTAGTTGGTGTTCGATTTTTCGAACAGTAAAAAAAATTTATGGATGAAAAAGGTAAAATTTTAAACAACTTTTAGTATGTATATTACGTCTTCTTTGTCAGCAAATAAAAAAATCCTCCTTTGAAAACTTCCCGTCCTCGACGATGGTAGGAAGCCTATATTTTGGATACTTTTTTAAATTAATTTTAAAAAATTAAAAAACATGAAATTTAAAAAGTAATCATGGTGAATTATTGCCGATACATAAAACCATTTCACAAAACATAAAGAAGATGATTTAGATGCACAAGCAGGACTTTACATATGTGCAAAGTTGACTGTTCGAAATTGTCATAAATGTCAGTGGCTATACCAAAACGTGGAAATGTATGGACAAATTAGGGGGAAGAAGTAGTATAGCCCCATAGAAGACTAAATATTATATTTCAGCCATTTCTGTAGGATAGCCGTACTATCCTACAAAATCCTGAATACCCCTAAAATCGGGAGGTACCGTTCTAGTTTGGCTACATAAAATATGAACCAGTGCTCACAAATTTCTGGATAGTGGTCCCAAAGAAGACTAAATATGTATTAAATTACTTCCGTTTTAATATGATAATGCAGCTAAACCCCTTATGAGGGGTAATCCAAAACGTGAACCAGCACTGACACATTGAAAGGAGTGCCAAAAATAGTTCTAATCGAGCTACCGCCTCGAAATTTTAAACATAGTTTTACAACGAGACAAGATGATAGAAAAAAATTTGAATAGATGTAGGTCCACATTTAGGTATAGGCCTCTTATAAAGGTAATGCCTGATTTTTGGTATTTTGATGAATTTAGACACAGTTTCCAATTGGTTTGGTTGAAATTTCGCATTTTTGAGTTCTCAGTGAACAAAATACATCCTCGCAAAAATGTTCAATATAGGTCCACGTTTAGGTATAGCCCCCATATAAAGGTGTATTTTTTAAAAAACACGGAGTCTCCCATATATTCTCCCAACATTAGTAAAACTCTCGTTAAATTTATAGTTCCGATTTTAAAAGTACCAGAAATTCTATTTACAAAGAATTTATTTTTAAGGAAGTTACGTAAAAACATTGTCAATGCTGTCAACTATAAGTTTAAATATGGAAATTTTACATTTACCTCTTTATTTTTTTTATAATTTCACTCATAAGCTGCGAATACTTTTCAAATTATTAGACTTTACTTGACATATTACCGCTGTAAATTGGCAAAAATTGTACTGGATATTAACAATTTGATGTGTTTAGGTAATATTTATTTCAATCGGAATCAAATTTGTTGCCATAAATTTTCGATCTTTGTCCACGGGCGGAACCACAGTGCGATATGGCCTTCTTCGAACATAAACTAACTTTGGACCGATATAATAAAAGGGTTTTTAACATTTTTTTTAATTTTGATACAATATATCAGTCAATCTATACTATATCGACTCAGAATTTTATCCTGATAACAAATATGTACAAATATGTTTATAGTTGCAACCCTATTTATTTTAATAAGCTACAAACGAAAAAATATACCCTCCATTCTATGGTGCACGGTATAAAAATTGCATAATAATGATAATAATTGTTCCACAAACATCCCATACGGGACAAGGGAGACTTCTCTCATATCAATGAGTGCACTCCGATTCATATAAGCTCAATGATATGGGACCTACTCTTTATCGCCGAGTCCGAACGGCGTGTCTAAGACACAACTCGTAGAGAAGTTTTAAATTAAAAATTGCTTATCTCATATATTTCTCAACAGAATTCAAAGTTTACTTACAAATAATATATTATGTTTGTTATCTTCTAGGAAAAGCATTTTCCTTTTTTTAATGCGTTTTCACACTTCTACGACTATAAACCGAAAGATATTAGTCGTCCATTAGCCGTTATTAAATTTAAAAAATAGTATATCAGAACGACTGCAGTTTTTTATAATTTTTCAAACTTTTTTGACGACTCTAGGATCTACTATCTGTGGTTCTATTTATAGTGATATTATGTTTTTCATGGCTAGTCCGTGCTTCCTGGCACAATTATACAAAAACTCTAAATTATATGGTGACCAACTGAAATGCGGAGAATTTTTAGGAGAAAAGGATTTTATTGTGTAGGCGGTATTCGATTGGTACTATTTCACTTGCTTTATCTACATTTTCTTGCCAAATCTGCTATAATTTGACATATAAGGTTTTTTGCTTTTCAGCCGATTAATTGCTGTCATGACCTGACTTTGGCTAGGTAGTAAGCATTCAATGACGTATTTTGGATTTGTTCTAGGGTATCTTCATCACCGCCCATATTCGATACCGAAAGCTTGATAAAATGCTCCTTCCAGATCCTCGTACACCATCTGTATAAATTACCAGGTTTTCATTATCATCTTTGCAGGGAACGTACCTGCACCATATCCTGCAGTCATGCACACGTTTTTCCTGCTCCTTTAATCTCTCCTCTTCTCCCATGGGTTTTTAGCTTTTGGTTTTAGGCACCCAAGTATAGATTTTGCGGCAGTTTGAAGAGAGAGGACTATGTATTGCCACTGCGCTTACACATTATCGAAACAGCTGTTGCAGCTTCTTTACATCCAGCTTCGTCCTGTGTTATACAGCCTTAATCAGGATAAAATTCTGAGTCGATATAGCCCTGTCCCTCTGTCTGTATGTTGTAATCACTGTAGCGTCCACAATAATTGAGCTAGAACGCTACACCCGAGTGTCTTGTTTCCATGGGCTAGAAGTTCGAAGAAGGCCAATGTTTTGCTATAGGCCCCATGTACGATACCGCCCGATTTCCGGTCCTATGAGGATTTTGGCTACATTTTTTATTGAGTAAAAAAAGGGCTAAGTTCGGCCGGGCCGAATTTTTTATACCCTCCACCACAACTGTACTGAAGTAAATATGAACAATAAGTAATTGCTAACAAACAATATCTAATGATATCTTAACTGTTGACATTCACTTTATACTGATAATTTCCTGTGTGGAGGTTTTCTACCCATTGAGATTCCAAAATACCAAGCTACATCCAATTCAGGTGTAAAATGTAGCATCGCTCTTTAAAAGAGCTCATCGTTGTCTTATTAGGACGAATGCCATTTATTTGTGAGAGTTTTTATTTAATTGAATTATATATGGATAATTTTTCGCAAGTAAGTTTTCTATCTTTTGGGAACACAAAATTCCAATTAACAAACAATTCTGTAGGAAAATGTAAATAAAACCTTCAAAAAATCTGAAAACGGGCCTTTGGCAAAACGTAGTCGTATGCTGTCTGATTTTTTGCTAAAACTTTCAAAATCTCGAAAATCTGCTAGTGCCGTTATATGGGGGCTATATAAAAACCTGTACCGACAAATTTCTGGTGGAAAATTTAATTCCCCCAGCGACGACTAAGTAACAAATTTCAGCCAAACGCACACACGAACATTAAGGGTTGTTTCAACGTGTACATATGCTTACATGCGCACTGTACTCATTACTTAATAAGGAGTAATATAAGTATTTATTTTTGTATACATTACTTTGTAATGGGTTACATAATGACTAACGGATCTGAATTTTTGCTGGGTTTATAGGGTGTCCAAATAATATTTCGATGTGTTACAATCGGAATGACAAATTTATTTATACCCTCCCTATTATGGTGTAGAGTATACAAATTGTCAACATACGTCCATGTTTTAATATAGTCCCTTATTACGGCACCTCCCGATTTTCGGTATAATGAGGTTTTCAGCTACCCATAATTTGATATCTGAGGATCCCAACTACGAATCTTCTACATTAAAAATTTTTTAACATGGGTTTATGTTATGGTAGAGCCCCCATACAACTAGCTAAATACGACGTTTGAGGTTCCTAGCGATCACAACATTTCTACATCAAAAGTTTTTAATATAGTCCACTTTTCGGTACAGTTCCACTTTTCGGTATTTGAAGGTAAAAAATGTAGCTATAATTCGAAATAGCGGTACTTTTCCCAGTGGTCACAAAACTTCTCCATCGAAAATTGTCAACATAAGTCCACACTTTCATATAAATTGATCGACATTCGTTTAAGCGTAAGACACATTTTTTGTATATTTGGGATAACAATTTTGGCACGATGCGGGGGCTAGACGTCACAATTCTCTCATTTTACTTCTTGTAGTGTTGAACTGGGTGGTTGTGACCGACAAAGGGTTATCCACTCTCTGTCACGTACCAACATAGTGCACTGGAAACCCACAGTGTATTTCTGTACTGAGTGACACATATTTGGTAGCGATTTCCTACCAAAATAATTGTGAGAATCCCTAACACCGGGGTGTTACGCCACCTCGTGCCCATCGGTGTTCTCAAGGTTTGCAGTTAGGGTACCAACTATATTAGAACGGAGCCTCGTGTGATACCTGGGGCCCCAACGAGTATTAGAGCCCTAGTCATGATAGAGGAGGACTATGCCATGATTGTCCTTAGCTCCCCCAATACTCTAAATCAATATGGATATGTTTGTTATTACATAAACTTTTGCTGGGTTTTTAGAGATAACAATACCCATTATATTCTCAAAATTTCAATATAACATATGCATGGCACATATATGTAAGGTAGATACGTTAATTACAACAACTAACAAATTTACAAAAACAACATTGTTGTTATTGAAATTTAATGTCAAAGAAAATATTGAATAATAGGGTAGTTCTTAAAATTTTCTCAGGAAAAACATAAATACATTTTGAAAATCCTCTACAATAGAACAAATTTTAATCAAAATGTGAATTTAAAGCATTCATAACTGTCGTGGGTCCTTTTTATTACACGTTTGGAATGAAACGAACTATTGAAAATTTCGAATTTTTAATTTCATGAGTAGACCCTATTACGTTTTGAAACCACAATTTTCCAAAAAAGTAAAAATGTCACTGATTGTCACTTCTACCTTCAAAAATATTCCTTGAAAACATGTTTTTAAAATATAAACAAAATAAACATCCAAGCATTATTTTGTTGATAAAAGCCCTATAGTGCGGGCGGAAATATGGCGTAAGGAACACTTATGCATGACACCGACGATATGTACAGTATAATCTCGATAATACGGACACCACATGTTTCGGCGGTATCCGGATTATCAAAGTGCCCGGATTAGCGAGTAATAACAAAAACTTATAATTTTGTATGTTAAAATCATTAATAATGGACTTATACTATCTAATAACCTGACATATAAGGCAACCAAATTCATAGTAAGCAAATATTATGGGTTGCGACATTTGTAAGACGGAAATCAGCTTCTAAATTTACGTCTTATATTCCTCCAGAATAATTTGTCATCTAATACTTCTCTACTATTGATGTATATTTATGCATAGTTTTTTAAAGATATAAACTTTGTACCCCTGTACATACAATCGAACTTCTCTATAACGAACTTCCCTATAAAGAATTTTCTCTATAAAGAAGAAAGCCCATTTCCACCTATTTTAACAAATTTATCAGGAACTTCCCTAAAAAAAAACATATTCAAAACGCTCATTTATGGGCGCTTTAAGAATGAACATTGCTTCAAAATAAGTTACATTTTTAATGACTAGCATGACTAGTTGCTCGGAGATTAGACATCTAAAGGGAAACAACTGACCAATATTTTAAAAAGGCTGGTTTTCTTAGTATAGCTAAAAAGCTACTGATATTGAAGAAAATAATATTTCTATGACAACAGTGGGTCGCAATATGTACAGAAATATATGTTAATGCCGATTTCGACACTTTATTTATGAATTATCACATTTTTTAGAGTCAAGAAACAATGTTCCCGATCTTTCTTTATACCATTGCTCATTGTAAAGAGTTTGATAAAACAAAGTGGAAAAATCAAAAACAAATGAAAATCTATTCTTATTTCACTCCTAAAAAAAATTCAATTTTTGTTCATTCATATACACACGTTTGTGACTTAGTTACTCATGTATGTAGGTAAAATTAACAGTTTTGCGTTGGTTTCCCTATGACGAATTTTCTCTCTAACGTAGTAATTCTTCGGTCCTCAAGTGCTACGTTATAGAGAAGTTCGACGTTCATCTAATTACAGGGAATATTTATCGATTTCTATGAACATTTAGTGATGTTCAACTTCAACTTCATCTTGTCGACGAAATCAAAAGGAAACATTGTTCTATATCACTGATGGCCAAAAACACACATTTGCAGATTATACATTGCGCTTGTGTGAGTATAAAAAATCGGAACGACCAACATTAGTATTACACCAACAAACCAACGTTCTTCTCATCGACTGATTTGCAAAATGTAAACAACACGCCAACCTAACGAAGCCACACGAAGATGTTTACTCTATACGTGTGAGTACGATCGCTTTGCCTATGCCCGCGGGCATAGGAAATTTGTTGTTGCTGGCCATCATTTCTGTTTTATATAAATGTTGTAGTTTACGAATAAGACAAAATGCAATTTAAATATGTTAGTCTCATAATTACGAGAATGCTATACAACAGTCCTTAGTTATCGGTGATTTTGAATGTCAAAGAAAGAAAATAAAAGGGTCCTTTCTACTTTGTTTTAAATTTATTGAAATTCTTATATAAGGACTCTACTCGTTTCCTTGTTTAGCTATAAATCCCAATGAAAACTAACCTAATAATCCCAACGCTTTAAATGGGACTTCCTCGCTAATAGGAGGGCTGATTAACTAAATCCTTCAGAGGAAAGGACCACTCAACATCGATTTTTTAGGGAACCAGGCTACCCAAACCCTAGCTTTTAAATACGGTTACTTGTCATAGCCAGTCATCAATGTTTGAACGATAGGAAAATTATTTGATATATTCAGATAGTTATTTCCATATTAGCTGTATAACTGAGTTAACAGAGGATATCTACTAAATCGAGATTTGGACTGAAAACTTAAATTTTCTTATTTATATACCAATAGCTATTGTTAAGAACGAAAACGTCAATGAAATAAATAATAATCTAATGCTCAAGATGATTTCCGGATTATCTAGGTAAGAAAAATGTCCGGGTTACCGACTTTTCAATGTAAAAATTTGTAGTGCCCGGATTACCGCGTTGTCCAGATTTATGAGTGTCCGGATTACAGGATTAGACTAAAATGTATATGACTTCTCATTGAAATATACAGTATAATCTCGATAATCCGGACACCACATGTTTCGGCGGTGTCCGGATTATCGAATTGTCCGGATTACCGAGTAGTAATAAAAACATATAATTTTGATAGTTTAAATCATTATTAAGGGACATTTACTAGATAATAACCTGGCATCTAATGTAAACAAATTTATATTAAGCAAATATCATGGTTTGCGACCATTTTAAGATCCGGACTACTAAATTTACTTCTTATATTGCTCCATCGTAAGGTGACATTTGCTGAGTATTTCGTCGTCTAAAACTTCTTTACAACTGGTGTATATTAATTCAAAGTTTTTTTTAAAGATGCCTCTTATGACTCGCGATAGAACTTTAGAATTCAAATGCACTCATCTGATTATGGTAAATATTTAGCCATTGCTATGAACATCACCAAATGACTTCATCTCGTCGACGAACCAAAAAGAGATGTTCTTTTATATAAATTCTTTAGCTTACGAGTAAGACAAAATGGAATTTAAATCTTTTAGTTGCTTAATTACAAGAATGCAATACAACAATCCTTAGTCGTCGGTGATTTTCAAAGAAAGAAAATAATTTAATTTTGCTTTTCAAAATAGTCAGGTTTAATCCCATAGAAACAAGGTCTTGTTTTTCAACAAGAAACTTTTTATACTCAAGTGTCAATTGCTCGCACAAATAGATACGTGTCCAAAGAAACACTCTGATCGAGGCACTACCTAAACTCGAGCAACTACACACAAACCCATAGCAGTGGGAAAGATTTTGTGAACAAGCAACATCGATCATTCAGGCAACTAGTCTACCCAACATCAGGTTTTAAATACTGTTGCTTACCATAGCCAGTCATCAATGACTGAACGATGGGAAACTCATTTGACAGATTCAGATAGTTAATTCCATTTTGACTGCATAAATGTGTCAACACTGGCTAGCTGAAAGTCGAGATTTGGGCCGAAAATTTTGAAAAAATTAATTTTTTCTTATTTATGCATTAATTGCTATTGTTAAGAACAATAACGTCAATGAAATAAATAATCTAACGCTTAAGACAGGAAAAAAATATTGGTGTCCGGATTATCGACGTAAAAAATATGTGATGTCCGGATTACAGAGTCTACAATATAAAAAACTCCAGTGTGCGGATTAACGACTATCCGGATTATCGAGACTATACTGTATTTACACCTGTATTTTTTCCAAAACTGTGTATGAACTAATTCAAAAGTTTATGGTACTAAGCCTTTCTGCGAATCAACTTTTATCCGCATTTTAATATATCAAAGGTTTAACGAATTTTCCAAAGAATATTGCCACAGCAACCTTTGCCTTTTCTTGAGGATTATCGTAGAATTTTGCTTGCAAAAAAATCATTCGCAATTTTCTTTTCATTTTGTTTTCAATCAACATTTTAATAAATTATGTGGAGTAGACAAGTAAACTCACATCATATGTCCCATAATGGGTAAAACGAATATTAAAACAAGTAAAAACGCGTTAAGTTCGGCCGGGCCGAACTTTTCATACCCTCCACCATAAAATATTCTGAACTAAAATGGAATAATTAGTTTTCATTCCTGTCCCCAACTTTAAGTGGGTACGTTAAAATGTCAGATAATGTACATAAAATGCTTCATTCGGGAGGCCTTTTTTATGGTGCCTATATCTAACTATGCATGTTGACAATTTTTGGTGGGCGAGAAATTGGGAGGTACCGTTATATAGGGGTTATAATAAAACATGGACCTATGTTGATAGTTTTTGATGGGAGCCTTTAATGTCAAATAACTCCTAATTCGGTTTAAAATTGTAGCTAGAATCCTCAAAATACCGAAAATCGGTACATAACGTGGGAACTTCAAATGTCATTAACAGCTAGTTCGGAGGAACCCCCATATGTGGGCTGTACGAAAATATGAACTTAAATGAACAATTTTTGTTGGCTTTTAAATTTTAAATTACAGAGAGTTCATCCAAAAAATAAAGTTAAGGTACGGAAAATCGGGAGGTTTGTTTTGGGGCTATACCAAAACATGGACCTACGTTCATAATTATTTCGAATATAAGTTTTTTGGTCACTAGGAACCCTAAATATCAAATTATAGCTAATTCGGTCTAAAAATGTAACTAAAACGTCAAAATGCCATAAATCGGGGGTACCGTTATATGGGGGCTATACCAAAACGTGGACCTATGTCCACAACTTTTGTTATATAAGTTTATTTACACTTAAGAACCCTCCCTAAATGTCAAATTATAGCTTAATCGACCTGAAAATGTAGCTAAAAACGTCGAAATAACGTAAATCGGGGGTACCGTTATAAGGGGGCTATACCAAAACGTGGACCGATATAGCCCATCATCGAAATTGACCTGCCTGCAAACAAAAGACGCATTTTCCCAAAATTTCAGACAATTTTGGTGGAGAGGTGTGGTGACCACTAAAAACTTCAAATATCAAATGATCAAATTACAGCTAATTCGGTTAAAACTTATAGTAAAAATCTCAAAATACCGAAAATCATGCACCTATGTTCATAATTTTTTCGAATATAAGTTTTTTGGTCACTAAGAACCTTAAATATCAAATTATAGCTAATTCGGTCTAGAAATGCGACTTAAATCGTCAAAATACCTGAAATCGGGCGGTAACATTATATGGGGGCTATTCCAAAACATTAATCTACGACCACTAGTTTTGTTATATAAGTTTATTGACACTTAAGAACCCTAAATGTCAATTTATAGCTAAATCGGTCTGAAAATTCAGCTAAAAACGTCAAAATACCGTAAATCGGGGGTACCGTTATATAGGGGCTATACCAAAACGTGGACCTATGTCCACAACTTTTGTTATATAAGTTTATTGACACTTAAGAGCCCTAAATGTCAAATTATAGCTAAATCGGTCTGAAAATGTAGCTAAAAACGGCAAAATACCGTAAATCGGGGGGTACCGTTATATGGGGGCTATACCAAAACCTGGACCTATGTCCACAACTTTTGTTATATAAGTTTATTGACACTTAAGAACCCAAAATGTCAAATTATAGCTACATCGGTATGAAAATTTAGCGAAAAACGTCAAAATACCGTAAATCGGGGGTACCGTTATATGGGGGCTATACCAAAACGTGAACCTATGTCCACAACTTTTGTTATATAAGTTTATTGACACTTAAGAACCCTAAATGTCACATTATAGATAAATCGGTCTGACAATGTAGCTAAAAACGTCAAAATACCGTAAATCGGGGGTACCTTTATATGGGGGCTATACCAAAACGTGGACCTATGTCCACAAGTTTTGTTATATAAGTTTAGTGACGCTTAAGAGCCCTAAATGTAAATTATAGCTAAATCGGTCTGACAATGTAGCTAAAAGCGGCAAAATACCGTAAATCGGGGGTACCGTTATATGGGGGCTATACCAAAACGTGGACCTATGTCCACAACTATTGTTATATAAGTTTATTGACACTTAAGAACCTTAAATGTCACATTATAGATAAATCGGTCTGAAAATGTAGCTAAAAACGTCAAAATACCGTAAATCGGGGGTGCCGTTATATGGGGGCTATACCAAAACGTAGACCTATGTCCACAAGTTTTGTTATATAAGTTTAGTAACGCTTAAGAGCCCTAAATGTCAAATTATAGCTAAATCGGTCTGAAAATGTAGCTAAAAAACGGCAAAATACCGTAAATCGGGGGTACCGTTATATGGGGGCTATACCAAAACGTGGACCTATGTCCACAACTTTTGTTATATAAATTTATTGACACTTAAGAACCCTAAGTGTCAAATTATAGCTAAATCGGTCTGAATATGTAGATAAAAACGGCAAAATACCGTAAATCGGGGGGTACCGTTATATGGGGCTATAACAAAACGTGGACCTATGTCCACAACTTTTGTTATATAAGTTTATTGACACTTAAGAATCCTAAATGTTAAATTATAGCTAAATCGGACTGAAAATGTAGCTAAAACGGCAAAATACCGTAAATCGGGGTGTACCGTTATATGGGGGTTATACCAAAACGTGGACCGATATAGCCCATCACCGAACTTGACCTGCCTGCAAACAAAGGACGCATTTTCCCAAAATTTCAGCGTTCTATCTCCATTTTTGTGGATGCTAGAGTGATTACCACAGACGGACGGACGGACGGACGTGCACAGATCGACTCAGAATTTTACCCTGATCAAGAATATATATACTTTATAGGGTCGCAAATGAGTATTTCAATGCGTTACAAACGGAAAAGCAAACTTAATATACCCTCCATACTATGGTGTAGGGTATAAAAAAAAACAAAATTTACAGCTAACAGCAACATTAAAGCCAGGACTTTCAGTTTGAACCATGCCACATATTTAACATATGTAAATAAGAACATTTCGTATTCCTTGCTGACGCATGTTGATACTTAACAAATATTGAATTTAACCAGCAGCACACCACCACAAGTCCAAGGCTTCGTCACACAAAAAATGCTCATAAGAACAATAGCAGACAACTTGGTATCGCATTTACCAAATATGTATGTATGTATGTTTGTATTTTTACAAAATTGGAAAGAACAAGTAAAATGGTTTAAGCTTTATCAGACCAAATTATGCTCAAATGAATAAACCTGAACACAAACCGTACACACACAAAATAGATTCAACACAAGTGTTGAAAAAATACAATTTCTTGTTTGGCTGAACATCTCACTTAACAATAACGATTGACGTACCATTATTATTATTATGATTATACGATATGTGGTAATACGCTGGTTGGTGGTGTATGGGAAGTGCTTCTATGAAAATTGATGTTACACATCTGAGTCTGAGTGTGTGCGTATCTGTGTTAATACTTGCGTGGTAACATAAAAATCTGATGAAATTACAAAAAGAAAACATATCCACATAATAATTTTTGTTCAATATGAAAAACTTAAACATATACATACAAATATATACCCACACAAATATTTATGCAATTTTTGCTGGTTTGGCATATTTAATAATGATTACCATGACAAAAAGTAGTAATAAGAGCAAATGAAATATATACCCTTGTGTATGTGTTTATATATAAGCGGGAGTCGCATTTTTTAATTTTATTGATGTGTGAGTTCAAAATACTGATTTTTATGCATTACACAACAATGTAAAGAAATTAAGTTAAGCAGACAATTTATGGGCCCGACACCACCACGTATCTTAGTTAAGTAGCTACTTCCTCTTTAACTGTGTCATATCAAAATCCTCATAATTTTTATACCCTCAGGCGTTAGACTCCAGAGTGCAAATACACATTGATACGATGAATATGTGCCTCATTGAAATAATGGGTTTAGACCCCATGTATGTTTAGACGAAATCCGTTTCAGAGAATTTGGTGTCGATTTAGCCATGCTAGTCCGTTTTTCGATCTGGCTGGTTGGATCTGGTCAACCGATTAGGTCCAAAATTTGCCCTTCGTAATTTTTATCCAAACTTAGTTTAAGTTCGAAGATAAGCCATAGCGGTCAAATTTTTTCTCTAAACTGGTGCGAACGATATCTTTTATGGGATTAAACGCTTCGGTCTATAACTTGCATATCGTAATATTTTTACCAGAATATGGACAATACCGGTCCATTTCTTCGGGTACCACCCACACAAAATTTCGGAAAAAATCATTTAAAGACCTCCTCTCAAATTGCTTTTATATACTCCACCATAGTATGCAAAGTTAGTTTTTCCGTTTGTAATGCATTTTGCGAGCCTATAAAGCATTTATCCATAAATGCCAAAAGTCGTAAATAACAAAATAACAATTTTACAGGAAAGTCAAAAACGTTATAAAATGATAAACTGTTTTATGGAGTATTAGTCTTATGAAGGCGAGTATATTGGATATTATCAATCATATACGAATGTGAGTAAGTAATGAAACTAAAACCGCAGAAACGCTTGGTTTTTGGATCCGTCATTACAACAAAATCTGCAATGTTATCTCATTTTCCGAAATGTCTTTTTATACCCTATACCACAAAGTGGAAAAGGGTATTATAAGTTTGTTTTGGTAAAAATTCATGTAACACCGCGAAATATTCGTCGGAGACCCCCAATGTGGTATACCAATCTTCATATCTCGACGAGATAAAGCGATTTTGAGATGTGTGTCTGTCCGTCAGTCCGTCCGTCTGTCCATTATAAATTGTAAACACGCTCCAGGCCGCAATTATGGACCGATCGTCACGAAATTTTGTATGGAGGTCGGGTTCAGATCAGAATAGATCCCTATTCTTATTGGTGATGATCGAGAAATATTAAGCGGGTGAAATGGACCAAAAACAAAATTTTTATCCGATTTTGTAGCGGCTCTGTATGTCGCAATTATAGTCCGATCGTCTCGAAATTTTAAATAATGTAAGATTATATGACAAAGAAGAAGCTTGCAATTTGAGATGGTGATCGGATGATGTATAGAGGGTTAAATGAACCACAACTTTTGTTAATATACCGGTAATATCTTTATTCCTGGACCACACATTCCGCCCACATAAATAATATTTAGAAGGACAACTCTTGCCCTTTCAATTAATGCCAATTATGTTGATTTATGTGGTCAGATAACAGAGTTACATCCTAATATATCCAGTGTTTTGCTTGTAATGTAATCAAAAGCATACTAGAGGTCGCAATTATAGATCAATAGTCACGAAATTTTGCACGAGGTAGGGGTTTAGGTCGAAGAAGATGCCTACAATTTTTGATGATAATCTGATATTATTTAGCGGGTGCAATGGACCATTATTTTTGTATGCTAAATAAAAACATTTTGTTTTTGATCCATATTTGAATTCCTGGGGGCCATATACCGGCAAAGTCGCCTTTATATGAAAAATTAACTACCGATCTTTCCTCTAATGAAAATTGCAATAATATGTGTGCTTGGTAACGGACCTACTACCTAAGATATAATGAGTTTTGTGAAAAGAACCACATCTTCCTCCCATGCTACAAATTTTCTCTATCATGACAGACAAATTCCCAGTTCTTACAAATTGTGTGGAACCCTATCATATTACCTGTCCAATTGTTCAAAATTTAAAGATGTAGTAGTAATTGCTAAACAACGCCAATTTTAAAATTAAAAATATTTCTTAAAATGTACTGTATATAATTGTTCCACAAACATCCCAGTAGGGACAAGGGAGCCTTCTCCCATATCAATGAGAGCACCCCGATTAATACCAGCTCAATTATATGTAGACAGAGGAATTTTATGCAACACCTATTTTTGTAAAATTTGCATATTTTTGGCTTCTAAATAAATTCCAAATATATCACATATGCAAAAATATGCGAAATGTATAAATTATGCATATGCAAATATTATTTTTGCATATGGAAAATTTCTGCATTTAACATATTTTTGTATGCTATATATATTTCAATAATATCTTCTAAAATATTTATGTGTACATTTTTCTGTTTGAAATTCACTTCAGACAAGTCAATAAAATAGAGAAATCTGTAACCAGAGCCACAATCTTCAAAATGTCGAAAATGGGGAGCTTTCGTTGTATGGGACAAATTTCAGATGGAAAGTTTAATACCCCCAATGAAGACTTAGTACCAAATTTTAGCCAATTCCGAGGGATATTGAGACCATAACCTTCAAAGTACAGAAAAGCGTAGGTTCTGGTTATGGGAGCTATGTATATTAAGACGTGGACATATAACGACAAATTTCAGGTGGAAAGTTTTTTACCTCCAATGAAGACTGAATACAAAATGTCAGCCATTTCAGTTTGATATTGAGGCCACAACCTTCAAAATACCGGGTATCGGGAGGTACGGTTCTAGGGGAGCTATATAAAGACCTGGACCTATACCGATAAATTTCAGGTCGAAAATTGTGATGAACGAATACTTAATACAAACGTTCAGCCAATTCGATGGGATATTTAGGGCACAAAGTCTTGCATATTGTTTAGCAAATCTGTCAAAATATGCAAAAAATTAGGTCCAGACTAAATGTCCGCTCTAAAATTACTTATTGGTGCCACCATGGTACAATTGTTTGCACACCCGCCTTGCACGCTGAAGGTCGGGCGTTCGATTCCCGGCCAGCAAACATCAAATTTCCAACGATGGCAAAATACCCCTCAGTAAAGTTGGCGACATTTTCTGAGTATTTCAATCCTGTACAACTTCTCTGCAGGTGGTGTTTTAAGACATACCTTTCGGACTCGGCGATAAACAGTAGGCCCCATACTATTGCTGTAGTGCACGCCCTGTCCCTTCGTAGTGCACGCCCTGTCCCTTCTGTGATGTTTGTGGAACAATTATTATATTGTTATTTAAACTTAATGTGATAAGGTTCCAGACTCCAAAAATTTATTTCTTACAATGAGCTTATTTGTCTAAAAGAAACTTTAATTTGCTGAAAGCTAACTCGCAGGGTAGTGGTGTAGGGTATCGTATGGTCGGCCCTGTCCGACTATAGCCTTTGCTTACTTGTTGTTAATATGATTGTTATTTTTTTTAACGTAGAAGCTTGCAAGAGCATGTATTTTAGACTTGTATTAGATTCAATCAAAAAAATAATTTTGACTTTTTTGGAGATACCACTTCGGGCATTTATGGTGAAGATATGTTCCTAATCAGGGTAAAATTCTGATCCATCTATGCATGTCCGTCCGTCCATGTTAATCGCTCTAGCATAGGACGCTGAAATTTTGGGAAGATTCGTTTATGGTTGGCAGGCAGTTCAAAGATGGGCTATATCGATGTACTTTTTGGTATAGCTCTCACATAAGGTTTCCTAGTGGTCAAAAAACATATCTACCAAAAATTGTGGATATAGGTCAACGTTTGTAGATGTGTGTAGCTCCCATATAACTGTTCCGCTCGCCTTGAGTTATTTGGAATTTATTGTTTACATTTTCGAACTAAATTGGCTGGAATTTGGCATTTAGGGTTTCCGGTGGTCAACAAACTTTTTAATAAAAGCCCCTATTACGGCGGTACAAGTTTTTCCAGGAGCAAATCTATACTACTTGAGAAAATAGGAAGAAAGCTATAAAAACCCATACGGCCAGCATGTGTAGTGGCTGGTGAATACGACAACTCTCGACTTGGTTACTGCGTTGGTCGACGTTGGTCCAAAATTTGCATATTTTAATATTTCTTGGAATCTTACATAAAGTCCGGGCCTTTCGGTATTTCCCCCACAAAGTTCAAAATTATTCGCTATATTTGTCCAAACTTGGTTTATGTTACACAAGTAAGAACGACGTTAGTTTCGACCGAGCCGAACTTTTTCTACCATCCACTATGAGTTGTATTGAACTAAAATGAAGCAAAACAAGTAAGAAAGTGATCCGATGTAGTATATATTCGGACCTAATACAAATCTGTAGGAAATAATTTTTTTTCTTTATTAGTCTATGGATATTTTCCTTACAGACTATATAAATAAAAATGTTGTACTTACTTTTTTGAATTTAAATATATTACAATTTTACTTTTCAATTTACAAAGTTTGAGCTAAATCGATTTCTCTCTTAAAGGGTTATTTTACACATTAGCCAGTTTAGGTGGTGCCGGTAGGATTTTCTGGACCTTTTTGGGTCATTATCTCAGAAAGTATGGACTTGCCCACGAAAAAAAATTACAACGTCGTAACCAGGAGTCGGAGTCGAGCAATTTTGCTGGAGTCGGAGTCTGAGTCGGAAAAAATATCTCGACTCCGACTCCGGGCAAAATTTTATCCACCTTATAGAAACATAAGATTAAATATGAAACAAGAACATTTTTTTTAATCATTATTTATTTTAAAAGAAAATTATAAGAAAACATATCACGGCGTGCCTTAACAAATTTAAATGGAAGGTGCTTACACCTCGGAAGTTTTTGCTGATTCTGAAACTACAATGCTCATAGATGTGAAATATCAAGAAACAAAAAAAATCGCCGGAGGTTTTCACGATTTTGCTTGGAAACCGCGAGTCCTATGTAAATGGGCCTAAAGAAATTTTGTAGCTTTGAAAATTCTCCACAAGATTGACATTTATGATATTTTCGTAGGTTTTACCGTTTTTGAGATATAGAAGTTCAAATTGAGACAATCCACTGACTGTATCGCCTCCTTATAAAACAATGTCATTACTGCAATTTCCCAAATTAAACTTATATATCTTGAAAATGGTACAACCTAGGAAAAAATAAATCATCCAATCTTGTAGAGAATTTTCACAGCTTCAACATTTTTTTTAGTCCCATTTTGATATGACTTGCGGTTTCCAAGCAAAATCTTGAAGACTTAAGATAAAAACCTAAAAATTTGAACTGAACCTCTATATCTCAAAAATGGTAAAACCTAAAAAAAACCTAAAGCTCAGTCTTGTAGAGAATTTTCACAGCTACAACATTTGCTTTAGACTCATTTTGATACAATTTGCGGCTTCCAAGAAAAATCGTGAAAACCTGAAAAACCCCTAAAATTGTGAATTTTGATGGCGATTTATTTAAAAATCCCTCCGGCGATTTTTTCTGTTTTTTTATTTTTCTTGTCTATGAACATTGCTGTTTCAGAATCCGCAAAAACATCCCATGTGTAAGCGGTTTCCATTAAAAGTTAGTTAAGGGGCACTGTGCATACAGGGGACGATACAGTCAGTGCATTGTCCCAATTTGAACTTCCATATCTCAAAAACGGTAAAACCTACGAAAATATCATAAAGGCCAATCTTGTGGAGAATTTCCTCTGCTACAACATTTTCTTTAGACCCATTTACATACGACTCGCCGTTTCCAAGCTAAATCGTCAAAACCTAAAGAACCCCTAAAAATGTGAACTTAAATCGCGATTTATTTTAAAATCCCTCCGGCGATTTTTTTTGTTTCTTGATATTTCTCATCTATGAGCATTGTAGTTTCAGAATCAGCAAAAACTTCCGAGGTGTAAGTACCTTCCATTTAAATTTGTTAAGGCACACCGTGATATATTCAAACGGTATTTTATACTAATTTAAAGGACAATTCACAGGATATTAACTATCCTCTGAAGTGTAGTCTATTCATACCAATTTTGTTGATCCAAATGATTCTTTACATTTTTGCAAACAAAAGTAAAGTTCTATGACAATTAAAATAAAGATTGGACCTTAACCTCTTTCGTCAGAAGTCTTACTGGTCTTCTCACAAAGGTCTATTGGTATTCTCATCCTGTTTTTTATGAGAAATCATCCTTGTCCTATATTAAAGACATTGTAGTCTCTATGTATTTCGGTCAATTTCGCATAATCTATTAACTATATATGAAATTCAGATTAAATTCGTTGTTTGTCAACGACAGATTCATCCCGCCATAACTCAGAAGTCTGACAAACGGCGAATCTTTCTTCTAGGATTCTTTATGTACTCAATGAGGGCATTAGATGTAGACATTCAAATAACCGGATCTGTCTGCCAGGAACAGACATAGTTCATGTGTATCCGAGTTTTCTACACAAACAATAGCATAAACGAAATTCAATGAAATACATAACCATAGAGTTTTCATGAGAAAGGATTGGGTAAAAGTGATAAAGGACAATGGAAACATGACAATATCGATTTCTTGTCTTAGTGGACCGACTCTACATAAAATTTTCCTAGCAACATTTTTGTAAAATATTTTCATGCTAATTTTTTCGTGTGCTAATTTTTCAGTTCCAGAAAACATCTGTCTGCCTACGTGGTGGGTTGTTTACACAATATATCTCAAATATTTCAATAAAATTATCCACTCCACACCAAAGTTCAAAATGTGAGCGCTGAATTTTAGTATAAATACCATAGCATAGAATATGTGATCAAATTTTTAAGTCAATCGGAACAATATTGCCAATTTAGTTTATTTTGTATGCAGCAAATAAACTGTGTTTTTTTCCTCGAAATCGGCCACCAAAATATATGACAATTGGCTTATCAGTTTTCGAGGTAGAGTTGGTTGGCACCGCAAAATGCTTTAATAAAAACAGGGTTTCGTAGACGGTCTCAAAACTTCGAAATATTTTTCGCTTTCAGAAGTTACGTAGTTTTCTCGGAAAAAATCATGAAAAATGGCTTTTATTGAGCTTTACAACTGGGGGTCTCCTTTTTAGGCTAAGCACACTAAAATGTTGGGTTACATCCAGTTTGATTATGATTTGTATTGCCCCTTCATTTTCACATATTTTGAAAGCTTAAAGATTTTCTCACGCGGAAGAATTCCGTCCAGAATATACTCGTGCAAAAAAGGAAAACCGACAAAAACTTTCGAGTCGTCGGCTTTTCTTTTTCAGATGCATTATTGATCATTAAGCTCGATTTCCAACGGGAAATGAATTTAAAATTAATACTAAAAATGATCTTCGCCTAAAAAGGCAAAATTTTCAAAAAAAAAAAAAACTTTCTAAATTTGCTATTTTCAATGTAAGATTCGGCAGAAACAATATTGATATGTTCGAATGTATTCGAACGAAAGCCCTTTCTAATGAATATGTGAGGAAAAACTAACACATTAGCCCATATAGGCGAAAATATAGGAAAAAGATTAAAATGTGAGCACATTTTATTCATTTTTAGTGGTATAGGAATTCACTCTCGGAGTCGACCAGGAGTCGGAGCCGGAGTCGTGAAAAAAACTTGTCTGGAGTCGGAGTCGAGCCAAAAATACCTCGACTCCGAAACCCTGGTCGTAACAGGGGCCGCCGCTGCATCACAAATTAATAAGATCAGAGAGGAGTTGTTAAACTATACTTTTTCCAAATTTTGTGTGGGAGGTACGCAAATGAGTGGACCAATATAGTCCATATTAGAACCCGATCTATGCCTGAAAGTAATATTACCAATAGCAAAGTTTGGCTCAATTCGGTTACTCCCTCCTAGAGTTATCATGCCCACAATCTTGGCGAAAAATTTTGAACCTTTGTGGGGGAGGTACCGGTACCGATATGGTCTATCTTCGAACTTAAACTAAGTTTGGACAAAATATTGAAAGACCCAAAATTCGAACCAAATATGTTAATCCGTTCGAGAGTTATCGTGCGCTCCAACTACGACACATGGTATTATATGGGTTGTTTGCAGTTTTCGTGCTGATTTCTGAGGAAGTATGGACTTGCTCCTGAAAAAATTATATCGTCGTAATGGGGGTAGTGAATACAAGTGGCTGCAACGAAAATCAAAGCGATTCGAGAGCAGGCCTTAAACTGCACTTAAGCAAAATCTTGTGTGGGAGGTACCCGAAAGAGTGGACCAATTTGGAACCAAGTG
The DNA here is from genome assembly GCF_047663935.1 of Musca autumnalis. NCBI lineage: Eukaryota > Metazoa > Arthropoda > Insecta > Diptera > Muscidae > Musca > Musca autumnalis. The sequence continues at coordinate 130,914,076 of NW_027411755.1, read as the reverse complement.
GACCATATTGGAACCTCATCTATGTCTGGTAGAAATGTCACGATGTGCAAAGTATGGACTAATTCGGTTACTCCCTTCAAGAGTTATCGTGCGGACAATTTTTCCGAACATTTTTGAACTTTTGTGGGGGAGGTACCTGAAGGAGTGGACCGATATGGCCCATCTTCGAACTTAAATCAAATCTGGACAAAATATTTCGATACCCAAAATTTGAACCGAATCGATTGATCCGTTCGAGATTTATCGTGCGCACCAGCCAGCCGGACAGGCAGACAAACAGACAGACGGACGGACATTGCTAGATCGACTCAAAATTGTCTGAAACGGATATCGTACAAACATACTTGGGGTCTAAAACCATTATTTCGATGAGGCACATTTTTGGTCGTATCAAAGTGTATATACCCTCTTTAGCCTAAAGGCTGAGGGTATAAAAATTCAGCGCCACCTCATGGCTTAATCCTAATAGAAGTGCAATATGCTAATATGGCTAAAACCTTCAAAATACCGGAAATCGGAAGGTGCCGTTCCATGGGGGATATATCATAACATAGACCTATACTGACGAATTTCTGGGGGAAAGTTTTTTGGTCTCAAAGGGGCGTGGAATACCACGAAGCAACGAACAGAGAGAAATGTAGATCTTTTCTTAGTTCGGCTTGTGGAACAAATGTTCTGTAATGAGCCAGCTAAGTATGTAAGTAAGTAAGTAAGGGGACTAAGTACGCTTCTTTGGGGGCTATACGAAGACGTGGACCTATACTGATAATTCTCTTCTGGAAAACTTAACTCCAAATTGAGGCCACATTCTTTAAAATACCGAAAATCATGAGGTATCATTTCATTGGTGGACCTATACCAACAAATATCAGGTAAAAAGTTTTATACCCCCAACGAAGACTAAATTCCAAATTTCAGCCATTTCGGTGGAATATTGAGACCACAATCTTCAAAATACCGAAATCTGTGGTGTCGTTCTATGGGGTCTATATAAAGACGTGAACTTATATCGACAAATTTCAGGTGGAAAGCTTTATATCCAAAATGAATACTAACAACCAAAAACGAATACTAACAACCAAATTTCAGCCATTCGGTGGTATATTGAGGCCACAACCTTCAAAATACCGAATATCGGGAGGTACTGTGCTATGGGAGCTACATGAAGCGTGCACCTATACCGACAAATTTCAATTGAATGTTTAATACCCCCAACAAAGACTAAAACCGAATTTCGGCCATTTCGGTTGGATATTGAGATCACTACCTTTAACATACCGAAAATGGAAGGTACCGTTCTATGGGGGCCAAATTTTCAAGCTCTATCTTAAAAATTGCGAGCTGTACCTTGATTTCAACAGACGGACGGACGGACAGACGGACATGGTTAAATCGACTTAGAATTTTATGCTGATCAAGAATAAATATACTTATAGGTTCTCCAACGAATATTTTGATGTGTTACAAACGGTATGTCAAATGGGCCAAATCGGTCAACTCCTTAACAAAATTTGAACATTTTTAATTTAATTTAATTAATCGAGCTTTTTATGACCTAAGGAGATTACATTGAAAAATTGATATCTAGCGAAGCCCTACACACACACATCAACCACTATGCGACGATCGTTTCGTTAGCTGGTTAGGCTAACATCATCAGGCATATTAGATATTGTTGTTGTTGCTAGACAAGTTTCGCCATTTGGAGCTCCTATTTATACATCCAAGATTGCAATTTTGCATTTGTGAAGTTCAAATTGAAGCTTTTTATTTCCAAAGACGACTCATTTGTCCCCCTTCTATTCCAGAAATCAATTTTTTCAATGTTGCATTCATATTACAGTCGATGGCTTTTTTCCATCGTAGACTATATATATGTCTTTCACATCGAAAGATTTTTTAAGTGGATTGTGGTTTAGAACGCTAAGACGTCAGCAACATTGTCTGTTAGTTGGCGACGACCCAGGTTCGAATCCCAGCCGGGCTCAGCTGAATGTTTTATTTTTGAGTTTTTCCCTTTTTAGGGGCGAAGGCCATTATTTGTGAGATTTAATTAATTTAATTAATCGAGCTTTTTATAACCTAAGGAGATTACATTGAAAAATTGATATCTAGCGAAGTCCTACACACACATCAACCACTATGCGACGATCGTTTAGTTAGCTGGTTAGGCTAACATCATCAGGCATATTAGATGTTGTTGTTGTTGCTAGACAATTTTCGCCATTTGGAGCTCCTATTTATACATCCAAGATTGCAATTTTGCATTTGTGAAGTTCAAATTGAAGCTTTTTATTTCCAAAGACGACTCATTTGTCCCCCTTCTATTCCAGAAATCAATTTTTTCAATGTGGCATTCATATTACAGTCGATGGCTTTTTTCCATCGTAGACTATATATATGTCTTTCACATCGAAAGATTTTTTAAGTGGATTGTGGTTTAGAACGCTAAGACGTCAGCAACATTGTCTGTTAGTTGTTTAGTCAAAAAGCTCTAAATTATTCGGTACCCAAATGAAATGACAATATTTATCGAAAGAAATGACTCTCAAAATAAGATCCACTTCCAAAATGGACAACGTCCATTCCTTCCCTCAAGTGCCTCCTCCGCAACACCATTGAGCTTTAATCGAAATCCATATTTTTGTCGGAAAGTACATACGTCAAAAAGCTTCACAAAATTCTGAAAACCTCCTGAGTACATAATTTTTGGGAACGGATTTTGGTATTATATCTGAAGTTATATCTCTGTTGGCAAAACTGACTGATACTCTTCTCTTTGTTTCAACAAAAGTGAATTAAAATTATATATACTTGCTCACCAAAATGTTCCCCAAAAAGTAAATTTCTATATACAATAACAAATACGCTAAGAAGAGCTTGTCAATCTGATCATATGGCACAAATATCTGGCATCAGACCATCTGTTTTTCGTATGTCCTGTATCTGTTTTTCAGATCTGAAGGTTCTACTCCTCGTGTGATACATACAAAATTCTGATGAATCAAAATGAGATGACAACACGTACATACCCTTTGAGGGTTACGTCTTTGGGCATTTCAGGTGACGATATGTAATTTTTTCGACTCGCTCTATTCTCGTCTGTAAACACAAAGGGAACAGCTGTTTTGTTTGTTTGGCAAAGCTGTTGTTTACATTTTTAAGTTATGTCATACCAAAAAAAACATAACCAGTAGGCCTATTCTCCGACAATCGACAACGTTGTCGACAATAAAAATTGTTTGCAGTAACGATTGTGCTATTCTGTAAAAATGTAGACAAATTGTCTATAAACTTTGAATTTTGAATATATTCATAAACAAAACATACACACAAACCAAAGGCAAATCCAATATTGAACATTTTTGTCGATTTTTTAACAACTACTATTTTTGTGTTGTTTTCATAACGACATTTTTAACAAAAGTTGTTAAAATTTTTTTACAGAATACAAAGTTTGGTAATTATGTTGTTTAAATGAGTTTTTCGAAAAAACAACAATATGGACTGTTGTTAAAAAGTTACAGAATAGGCCCACAGGTATGATAGCAAAACTCATAAACTGTATGTAAAATGACAATTTTGTTGTACATATGAATTTGCATGTGAATATACAAGCTACATAACATACATAACAAAGCAGATGGTCTGATGGCACCTTTATGCGGGTTCTACACGAACTGTATTTTACATAACGACTGTCACTTTTTACAGATCATAATTTTAAACATGGTGTGAAACATAATGAAATTTCAATGCATCAAATTGATATGGCAATACACAAGTACTTTTTACGAATAGAACGCGCTCTATTCTCGTCTGTACAACAAAAGGAAAACTGCTGTTTCATTTGTTCGCCACATAAAAAACGAAAACGAATGAAAAATAAAATTTTGCTGTGCAGAAGAAATTGCATATGGGCGAAAAAATAGTGACAATTGATATTCAAAACATAACATGTATAAAACGTACCGTGCAGAAGCCCCATTAGTTGGCCCTCTAAAGAACATTTGTCCTAAAAGCAGAACTAAGAAAAGATTTACATTCCTCTCTATTTGTTTTTTATTGATCATGCCTTCCACTTGTTTACTTTATCGAAGCTTTGGCCTTCCAGTTCTGCGTGTACCGCCATGCGTCCGAATTTAAACGCCTTTTTAGCTGGTTCATCGCCGCACATTCTTATGACATGGCTTAGATACGTTTAACTACACTGATGTCGTTGTATAGCCGATACGGCTCGTCCTTCATACGATGCCGATATTCACCGTCAATGCATATTGTACCGTAGATCGTTTGACCATTTTTTCTCTCAAACACGCCAAACACTACTTTATTTGTTTGCACAAGTACCCAGGCTGTTGACCAATACTATTATTTTTCTTATTTCAGAACTGATGTTAATTGTAGTGTTTATGGCAGTGCCGTGGTAGACGAAATCTTTAACTAACTCAAAATTATATGTGCAAACTTCCACAGTTCGTCCGAGTTAAATGGACACATTGCACTTCGATATCATCAACTTGGCCTTGTCCTCGTTTAAGAAGATTCATTTTCGACTTTTTTGAAGGTGTCTATTACTTCTTTTACTGATCGACCCATAATGTCAATGTCGCACAGTGTTGCCGCTTCCATACAACAGTGTTGCCGCTTCCATACAAAAGTGGACAAAAATAGAAGGAGTTGACCTAGGTTGATGAATTTTTGCACAAGTGCTTGTAAGGGCATAGGAATGAAAAATTTCAACTTTGGTCCATATCGGTTCAGATTTGGATATAGCCCCCATATATATCTTTCTCCGATTTTGCTATAACTCGGTCAATTTTGATCGAATAGCCTTCAAATTTAATATGTAATATTTTCTTAGGCCCCTCAGTAGCTCTACCGATTTTCACAAAAATCGGTTCAGATTTGGATATAGCTCCCGTATATATCTTTCCCCGATTTTGCTATAACTTGGTAAATTTTGATCGAATAGCCAAATCTGAACCGATTTTTATGAAAATCGGTCAACCTATTCAGGGACCTAAGAAAATATCACATATCAAATTTGAAGGCTATCCGATTAAAATTGACGGAGTTATAGCAAAATCGGGGAAAGATATATATGGGGGCTATATCCAAATCTGAACCGATTTCTTTGGAAATCGGTAGAGCTACTCAGGGGCCTAAGAAAATATTACATATTAAATTTGAAGGCTATTCGATCAAAATTGACCGAGTTATAGCAAAATCGGGGAAAGATATATATATGGGGGCTATATCCAAATCTGAACCGATTTTTGTGAAAATCGGTAGAGCTACTCAGGGGCCTAAGAAAATATTACATGTTAAATTTGAAGGCTAGTCATCAAAAATTGAGCGAATTATAGCAAAATCGGGGAAAGATATATATAGGGGCTATATCCAAATCTGAACCGATTTTTGCTAAAATCGGTGAAACTACTCAAGAGCCTAAGGAAATAACACATACTAAATTTGAAGGCTATTCGATCAAAATTGAACGAGTTGTAGCAAAATTGGGAAAAGATATATATGGGGGCTATATAAAATCTGAACCGATATATCTCAGAAGGTTGCAAGGATGGGCAGAATGTTTTTACACATTTTGATTTGGAAGATATGTCCAATTAACGGAAAACAGGAGCCAAGGTGGCAATAGGTGGCAATCAAAAGATCTACTCCACTAAATATTAAGAACTAGCTGAACCCGGTGCGCTTCACTACCCCTTTAGATTGATATGCATTTGAAATTTTACGGATTTTTTGAAATCAGAAAGAAATCAAATTCAAAAATTTAAAGTAAAGTATTTATTGTAATGCTTTAGGATATACAATGTTTTTTGTTTTTCCTTCAGGAGCGTAAACAACAAATCGGCCGGTCTACCAACACGTGAACATACAACGTAGAGCTGACCATGACAAAAGCAAGAACATGCTAAATTTAGGCCGCATACACGAAGAGTCTGTCCTTGGGATTTATTTATAGTCATTGCAAATGCCAAACGTGCAGGAAACTGCAATCTTTTAAAATTGAAGGGCGTTTCTGTTGCTATTAGCAACAGCAGTACATCTGAACCTATATACTTCCCAGTAATAATCGTTGCCTCAATTAAATAGTTATGTAGTTTTTTTACTGTTAACCTTGTACCATTGCATAGGCGAGGTCGGTCTATGTTTCTTAATAAAATAATAGGAACACCAACTTTTAGCACTAAATTATGTGGTGGAAAGCCTGGAAGATCCAACGAATTTAGGAATTCAACTGGATAGGTAACCGCGTCGTCTTCAGTTGCCACAGTATCAATGGATTTGTACGTTCGTGCATTTCCTGAAATTCTTTCAATATAATTTACCAATTTGTTTTGTAGATTAATTTCCGCCACATATTCCAAATTTCATAGAAAGTGGGCTTACATAGCGTGTTTGGTGCATCAAATACATGAAATCAGCCGAAAATATATATGGGAGCTATATGTTAATCTGAACCGATTTCAATATAATTTGACAATTTTTTTTGAAGATCAATTTCCGCCACATATTTCAAATTTCATTGAAATTGGACATACATAAGGTGTTTATTGCATAAAATACATGAAATCGGCAAAAAATATATATTGGAGGTATATCCAAATCTGATCCGATTTCATTATAATTTGGCAAACTAATTTCTAGGATCAATTCGTCAAAGATTCCAAATTTCGTCAAAATTGAACATACATGGCGTGTTCGGTGTAGAAAATACATGAAATCGGTCGAAAATATATGTATATGGGAGCTATATCCCAATCTGAACCGATTTCAAAATTGTTTGGAACATTTATTTCTACAATAAAATCCGTCACACATTCCAAATTTCATTGGAATTCGGCATACAAAACGTGTTTTATGCATCAAATGCATTAAATCGGCCGAAAATATATATCTAAATCTGAGCCGATTTCAAATTACTTTGGCAAATTTATTTTTAGACCTAATTCCGTCACACATTCCAAATTTGAAGACTGTATCGATAATCGTTCGCGAGATATCAGCATACAAAGTCTACATTTTTTGGAGGTACCTTTCGATCCTGAGGCTATATCTCCAGATCGGGGCGGAATTTTTAAGAATTATATAGCCTGTGACACTTTCAGGCCATGTGGTAATATACTCTAAAAGTTTCAGGAAGATCGGTTCTGCGGTTTTTGAGTCCATAAACTTCAAACAAACAAACGTACAAACATTTTCCTCTTTTATAGATATAGATACCGCACAAATTTCATTGAAATAAATATGGGAGCTATAGTCAAATCAACACCGATTTCAATAATTATTTCTACACCAAATTTAGTTACACATTGGCCATACATAGCGTTTTTGGGCCATCAAATACATGAAATCGGCCGAAAATATATATAGGAGCTATATCCAAATCTGAACCGATTTCAATATAATTTGGCATACTCACACATTCCAAATTTCATTGAAATTGGACATACATAGTGGGTTGGGTGCATCAAATACATGAAATCGGCCGAATATATATATAGGAGCTATATCCAAATCTGAACCCATTTCAACATAATTTGGCATACTCATTTCTACAACAAATTTAGTCACACATTCCAAATTTCGTTGAAATTGGACATACATAGTGGGTTGGGTGCATCAAATATATGAAATCGGCCGAAAATATATAGGAGCTATATCCAAATCTGAACCGATTTCAATATAATTTGGCATAATCATTTCTACAATAAATTTAGTCACACATTCCAAATTTCATTGAAATTGGACATACATAGTGGGTTGGGTGCATCAAATACATAAAATCGGAAGAAAATATATATAGGAGCTATATCCAAATCTGAACCGATTTCAATATAATTTGGCATACTCATTTCTACAATTAATTTAGTCACACATTCCAAATTTCATTGAAATTGGACATACATAGTGGGTTGGGTGCATCAAATACATGAAATCGGCCGAAAATATATATATAGGAGCTATATCCAAATCTGAACCGATTTCAATATAATTTGGCATACTTATTTCTACAATTAATTTAGTCACACATTCCAAATTTCATTGAAATTGGACATACATAGTGGGTTGGGTGCATCAAATACATAAAATCGGAAGAAAATATGTATAGGAGCTATATCCAAATCTGAACCGATTTCAATATAATTTGGCATAATCATTTCTACAATAAATTTAGTCACACATTCCAAATTTCATTGAAATTGGACATACATAGTGGGTTGGGTGCATCAAATACATAAAATCGGAAGAAAATATATATAGGAGCTATATCCAAATCTGAACCGATTTCAATATAATTTGGCATACTCATTTCTACAATTAATTTAGTCACACATTCCAAATTTCATTGAAATTGGACATACATAGTGGGTTGGGTGCATCAAATACATGAAATCGGCCGAAAATATATATATAGGAGCTATATCCAAATCTGAACCGATTTCAATATAATTTGGCATACTTATTTCTACAATTAATTTAGTCACACATTCCAAATTTCATTGAAATTGGACATACATAGTGGGTTGGGTGCATCAAATACATGAAATCGGAAGAAAATATATATAGGAGCTATATCCAAATCTGAACCGATTTCAATATAATTTGGCATACTCATTTCTACGACAAATTTAGTCACACATTGAAATTGGACACACATAGTGGGTTGGGTGCATCAAATACATAAAATCGGAAGAAAATATATATAGGAGCTATATCCAAATCTGAACCGATTTCAACATAATTTGGCATACTCATTTCTACGACAAATTTAGTCATACATTCCAAATTTCATTGAAATTGGACATACATAGTGAGTTGGGTGCATCAAATACATGAAATTAGCCGAAAATATATATAGGAGCTATATCCAAATCTGAACCGATTTCAATATAATTTAGCATACTCATTTCAACAACAAATTTAGTTACACATTCCAAATTTCATTGAAATTGGACATACATAGTGGGTTGGGTGCATCAAATACATGAAATCGGCCGAAAATATATATAGGAGCTATATCCAAATCTGAACCGATTTCAATATAATTTAGCATACTCATTTCTACAACAAATTTAGTTACACATTCCAAATTTCATTGAAATTGGACATACATAGTGGGTTGGGTGCATCAAATACATGAAATCGGCCGAAAATATATATAGGAGCTATATCCAAATCTGAACCGATTTCAATATAATTTGGCATACTCATTTCTACAACAAATTTAGTCACACATTCTAAATTTCATGGAAATCGGACATATATAGCGTGTTTGGTACATCAAATACTTGAAATCGGACGAAAATATATATGGGAGCTATATCCAAATCTGGACCGATTTCGATATATTTTGACACATTTATTTTTAGGCTAAAATCCATCACACATTTCAAATTTGGAGTTTGTATCTGTAACCGTTCTATAGATATTTGCATACAAAATTTAAATTTTTTGGAGGTACCTCTGATGCTATATCTCCGGATCAGAGCGGAATTTCGAAACTTTTTATAGCCTATGTTACTTTCAGGCGATGTAGTAATATACCCTGAAAATTTCAGCAAGATCGGTTCAGCGGTTTTTGAGTCTATAAATTTCAAACAAACAAACAAACAAACAAACATACAAACATTTTTCTATTTTATATATATAGATTTTGAATTTTTTTATCACATTTAAATTTTGATTTCTTGATAACGGTACATTGCCCATGTGCAGTTAATGTCAACTTTTTGTACTAAAACGTTATATTTATAGCCCACTCATCAAATCCCCATCCAAAACTTTTAGTATTGTCAACAAATTTTTCAGAAAATGTTATTTTAAATGTCGCCTTATTTTCATATGATGATCGCTTTAGATTACCTGGGAAATATTTTTCATATTTAAAGAGCTATAACTTCATTTTGGATGCACATATCGACAAAATTCTTTCAGATACCTTGTATCGGATGTGTTTACTGTAAGAAAAAAACATAAACATACATATGTAAAAGTTAACATCACATTTTTTGATTTTTGTCCACGCGGCAACACTGTGTGTCGTCAGCATAAGCAAGTAACATGGTATATTTACGCCACTATTTTTGAAGTTAGCATTTCCGGCCAGAGGTGCTAACTAGCTGATGCTTATACCTTATCAGCGTGTAGCCTCCGGTCTAAAACAGATGGCTGGTAAGCCATCGGCTCCTGCTGCCTTATTATTCTCCAGCCGAATTATTGCTGTCATTATCTCATCTTGGCCGTGCGGTATACATTCAATACCATCTTTTAGGATAGAATCTTTTGTATATTTGTCATCATCGCAAGTATTAAATACCAACAGAAAATGCAAAATGACAAAATGCTATTTCCATATTCTGAGCACGCTGTCTGTATCTGTAATATATCAAAGCCATCACTTGGTGTTTCCCTCTTTGGGATTTTTTCACATTCTCGCTTTCCCATTTCTCTCGTTTTCTTGGAGATACGATGTTTCTCCACTTTCTTTTTCTCCATGTTTCGTTGCTACTGTTTGTATAGGCGACCTATATGCCGCATTTTTCTCTTTGCTAGTTACATGACACTTCTGGTCATACCATGGATTCCTTAATGGAGGTTCGTTCGTACTCTATTTGTTACATTTAATCGCGTACGTACCTTTGCAGCAAAAAAGTGGTGGTTCGAATAGATATTTTCTCCTCGGAACACTTGTATATCCAACATCGATCGATTAAATACATTAATCTCTCCTAACTTGATCAATTTGATATCTTATTATTTGATCTGGTGAAAACTAGGAGCCCTTATAAATGTCAAGATCCTTAGCAGTACCAGATTACTGCTAATTACCATGTTTTTTGCCGCTGGGAAGTCTATCAGCATCATTCCATTATCAGACTTTTCATTGTGGAGACTGAGTCAAAGATATTCTCCTTTACAATTTTGACATTAAAAATGCCTAGAATAATTTTAATGTCATGGGCAGGACAACGCAATATGTTTCTTCGAAGCGCTCGTAAAATATATCTTTGGATTTTTTGTCCTTGTCTTCAGTGGAAGCATGAGCGCAAAAATAAACCAATGTTATAAAATTTAGCTTTTCTCCGAATTTTAACAAGTATTTCATTCACCAGGGTTAAAGTGGAGATCAGATGTTTTAACCCCCGACTAACTACAAATCTGCAACCAAACAAATGCTTTGTGTCATGGCAGCTGTAATACAGTATTTCACCTTCAGGTATTTACCAATCTATCCTATTTCCTGTATGACAGTAATATAAGCTTGTAGTTTGCAAGTACATATGCCAGTGAGTAAGCTGCACCTTTTCTATAAAGAGTGCGTAAATTCCAAGTTCAGATTCACAGATCATGGCCTATAAAACGTTGGTATGGTAGTCAACTTTAGAGCGGTTTGTTTTTATACCCTCCACCATTATATGGTACCAATAGAACGGTACCAACGGATTCTTGGTATTTTAAAGGTTTTAGCGTTATTCTTACTGAAATTTGGTAATTAGTCTTCGATGGGATTTCAAACATTCCCCCAGAAATATTTTGGAATAGGTCCACGCCTTCATATAGCCCCCATAGAACGGTACCTCCCGATTTTCGGTATTTTAAAGGTTGTGGCCACAATAACCCACCGAAATGGCTGAAAATTTGTTACTTAGTCTATATTTAGGGTACAACATTTTCCATATGAAATTTATCGGTATAAGTCCGAAATAATTCGAAATTCAATTGGAATTCTCAAAATAACTACAAGTGAAATGTTTCGAATTTCAAATGAAATAATCAAATTACAACTAAAATTCTTCGAATTACATGTGAAAATGGTGTACCCCCGATTTCCGGTATTTTGAAGGTTGTGGCCTCAATTTTCCATTGAAATATCTGAAATTTACTATTTGGTCCTCGTTGGAGGTATAAAACTTTCGCCGCTAAATTTGTGGGCACAGGTCCATGTGTTATATAGCCACCATAATTCGAATTGTTCCATTTGTAATTTTAATTTTTTTCGTTTGAAATTCCAAATGAAAAACTTCGATTTACAAATAGAAAAATTCAAATTACAAATAGAATAATTCGAATTACAAATGAAATAATTCGAATTACAAATGAATAAAATTCAAATTACAAATGAAATAATTCGAATTTCAAATGAAATTCTCAAATTACAAATGAAATAATTCGAATTTCAAATGAAATAATTACAATAAATTACAACTAAAATTCTTCGAATTACATGTGAAAATGGTGTAGTCCTTTGCACTAATTCCAATTTATTTTGCTGGGTATTTATTCTTCTTCATAAACGAAAGGAAACTAATTGTTCCATTTTAGTTCAATACAACTCATGGTGGAGGGTTTAAAAGTTACGCCCGGTCGAACTTAACGTCGTTTTTCTTTGTAATTTTTTTTCTTATGGAAATGCGTAACCTATCCATTTCTACGAGTTTATCCATAGTTAAATCAAACTGAAACTTTATACATTGTAAAATTCCTTCCAAATCTTCTGCTACCAGTCTCACAAAAGATCAAACATTTTTCTTAAGAGCAGTTGAATAGTTGTTTGAGCACCGTTTCGAAATTTTTGCGGAAGGTATTCCTTTTTGTCCTGTTTACAACGAATTTTTTTTTCGTGGGCAAGTCCATGTTTCCTAACGCAATAGTCAACTGGTCTATAAATTTGCATTTTCGTTTGGATATAACCCCATAGAAGGCTCAAACTCACTGCCTTTAACGGGTGTATGTTATAACTTTTTCGCTCCAAATAAACTAATATATAGACTTTTCTTCATGTGTCTGCAATTCAAAGTTTGCTCTTTCCGACACACTTTGATTAAAAAGGCAACACGGAAGCCCATTAATTGTTGAGTATATTCGCTTTAATACATGGCGGCATGATAAACACTTGTCTGCTTGCCTGAACAACACTTGTCTCCTTGACTGTCAAGCACTCAGTGGTAATGATGAGTACTCCGTCATGGTATAACACAATAATCCGTGGCATTGTTATGTTTATAATCAGCGATATGATAACGATAATAATCATAAACGTAATCATAGGAATATTGTCATACATTTACAACTAAACAAATGTGTTACACACACACATGCATACATGAATGGCTAAATATTCATGTATGAATGTGTGTGTTAAAATATATTCTTTAGGTTTCGGTATAGACTTTTTGCCTCTGGTTACATTTTCAATAATACCTAAAGTGGAATACGATTTGTTACGACAGTACAGCGTACATAATATCACAACAAGGATAAATTGGAAATAAAGTTGATTTCCCTTAAGAACTGAATAAATAACAACAACAATTGCTGTAACATATAATATTGGTGAAATGTGATATGTATTGGAGTTGTAGTAGTAGCAGTAGTAATCGTGTGTCTTTTCCTTAGGACGAATCTTATATATTTTACGTCAAAATAAAACAAAGGATATCCAAGACAGATACACATACAAGCTATAAAATTTAACCTACATGACATGATATGAAATTTATTCAAGGAAGGCACGAAGAAGGAAGATGGAAAACATAGTTGAAAAATTTCTGCAAACACATTTTCATCATACCAATGACCCGTGACAAAGAATATATGTATTCGTTTCGTTTTTTAAGAAAATGTTGATGTTGATCGGGTTTCAATGTCAGCTTGGTTTTGGATTGGTAAAACGATGAGATTTTTATTTTGATATGATGATATTTTTTGTTTGATATGATGATGCCCTACGAAATTTATATATTAAACTAGCTGAACCCGGTGCGCTTCGCTACCCCTTTAGATTGATATGCATTTGAAATTTTACGGATTTTTGAAATCAGAAAGAAATCAAATTCAAAACTTTAAAGTAAAGTATTTATTGTAATGCTTTAGGATATACAATGTTTTTGGTTTTTCTTTCAGGAGCGTAAACAAACAAATCGGCCGGTCTACCAACACGTGAACATGCAACGTAGTGCTGACCATGAGAAAAGCAAGAACATGCTAAATTTAGGCCGCATACACTAAGAGTCTGTCCTTGGGATTTATTTATAGTCATTGCAAATGCCAAACGTACAGGAAACTGCAATCTTTTAAAATTGAAGGGCGTTTCTGTTGCTATTAGAGGGATTCGAGGTAGAAGTACATCTGAACCTATATACTTCCCAGTAATAATCGTTGCCTCAATTAAATAGCTATGTAGTTTTACATTTTTTTGTAGATCAATTTCCGCCACATATTTCAAATTTCATTGAAATTGGACAAACATAAGGTATTTATTGCATAAAATACATGAAATCGGCCAAAAATATATATTGGCAAACTAATTTCTAGGATTAATTCCGTCAAAGATTCCAAATTTCGTCAAAATTGAATATACATGGTGTGTTTGGTGTAGAAAATACATGAAATCGGCGGAAAATATATATGGGAGCTATATCCTAATCTGAACCGATTTCAAAATAGTTTGGAACATTTATTTACAGACCAAATTCCGTCACACATACCAAATTTGAAGACTGTATCGATAATCGTTCGTTAGATATCAGCATACAAAGTCTACAGTTTTTGGAGGTACTTCCGATCCTGAGGCTATATCTCCAGATCGGGGCGGAATTTTTAAGATTTATATAGCCTGTGACACTTTCAGGCCAGGTGGTAATACAGGTTCAGGTGGTAATATACTCTGAAAGTTTCAGGAAGATCGGTTCAGCGGTTTTTGAGTCCATAAACCTTAAAACAAACAAACGTACAAACATTTTCCTCCGTTATAGATATACTCGTAGATACCGCACAAATTTCATTGAAATAAATATGGGAGCTATAGCCAAATCAACACCGATTTCAATACTTATTTCTACACCAAATTTAGTTACACAATGGACATACATAGCGTGTTTGGGGGATTAAATACATGAAATCGGCCGAAAATATATATAGGAGCTATATCCAAATCTGAACCGATTTCAATATAATTTTGCATACTCATTTCTAAAACAAATTTAGTTACAAAACAAAACATTGTCCCACAACATCCCATACGGGACAAATTTCATTGAAATTGGACATAAATAGTGGGTTGGGTGCATCAAATACATGAAATCGGCCGAAAATATATATAGAAGCTATATCCAAATCTGAACCGATTTCAATATAATTCGGCATACTCATTTCTACAACAAATTTAGTCACACATTCCAAATTTCATTGAAATTGGACATACATAGTGGGGTGCATCAAATACATGAAATCGGCCGAAAATATGTATAGGAGCTATATCCAAATCTGAACCGATTTCAACATAATTTGGCATGCTCATTTCTGCAAAAAATTTAGACACACATTCCAAATTTCATTGAAATCGGGCATATGTAGCGTGTTTGGTAGATCAAATACTTGAAATCGGACGAAAATATATATGGGATCTATATCCAAATCTGAACCGATTTCGATATAGTTTGGAACTTTTTTTTATAAGCCACGTTCCGTCACGCATTCCAAATTTCATGGAAATCGGACATATATAGTGTGTTTGGTACATCAAATACTTGAAATCGGACGAAAATATATATGGAAGCTATATCCAAATCTGGACCGATTTCGATATATTTTGGCATACTCATTTCTACAACAAATTTAGTCACACATTCCTAATTTCATTGAAATTGGACATACATAGTGGGTTGGGTGCATCAAATACATGAAATCCGCCGAAAATATATATAGGAGCTATATCCAAATCTGAACCGATTTCAATATAGTTTGGCACATTTTGTTATAAGCCACGTTCCGTCACGCATTCCAAATTTCATGGAAATCGGACATTACATAGTGGGTTGGGTGCATCAAATACATGAAATCGGCCGAAAATATATATAGGAGCTATATCCAAATCTGAACCGATTTCAATATAATTCGGCATACTTCTTTCTACAACAAATTTAGTCACACATTCCAAATTTCATTGAAATTGGACATACATAGTGGGTTGGGTGCATCAAATACATGAAATCGGCCGAAAATATATATAGGAGCTATATCCAAATCTGAACCGATTTCAACATAATTTGGCATACTCATTTCTGCAACAAATTTAGTCACACTTTCCAAATTTCATTGAAATCGGAAATATGTAGCGTGTTTGGTATATCAAATACTTGAAATCGGACGAAAATATATATGGGATCTATATCCAAATCTGAACCGATTTCGATATAGTTTGGCACATTTTGTTATAAGCCACGTTCCGTCACGCATTCCAAATTTCATGGAAATCGGACATATATAGTGTGTTTGGTACATCAAATACTTGAAATCGGACGAAAATATATATGGAAGCTATATCCAAATCTGGACCGATTTCGATATATTTTGGCACATTTATTTTTAGGCTAAAATCCATCACACATTTCAAATTTGGAGTCTGTATCTGTAACCGTTCTTAGATATTTGCATACATAGTTTAATTTTTTTGGAGGTACCTCCGATTCTGACGCTATATCTCCGGATCAGAGCGGAATTTCGAAACTTTTTATAGCCTATGTTACTTTCAGGCGATGTAGTAATATACCCTGAAAATTTCAGCAAGATCGGTTCAGCGGTTTTTGAGTCTATAAATTTCAAACAAACAAACAAACATACAAACATTTTTCTATTTTATATATATAGATTATCTCAAAGGATTTACTTTGATTTCTATGCAAAACGGCCTACCCCAACATGTTCAAAAAAATCAAACTGTCTAAAAAGATCGAACCTAAACCTTTTAAAATAAATACTAAAAAAGTCCATATTGCATTGTTTTAAGTGATAGTGTAACCTAGTTTTATATAATGCATAGGGAGTTTTTTTAGTATTTACTTCAATAGGTTCCGATTAGATTTTTATAGTAAATTTGAATTTTTTGGCCTTTTGGAGCTGGACGCTTCATATATACTTGGAATTATATGCAACTTTAATACGTAAATTTTTTTGATTTTTTTTTTATTTACTAATTTTATTGATGATAGCAGATAAGTGCTGTCGTTCTTAGTTAGTAGGGAAGTTGAGTTTTGATAGATATTAAGAGTAAGTTAATAATTTTAGTGAGATAAAACGAACCATCACTAACAATATACTAGCCATATTTAAAAATAACAAGTAAAAAACGTTACGTTCGGCAGGGACGAACTTCTTATACCCTCCACCATAAAATAGTCTTAATTAAAATGAAATAACTAGTTTCGTTTCACAATTTTAGGTGGAAACATTTGGATACCCCAAGTGCTTAAATTATCTAATCTAATCTTAAAAGTGTGTTCAGCCTGGTGAAAGGTACCTCAAAATTAAAATTACGGGAAGTCAAACAATGAAGCTAAGACCCTGAAAATGCCGAAATTCGGAGGTACCGTTCTATGGGAGCTGTACCAAAACATGGACATATGTTGACGATTTTTAGTGAAGAAGTTTCGTGGCCACTGAAAAATCGAATGTAAAATTATTAGTTTGTTAGATTTTTGGTGGAGAAGTTTCGGGACCTCAATAAACCTCAAATGTCAAATTACAGTTAGTTCGGTTAACAATTGTAGCTAAAATCCTCAAAATACAGAAAATCAGGAGGTACCGTTATGTAGGAGCTATACAAAAACATGGTCCCATGTTGACGATTTTTGATTGAGAAGTTTGGTATTGCAAATGGGCTACATAGGGTTATGTTTTGATTTAGCCCCCATAGAACGGTATTTTTCTGTATTTGGAAGGTTGTGGCCACAATAATCCACTGAAATGGCTAAAATTTGGAATTTGGTCTTCGTTGGAGGTAAAAGCCTTCCTCACAAAAATTCATCGGTATAGGTCCACGTTTCGAAATAGCCCCATATAACGGTACCTTGCGATTTTCGTAATTCTGTAGGTTGTGACGTCAATATCCCACCGAAGGTGTGAAATTTGTTATTTAGTCTTCCATAGCGTGTCCAACTTACTGAAATTTGGTATTTAGTCTTCTTCATAAACGAAAGGAAACTAATTGTGCCGTTCTTACTTGTTAAAATATAAGTTTGTTGATCACTAGGAACCCAAATGTCAAATTAAAGCTATTTCGATTTGAAAATGTGACTAAAAACGTCCAAATACCTAATATGGGGGCTATACGAAAACTTGGACCGATACAGCACATCATCGAACTGCATTTTGGTATATAGTGTCTGTACATGAATGCCCAAAAAACAAAACATTTAAATAATTAAGAAGTTAATTTAATTAAAATATCATTTACAGTGAATTTGTAAAAACTTTGAAATTTGCAACCTAGATTTGTTTACATAATTTAACATTGTAGTTCAACATTGTACAAACTCTGTAAAAAAATAGAAATACTTACCATGTTTTTACCCAATATTTACTTTGAAAATTCAATACCAAAGCGAATTTAAGAAGGTTATACAGTAGGCGAATTCAGGCGAATTCCTGCCGTAGTCTTTAAAGTTCAGAAGAAAATGGTAAAATATTCTTCGCGAAGCTTAAATAAAGATGTTGCACATTGATATTCTTTATAGAAGTGAAATATTTGTTATTTATTTATTATTATTATAAATATGCACGGTGTGCCTTAACCAAATTTAAATGGAAGGTGCTTACACCTGGGAAGTTTTTGCAGATTCTGAAACTACAATGTTCATAGATGAGAAATATCAAGAAACAAAAAAATCGCCGGAGGAATTTTCAAATAAATCGCGATTTAAGTTCACATTTTAAGGTTTTCACGATTTTGCGTGGAAACCGCAAGTCCTACGTAAATGGACCTAAAAAAATGTTGTAGCTGTGCAAATTCTCCACAAGATTGACCTTTATGATATTTTCGTAGGTTTTACTGTTTTTGAGATATAGAAGTTCAAATTGAGACAATGCACTGACTGTATCGCCTCCTTATAAAACAATTTCATTACTGCAATTTTCAAAATTAAACTTTTATATTTTGAAACGGTACAACCTAGGAAAAACTAAATCATCCAATCTTGTAAAGAATTTTCACAGCTTCAACATTTTCTTTAAGCCCATTTTGATATGACTTTCCGTTTCCAAGCAAAATCTTGAAAACTTAAGACAAAAACCTTAAAATTTGAACTGAACCTCTATATCTCAAAAATGGTAAAACCTACAAAAAGACCTAAAGGTCAGTCTTGTAGAGAATTTTCACAGCTACAACATTTTCTTTAGACTCATTTCGATACGACTTGCGGTTTCCAAGCAAAATCGTGAAAACCTAAAAAACCCTAAAATTGTGAATTTTGATCGCGATTTATTTAAAAATCCCTCCGGCGATTTTTTCTGTTTTTTAATTTTTCTTATCTATGAACATTGCTTTTTCAGAATCCGCGAAATCTTCCCATGTGTAAGCGGTTTTCATCAAAAGTTAGTTAAGGCGCACTGAACATGATATTGTTTTATAAGGAGGCGATACAGTCAATGCATTGTCTCAATTTGAACTTCTATATCTCAAAAACGGTAAAACCTCCGAAAATATCATATAGGTAAATCTTGTGTAGAATTTTCACAGCTACAACATTTTTTTAGGTCCATTTACATTGGACTCGCGTTTTCCAAGCAAAATCGTGAAAAGCTAAAAATGTGAACTTAAATCGCGATTTATTTGAAAATCCCTCCGGCGAATTTTTTGTTTCTTGATATTTCTCATCTATGAGCATTGTAGTATCAGAATCTGCAAAAACTTCCCAGGTGTAAGCACCGTCCATTTAAAATTAGTTAAGGCGCACCCTGTATGTTCATCAATTGGTATTATTGTATCACCTTCTTTCTTGCACCATGTTCAATACTTACCTTTAATAACTGCCTTGAATTTATCAATACTCGCCTGTGAATATAACCAAGAAAACTTACCGTGAAAAGAGTTATACTTACCTGTGTAAATCATTGTTACAAAAACAACCAAAAACTAAGTTGTAAATAAAATGGAATTGTTAATTGAATAAAAAAGAAAGCTCGATATATTTTCTATAACAAAAGGTGACAAACAGTTAAAGTGTAAACAGTGTCTTTGGTAACTTTACTAGGGAAGATGTGGGGAATATTTCTCTTAAAAATGTTAACCCTCATGCGGTTCATCAGAAGGGTCTTTTTGGTTCCTTTCCAAAAAATCTTTCAATAACTCCTTTAAAATATGACCATACCAAATTCAAATTGTTCGCCATAAAATTCTGCTATAGGCCTCAGAATGCACCAAATCTGTAAATCTTATCTAACCGCCAGGAATCGTTAAAAATGAAAAACACGTTTTAGGGTTAAAATCGGATTTCACCTGCATTTATTCAACCCTGTCCCCCAAAACATCATTTTAGGAAGATGACGTCAAATAGAAAAATAGTCTTATTCATGGATCACCAAAGAAATGAAATGTCTATTTACATTATATATCATGAAAATATCAGTATTAGTTTTTGCTGAATAAACATGAAAACATTTCCCAATTTTTATATGAAAAAATTTTTCGGTTCATGCATCAAAGTAATATGAAACTTGGTTCTAGGTAAAAAGTGTCAAAAGAAGAAAAATTCTATACAAAATTTCACTATGAGTTTCAAAATTAGATTAAGAAAATTAAAAATTAAAATTAAAAAAATAAGAAATTTAGATTATAAATTTGTATATTTTAGGATGAAATCATTTGGTTTAATATTGGACTGTTAATTTAACATAATTCCATGCTGGATCAAAATCTAACAAAATCCTTCAATTTTGGGGGTATTGTTAAAAAAAAGAAATGTTCCAAGTCAAATTTCACTGTGGGTCGCTAAATAAAAGAAATCTGTAACCATAACATATAATATTCATATCAGCCCTTATTTCTGACATAGGCTTTAGTGCCATATTTTAAAATTTTTATCCAGATTGTCTTTGTGATTGGACACTATTGATGATTTTTCGTTATGAATTCATAGATGTTGTTTACTCCATATAAACATCTTTTGAAATATTTGAGGTGTATATTTATTTGAAAAATATAGAAAACTCAGATCGGACTTTATAAAATTGCGTATTTTTAGTATTTTAACTTAAATTACGTAGTTAGGATAAACCATTGGTTGCTTATATTGTATGTGAAAATACTCAGAGGTCTACGGCAATTATCCAGTGAAAATATAGGTGTCATATGGGCTCTCAAATGTTTAATGTAATGTATACGGCATTTGATAATTTTTAATACACCGGAAAACTGAATGTGTTATCAGTAAAGAAATATATGAAAAACGTTTTGATATTTAATTTGGACTTTGAATTACTTTGCAACTACTATGTTGACCGAATTTAATAGTATTTAATTCACCGGAAAACTGAATGTGTTATCACTAAAAAACATATGAATATTCTCAATAGAACGTTACTTAAATAAACAAAATTATCGTCCCTTGACACGATTTTTCTTTATAAGATCTCAGAAATATATATTTTTTGTACACATAATTTCATATATGATTCCTAAAACATTAAAATATAACTCTTATTCTGTTTCCTTAATGCTTTCATCAACAAGTAAATGTTGAGCACATCCATATAAATTTTCCTTGATATACTGTTATCTTGTAATGCATTCATTAAAAATGAATGGGACTTTCCATGTATTCCAAAATAGAACGAAGCATAAATCTTTGAATTTACAAGAAAAAGGTTATCTAAATGTACTTTTCTTTTGTTCATTTTCCATCCTCTTAAATTACCTTAAATCTGATACACAAACAGATGGATGGCTTTGATTTTTCAAATTTAAACGAATTTGTACGTTCGATTGCAAATAGGCTAACATTTCTCTCTTTGAAAGTCATTAATCTGTTTTGGGGAATCACAGCACAAACATATTTATGCCCTGTCAATATTTCCTCAATATTTTCACACAAAAGTCCAAACACACACACACATACACATCTACACGCAAAGACTTCCAGTCCTTTAGCCAAAAATAGAGCAAGAAAAGATTAATCATCAAAGGTCTCCTCCATTAAAGGATTTACCATGTCAATGATGTAGGTGATGGGGTGGTGGCTATACACTGTAAACATAACATCCTTTCAATCATTTTGACTTTTCAATATTGATATGCTTACATTGGATGGCTGTTTGTTGTTGTTGATTCCATAACAACCCAGCAAACCAAAATCGGAAAAAAATCCGAGTTCAGACCGAATTCGGTCCGAAAGTCGGAAGAAACATCTGAGTTCGGATGCGATTTCGGTCCGAACTCTGACCGAAAGTCATATGGCGTGGCTGACGTATTCTCTGACCGAAATTCGGATGAAAATCGGAAGTTTCGGTCAGACTTTCGGAACGAATTTGGACCGAATTCTGATGAACTATCGTATGAATTTCTGATTTATTAACCGACTTTCGGACCGATATCGGATGTAAAATCTTATGAAATTTGGAAGTTTTGGACGTCTTTCGGTCCGAATTCGGTCCGAAGTCTGATGAACTATCGTATGAATTTCTGATTTATTTACAAGCAATCGAACAGAATTTGTTTTTATTATTTAAAAATTTTAAGACTACGCAGTTAATTCGTGGAAAATTAAAATCTTTGCATTTAAATGTTTGTTCATCTACAAAACATATTATAGGTTTTAATATTAACTTAGGCTGTTAAATAAATGTTCGTGCGCCACTTTGTAGAAAAAAACCAACAGCGTTGAACAAGAAGTTCATCAGGATCTATAAAATATATAAAACAATTGTTATTAATATATGAAAAAATACATGTCTTCACATACATAAAAATATTATGAAACTTAACTTTGGCAATATATATAAAACCAGGATTTCGGAGTCGGAGTCTACGAGTCGGAGTCGAGCAATTTTGCTGGAGTCGGAGTCTGAGTCGAAAAAAATAACTCGACTCCGACTCCGGGCAAAATTTTTCCTACATTCATTAGCACACGGATTGTGAGAAATAATTTGAACAAAAAATTTTGTTGGCCCGTTTATTCATATTATAAGATAAAAAAATTAATAAAACAAGTAAGAACGGCGTTAAGTTCGGCCGGGCCGAACTTGTATACCCTCCACCACGAAATGTTTTGAAGTAAAATGGAAAAATTAGTTTCAATTCAATTTTAGACGCAAAGAAAATTCAATACCAAATTTCAGCCATTTTGGTAGAATATTGAAGCCATAATATTAAAAATACCGAAAATCGGGAGGTACCTTTCCATGGGGGCTATATGAAGGTGTGGACCTATACCGATAAACTTTGAGTATCCACAACCAAGTCTAAATACCAAATTTCAGCCATTTCGGAGGAAAATTGAGGCCACAATCTTCAAAATACCGAAAATCGGGAGGTATAGTTCTATGGGGACTATATGAAGGCGTGGACCTATACGACACATTTAAAGAGGAAAGTTGAGAACCCCCTACGATGTCTAAATACCAAATTTCAGCCATTTCGAAGGAAAGTTGAGAACACCAAACTTCAGCCATTTCGGTGCAATATTGAGGCCGCAACTTTCAAAATACCGAAAATTCAAAATACCGTTCTATGGGGGCTATATGAAGGCATGGACCGATACCGACAAAATTCTGGGGGGGGGGGAAGTTGTATACCCCCAACGTAGACTAAGTACCAAATTTCAGCCATATCGGTGTGATAGTGAAGCTAAAACCTTCAAAATACCGGAAATAGGGAGGTACCGTTCTATGGGGGCTATATAAAGGCGTGGACCGATACCGACAAAATTTTGGGAGAAAGTTATATACCCCCAACGAAGACTAAGTGCCAAATTTCAGTCATTTCGGTTTAATAATATAATAATAATACCTTCAAAATAAAATACGGGTGGTACCGTTCTATGGGGGCTATATCAAAACGTATACCGATATAGCCCATTTTCAACACCAACCATCCTGCAAGTAATAAAAACTTCTGTACCAAATATTGACTCTCCATCTTTAAAATTTCGAGCTGTATCTTGATTTCAACAGACAGACGGACGGACGGACATGGTTAAATCGACATAGAATTTTATGTTGATCAATAATATATATACTTTATAGGGTCTCCGACGAATATTTGGATGTGTTACAAACGGAATGACAAATTTAATTATACCCTCCATATGTATATTCTTCTTCAATTTTTTGCAATCACGCTGCAGGTCGCAGTTTTGATCGGATATTCACGAAATTGTGGTTGCTTATGGGGGTCCCAGAGAGAGAGAGGCATATTATGTTTGGTGGTAGTCGGATTATATTCCCTAACAGAAATGTTTACCAGTGAAAATCTTATGCACAGGGGTTGTGGTGTAGGGTATCACATGGTCGGCCCCGTCCCGACTATAGCCTTTGCTCACTTGTTTTAAATTATTTTTTATTTTTAACTTTTTAGTAAAGACTAACACGGGGAATGGTGCCAGTCGAACTTAACTTCGATTTTGTTGAGTTTTCATTTCAATGGGATAAGTTCAGGATTTATATGTATGTTTTGTAGTTGAGTATTATATTAGAACGAATGTTCTCTCAAGGAATGTCTTATGAAAAAATTGGAAACTTGAACAGATTTTATTAATTTTGAGTGGTATTAAAAATTACCCTCGGAGTCGACTCCGGAGTCCGGAGTCGGAGTCGAACTAAAAATGACTCGACTCCGAAACCCTGTATAAAACATATGACTTTCCACGGAATAGTGTTGAAGTTTGACGAAGAAAATCTTTACTTTCATTAATTTCATAAAAATAAACAAATATGTATACAACGGTTCACTATGAATGATCTTTAAACACTATCATGCATCAACACGCATAGCAAAAAAAAACCAAATTTGTTCTCCGATTGTTCTCATTTTTTCGTTCGTACTTCATCAACGTCGGCACATCAATAATTACACATTTAAAATTTGTCCACAATACGCGAGCGCAACATGTAGAATTGTTTTCTCTCTGTTTATTTACAATGAATATTGCCAAAGCAGCCCAAAGCAAATAGAAAAAAATTCCCTTCAGAGTGAGAGAGAGAGAGGGACAAAGTTCGTCAGACTAATCGGACAGAGTTCGGACCGAAGTCGGCCAGACGCCAGAAAAAAACTTCCGACTTTGAGCAGACGCGTCGTACGTCCGACATTGTGTTTGCTGGGAAAGTAAACCACTCACACATACACATGGAGCTTACAAATTATTTACATAGATAAGCCAAAACACACGTACAAAAACAATATATCCGTAAAGTACGCAACTATTAATAAAGCATAAAATTGTTCCCAACGGATCAATAATAAAAGTTAAGGCTAAATAAAAAAAGAACATACATACATACTCCAATAATAATGATTTGTAAAGAAATAGCCCGAAGATATACACAAACAAACATACGTGGTCATAAAGTTCCCACACACTTGTTTAATTTAGTGGCAAACTTTTTCTTCTAATATTAACTACGTTTTTCCTTTAGCTCGGAGTGGGGTAATTCCAATATGAAACCGCAGACATAGAATGTCATAGGGGGGTCACAGCATAAGCGGAAAAACAGACATAAGTGGAAAATTTATCAAAAAAAAATAGTTGACCCATATTAAAAATTATATGAAATATGAGGAAAATTCATGAATACGTGGTGAGTTAAGATTATCGTGTATTTTTTTCTATGTACCATTGTACATATAAGAAATAATAAAGTAATATTGATGATGATGTATCCGACAATGAATGGTATATTCTTCATTGCACTAAAGAACCAAATTGTTTTTCATTATACCCTAACGGCTGAGGGTATAATGAAGGTATACTATACCCTCAGCCGTTAGGCCAGCGTTGCCCATAATATTGGGTGAAAAAAACAACAACCCCATGATGTACATCGTTTGTTTATGTACACGTACGTTAGAGAGAGAAGCAAATGCAAAAACAAATCAGTGGGCGCCCTCACTATACTGCCATGCAAAAAAGCGCTTCCCTGCTTTAGGCTAACAAGTCTATAAAGGTTATAAAAACTTTGATACGACCAAAATGTGTCTCATCGAATTAATGATTTAAGACCCCAAGTATGTTTGAGCGAAATCCGTTTCCGACAATGTGGATTCGATTTAATCTTGTCCGTCATCGGCTGTGTAGCCGGTATGACTAATGGTAGAGTGAAAGTCAAAAAATTTAAGATAGGTGAAGCCAAGGTTTGTGCTATTATAATTCTCGATATATTGCTGTATACCATAAACTATGACAATATTTGGACCAAATGAAGTGATTTTGAACAATATTCCAAAATGTGGCTAAAAAGTTAATTTGCGTGTAAGCTATGACCGCATAAATGAATAAAAATAGGTAAAAACACGTTGAAGCAAACGAGTTTTTTACATTGTTATTCGGTTGCTGGTTAAACCGTTTAAGTTACCGATATCTGCCCAATGTAAAAGTAGAAGAATACAAAATGAAGATTACACTTTCAAAATCTCCACTACATCCACTTTTATGGATGCTGAAATTTTGAAGCCAGATTTTAGGTGTTTTCTGTATTTTTGATCTAAATACAGGTAATTCGAGTATTTCAACAAGTCAATAGTAGGATTAAAGAACTCGCTATTAGGCATAATTTGATGTGTATATTGACTATGTAGTGTATACAGCACCACAGTAATCTACTGCCAAAATCCAAACATTTGTGCGATATTTTTTCTAAAAAACTTAGTTGTTGAATACAGTATTTACAATATCCTTTTGATTGAGCTGGGACCCCAAGATATTTTAGTTTTTTTACCGTCCAGATCATATAAATCATCATCCACTAGAACGGTTAAAACGGCTACTGCAAAAACAGAAAAATATACGAAAAATGTTTTTGAAAATATCGCGGATTTAATTGCGTTTTCTGTGGATCGTTTCCCTTTCAATGAAGAAACTGGCACATCACTCGTGTTTTTGCGAAAACGTCGGTTTAAACAATGTAGTGGCAAGCGAACTGTATCCGATTTATCCTAAAAATAGTGTGTGATGCTACATCCACGGTTCTTGATGGATTTTATCGAATTAGGCTTAGATCGATGTATTTGTTCATGGCTGATAATGGAATCGGATCTGCATAAAAAGTGTATGCACTTTGTATGCACATGTTTAGATTGCGTAAATATTTTTTAAATACTTTCAAGATGCATAAACAGGTTGAATTTTATTAAAACAAGTTGGAAACCAGCAATTTTTTTCTAATTCTTTCTTAATTTCCCCTAAAATGTACAACTTTTTCACTAAAATTATAGGACCTCAGTAAACACATAGTATGTAGCAAGCCATAAATTAACAATGTTTCTCTATATAATGAATAGCGCTTTTATAAGATTTTTTCTTATAATCAGAATTGAAACCGAAAAATGGTATTGGGTTTTCTTTAGGGCTATAAAACTTTCCCAGGAAAATCACTAGTACTATTCTAAGTTTTGATACAGCCCCCATATAACAGTATCTCCCGATTTTCGGTATTTTGAGGGTTTAGCCGCATTATCTTTCCAAACGGCATGTCCCGATTTTCGGTACATTAAAGATTTTGGCCTCATTATCACATCGAATTGGCTATTTAGTCGCTTTTGGGGCTACAAAACTTTCCCCCAGAAATGTGTCGGTACAGGTCCTCGTTTTGTATAGCCCTCATAGAAGGGTACCTCCCAATATTCGAAATTTTCAGGGTTTTAGCCTCATTATCACACCGAAAGGGCTATTTAGTCTACTGTGGGGCTCTAAAACTTCCCCCAAATATTTATCGGCGCAGGTCCAGTTTTGATATAGTCCCATACAACGATACCTCCCGAGTTACGGCTTTTTCAGTGTTTCAGCCGCATATTTAGTTGTTCCACAAACATCCCATACGGGACAAGGGAGACTTCTCTCATATCGATGAGTGCACCCCGATTCATATTAGCTTAATGATATGGGACCTACTGTTTATCGCCGAGTCCGAACGGCATGTCTTAAGACACCATTTTGTAGAGAACTTTTACATGGCTGAAATACTCAGAAAATGTCGCCAACATTACTGAGGGGTATTTTATCACCGTTGAAATTTTTGATGTTGACTGGCCGGGGAATCGAACCCATGACCTTCAGCGTGCAAGGCGCGTGTGCATACCATTGCACCCAGCCGCATTATCCCAAAGAATTCACACCGAAGTGTTTAACATTTTGTCTTTGGTTTTTTTGGGAACTACAAAACGTTTCCTCATAAATTCGTCAGTACTCGTCCAACTTTTAATATAGCCATAATAGAACATTATCTCCCATTTTCTGTATTTTTAGGGTTTAGCCGAATTATCACATCGAAAAAGTTGAAAATTGATATAAGTGCCAGTTTTAATATAATATATCATTTAATGTTCCAAGGGTTAGGAAAATTTCTCTACGAAAACATTTGAGCCATATCGTCGGTGTCATGCTTAAGTGTTCCATACGCCACTTTTCACTTTTTGAGATACAGGTGGTTTCTAATGTTTTCCGGTGAGCTCTTTCTGAATTTCTAGTCGGTTTTCTCCTATCTGCTCTAGTTTCCGAGATATCCGCACCTCGACGGAAAAGCATAAACTTTTTTCAGTTATGAAATTACTTACTTACTTACTTAGCTGGCCCATTACAGAACATTTGTTCTATAGGCCGAACTAAGAAGAGATCTCCATTCCTCTCTATTTGTTGCTTTGCACACTGGAATACCGCGCCTTGTCATCTCATCATCCACTTGTTTGCGCCATCTATTCCTTGGCCTGCCAATTCTGCGTGCACCGCCATGTGGCATGTATTCATACGCCTTTTTAGCGGGTTCATCATCGCTCATTCTTATGATATGGCCTAGCCAACGCAATCGCTGCATCTCGATACGTTTAACAATATTGATGTCGTTGTATAGCAGATACAGCTCGTGGTTCATGCGACGTCGATATTCACCGTCAACGCAGATTGGTCCGTAGATCTTTCGAAGAATTTTTCTCTCAAACACACCAAGCACTGCCATGTCTGCTTGCGCAAGTACCCAGGCTTCGGAGCCATACATCAGCACGGGTAGTATCAGTGTTTTGTAGAGCGTTATTTTTGTTTGACGAGATGTGGCTTTGTTTTTAAACTGCTTACTTAATCCAAAGTAGCATCTGTTGGCCAATACAATTCTTCTTTTTATTTCACAACTGATGTCGTTTGTTGTGTTGACGGAGGTGCCGAGGTAGACGAAGTCTTTTACTACCTCAATATTATAGGAACCAACTTCCACAGTCGGTCCGAGCTCAATGGACGCATTGCGCGTCGACACCATCAACTTGGTCTTCTCACCGTTTACCGCCAGACCCACTTTAGCAGATTCTCCTTCGACCTTTATAAAGGTATCAGTTACTTCTTTTACTGGTCGACCCATGATGTCTATATCATCAGCATAAGCAAGTAACATGTGACTGTTGGTGTAGATTGTGCCACTTCTTTTGACGTTTGCCTCTCGTATAACCTTTTCTAGCAGGATGTTGAAGAGGTCACACGAAAGGCTGTCTCCTTGTCTGAAACCTCTTTTGGTACCAAACTCTTCGGAGAGATTCTTTCCTATTTTAACTGAGGACCTCGTGTCAGTTAAAGTCATTTTACAAAGCCGGATGAGCTTTGCGGGAATACCAAATTCAGACATGGCTTGGAATACCTTTGAGCGCAGCGGACTGTCGAAGGCTGCTTTATAATCGACAAAAAGGTGGTAGGTGTCGATCTGCATCTCTTGGGTCTTCTCCAGGATTTGCCGCAGGGTAAATATCTGGTCAATGGTGGACTTGCCAGGTCTAAAGCCGCATTGGTATGGTCCAATAATCTCGTTGACCATTGGCTTTAGTCGTTCGCACAATATCCCTGACACGATCTTGTAGGCAATAGGGAGTAGACTTATGCCCCTATAGTTAGAGCATACAGTCTTATCTCCCTTCTTGTGGACGGGGCACAGGATACTCAGGTTCCAATCGTCGGGTACTCGTTCTTCCTGCCAGATGGTGCTAACTAGCTGATGAATACACCTTATCAGCGTGTCGCCTCCGGTTTTGAACAGCTCGGCTGGTAAGCCATCGGCCCCTGCTGCCTTATTATTCTTCAGCCGATTTATTGCTGTCTTTACCTCATCTTGGCTGGGCGGTATACATTCAATACCATCTTCTGGGATTGGGACTGTGGTATCTTCGTCGTCTTCGCTGCTATTGGATACCAACAGATTTGAAAAATGTTCTTTCCATATCCTGAGTACACTATCTGTATCAGTTACCAAATTACCTTGCTGGTCTCTACAGGAGGATGTGCCTGTACCAAAGCCATCAGTTTGATGCTTGACTCTTTGGTAGAATTTTCGGACTTCATTCTGGCTCCTGTACATCTCGATTTTTTCACACTCCCGCTTTTCCATCTCTCTCTTTTTCCTGCGGAAAAGACGTTTCTCCTCTCTCCTTTTCTCCCTGTATCTCTCTCGTGCGCTACGCGTTGCTACGGATTGTAAAGTAGCCTTATATGCCGCATTTTTCTCTTCGGTGGCAGCACGACACTCCTCATCATACCATGGATTCCTTGGTGGAGGTCTCTGGTATCCAAGTATGGATTTTGCGGCTGTTTGCATGGAGTGGGCAATGCTTTGCCATTGCGCTGATATGTTATCGGGATGAGGAGGGCTTTGATTAAGCAATTGGGCTAGTTGAGTGGAATATGCTGTGGCTATCTGTTGTGATTGCAGCTTACCGATGTCTAACTTTCGTGTTGTGTCTGTTCGTACTTTGTTTGCTACGTTTAAGCGGGTGCGTACCTTTGCTGCAACAAGGTAGTGGTCCGAATCAATGTTTGCGCCTCGGAAAGATCGTACATCCAACACGCTCGATGAATGTCTTCCATCTATCACAACATGATCAATTTGGTTTCTTGTTTTCTGATCTGGAGACAGCCAGGTGCCCTTATGAATATCGAGATGATTAAATCTGGTACTGCTAACTACCATGTTTTTTGCAGCTGCAAAGTCTATCAGTCTCATACCATTGTCAGATGTTTCACTGTGGAGACTGAATTTCCCGACTGTTGGGCCAAAGATATTCTCCTTTCCAATTTTGGCATTAAAATCGCCTAGAATGATTTTAATGTCATGGGCAGGGCAACGGTCATATGTTTCTTCTAAGCGCTCGTAAAATATATCTTTGGTCTGTTCATCCTTTTCTTCAGTGGGAGCATGAGCGCAGATAAAGCTGATGTTGAAGAATTTAGCTTTTATTCGAATTGCAGCAAGTCTTTCATTCACTGGAGTGAAGCTGGATACAAGATGTTTTAGTCTCCGACTAACTACGAATCCACAACCAAACTCATGCTTTACGTCATGGCAGCTATAATACAGTGCGTCACCTTTAGGTGTTGTTGTGACGCCTTTCCCAATCCATCGTATTTCCTGTATGGCAGTAATATCGGTCTTGTACTTTTCAAGTACGTCTGCCAATGCGAAGACTGCACCTTCTCTATAAAGAGTGCGAACATTCCAGGTGCAGATTCGCAGATCATGGTCCTTAAAACGTTTGCGGGGTTCGTCAACTTTAGAGGGGTTTGTTTTTCTTTTCTTTCGTTTTTTCATAGTAGGCTGTTTTATCTAGGGGAGGGTTACTAACCCGACGCCCAAACCCAAGTTTTTAACGTTCTTATGGGTGAACGCGCGGCACATGTTAGCTCACTACCTTTAACGGGTGTTAAAGGCAGTTCCCCAGGTGACACCACGGGGAGGTCAGTGTCCACTTGGGATGAAAGAGGGACCAAGATAAGTCCTGGGCTTTGCCATGTTAAAACCGGTCAGGACCGTTCCTTGGTATCTTCCATCCCCTACGTCACCCCAGTTATGAAATTAATATTTTAAAAATTTAGAAATCTAAAAACACATTTCAAAAATCAGAATTTTAATTTTCGATTTAGAAGTATTTAATTTATTGAGGCAAATATGGATTTTTTTTTGTCACTTTGTTCCATGTGATTTACAATATTTCCCATTTGTGTCATAAGTGCGGATATGGAACAAATCGACAAAAATTATGTTTTTAAAAAAATCTCTATAACTTTTATATTCCAATACATACGAGGGCAGTTCGGAAACTTCTTAGCCTAGCACAAAAAGCGCGGTATAAACAGAAAAAAGTTAAGTGTTTTGGAAGCTTCCATCTCTGTTATGAACACATGTTAAATTTTGTTTCCATCTGGCAACTCCTTCATATAGAAACAGGTGTTCAAAAAAGACGCATACGCAATTTTTTTACAATGGAAAAAATTGAAATGCCTGCTGTCATTAATATTTACATAAAAAGGTTTATCGGGACAAGAAACTCATAATGATATGGTGAATGTGTTAGGTGAAAGTGCTCCTTCATATGCAACTGTAAAAAATTGGGTTGCTGAATTTAAACGTAGTCGTACAAGCATTGAAGATGAACCACGTAGTGGACGTCCAAAAACAGCAACAACAACAGAAATTGTAGCCAAAGTGCATGATATGGTATTAAATGATCGACGAATAAAAGTGCGTGAAATTGCTAATATCATGCGCATCTTAAATGATCGAGTCCATTTAATGTTGCATGAAGAACTACCGATGAAAAAGCTTTCTGCAAGATGGATGCCGCACTTGTTAACAGTCGACCAAAACGCATAAGAATGAACATTTCTCAAGCTTGTTTGGATCGTTTTAAGCGAAATAAAATGGATTTTAAGCGTCGTTTCATAACTGTTGATCAGACATGGATCCAGCACTATACTCCAGAGACAAAAGAACAATCCAAACAATGGACTGAAGTTGGAGGAAGTGCACCAAAGAAGGCAAAAACAATTGAATCGGCTACTAAGGTTATGGCAGCGGTTTTTAGGGACTTCAAGGTATTTTATTTATTGATTATCTGCAAAAGGGTAAAACAATAAATTCAGAGTACTATTGCAACCTTTTGGATCAATTAAATGTACGAATTCGAGGAAAACGTCCTGGCTTACAACACAAAAAAATAATTTTTCATCAAGACAACGCACCAGCGCACAAGAGTGTTTTAACAATGGCTAAAATCAACGAATTAAAGTACGAGTTGCTTGACCACCCAGTGACTTTTACTTGTTCCCAAATCTAAAAAAATCCCTTGCTGGCAAGCGTTTTACCTCAAATGAAGATGCAATTACAGTTGTAAACCACTATTTTGAAGACCTTGAGGAAAACTATTTTAATCAAGGGATAGAATTGCTAGAAAAGCGTTGGACTAAGTGTATTGAAGTTTCAGGAGATTATATTGAAAAATAAAAATATTTTTGAAAAACTAACTATTCTCTTTCATTGACAGGCTAAGAAGTTTTCGAACCGCCCTCGTATTCCTCTAAATTTTTGCAAATATATTCTATATACTATTATTAATATTTCAAGTCAAAAATATAAATATTTGCTGAAATTTTGCCTGTAAGGGCGAAGATCATTTTTAATGATTTTTTATTAATTTTCTCGTTTAGAGTTAAGCTTGATGATCGGAAATTATTTGCAAGTGAAAAAGGAAAGCCAAGGACTCGAACCCACATAGTCACCAAATTACGTTACCTGGTTTCATTGGTGGTAAAGCAAATCTTCAGACGTATCGACTATGTAATGGCTTCTCTGTCCTAGAACTTATCGTTTTTCAAATGCAAATGTGTTTTGTACATTTACGCAGATACTTGGCCACAGAAATGTATTTTCTTCACGACAAACGCGAAGATCATTTTTAATGATTTTTTATTAATTTTCTCGTTTAGAGTTAAGCTTGATGATCGGAAATTATTTGCAAGTGAAAAAGGAAGGCCAAGGACTCGAACCCACATAGTCACCAAATTACGTTACCTGGTTTCATTGGTGGTAAAGCAAATCTTCAGACGTATCGACTATGTAATTGCTTCTCTGTCCTAGAACTTATCGTTTTTATACCCTCAGCCTTTAGGCTAAAGAGGGTATTTACATTTTGATACGACCAAAAATGTGCCTCATCGAAATAATGGTTTTAGACCCCAAGTATGTTTGTACGATATCCGTTTCAGACAATTTTGAGTAGATCTAGCAATGTCCGTCCGTCTGTCTGTCTGTCCGTCTGTCTGTCTGGCTGGCTGGTGCGCACGATAACTCTCGAACGGATCAATGGATTCGGTTCAAATTTTGGGTATCGAAATATTTTGTCCAGATTCGATTTAAGTTCGAAGATGGACCATATAGGTTCGCTCCTTCAGGTACCTCCCCCACAAATGTTCAAAAATTGTCGCAAAACTTGTGCCCATGATAACTCTTGTAGGGAATAACCGATTTGGTCCATACTTTGCACATCGTGTAATTTCTAGCAAACTTAGATGAGGTTCCAATATGGACTCAATCGGTCCACTCCTTCGGGTACCTCCCACACAAAATTTCGGAAAAGTTCGGATTAGGATCTGGTCTCGAATCTCTTTGATTTTTGTTTACGCAAGTTGTATTCGCTGTCCTCTATACGACGCTGTAAGTTTCATTAGGGGCAAGTCCATACTTCCTGAGAAAATAGCCTGAAAGTTACAAAAAACCCTATGACACCGTGTGTAGTGGTTGGAGCGCAAGATAACTCTCGAACGGATCTGCCGATTCGGTCCAAAATTTGGCTTTCGTATTATTTTGTCCAAACTTAGTTCAAGTTCAAAGATGGATTATATCGGTCCAATCCTTCCGGTACCTCCCCCACAAATGTTCGAAAATGTTCGGAAAATTTGTGCGATTGATAACTCTTGAAGGAAGTAACCGATTTGGTCCATACTTTGCACATTATGAAATTTCTACCAGACTTAGATGAGGTTCCAATATGGACTCAATCGGTAAACTCCTTCGTGTACCTCCCACACAAAATTTCGGAAAAGTTCAGTTTAGGACCTGCTCTCGAATCGCCTTGGTTTTTGTTGTACCATCTTGTATTCACTGTCCCCTATACGAAGGTACAAGTTTCCTCAGGGGCAAGTCCATACTTCCTGAAAAAATAGCCTGAAAGTTGAAAAACAAACCCTATGACACCATGTTTATGGGTGGAAGCGCAAGATAATTCTCGAACGGAAATGCCGGTTCCGGCCAAAATTTGGCCTTCGTAATATTGTTTCCAAACTTAGTTTAAGTTCGTAGAAAAGCCATATCGGTCCACTCCTTCAGGTACCTACCCCACAAAAGTTCAAAAATATTCGGCACGAAAACTCTTGATGGGAGTGACCGATTTGGTCCATACTTTAAACATTCTCATAATATCTACCAGATATAGATCAGGTTCGAATATGGACTATATTTGTCCACTCCATCCCGTACCTCCCACACAAAATTTTGGATAAGTTCACTTTAAGACCTGCTATTGAATCACTTTTATTTTTGTTGAAGCAACTTACATTCGCTGCCTCAATTACGATGGTAAAAGTTGTTTCAGGGGCAAGTCCATACTTCTTGAGAAAACAGCCCGAAGGGTGTAAAAACTCCATATGGCACCCCATGGTCTATGTCGGTCCATTCCTTTAAGTACCTTTTCAGCAACATTTTTGAACTTTAATCCTAATCAACATTTTTGTCGGTTCATACTAGACCAAAATTTTGAAAACCCCTAAATACATAAGTTTTTTGTGAAAAAAAGTGTTTCAGTTTGCACAGGCTGAGGGTATATCTCTGTCGGCAAAGCCGACTGATACTTTTTTACTTGTTCAAATGCAAATGTGTTTTGTACATTTACGCAGATACTTGGCCACAGAAATGTATTTTCTTCACGACAAACGCTTTTTTTTTTGCGCTGCCTTTGAAGTTATGAGTTTTGGCTTTGAACGCTAACACGCCGTGACAACATTTTTTGCTATGTTTTCAAGGACGTGGTTTCAAATCCCAGCCGGGCTCAGCCTGTTTTTTATTTTTTGAAATTTTGCCTGTAAGGGCGAAGATCATTTTTAATGATTTTTTATTAATTTTCTCGTTTAGAGTTAAGCTTGATGATCGGAAATTATTTGCAAGTGAAAAAGGAAAGCCAAGGACTCGAACCCACATAGTCACCAAATTACGTTACCTGGTTTCATTGGTGGTAAAGCAAATCTTCAGACGTATCGACTATGTAATGGCTTCTCTGTCCTAGAACTTATCGTTTTTCAAATGCAAATGTGTTTTGTACATTTACGCAGATACTTGGCCACAGAAATGTATTTTCTTCACGACAAACGCTTTTTTTTGCGCTGCCTTTGAAGTTATGAGTTTTGGCTTTGAACGCTAACACGCCGTGACAACATTTTTTGCTATGTTTTCAAGGACGTGGGTTCAAATCCCAGCCGGGCTCAGCCTGTTTTTTATTTTTTGAAATTTTGCCTGTAAGGGCGAAGATCATTTTTAATGATTTTTTATTAATTTTCTCGTTTAGAGTTAAGCTTGATGATCGGAAATTATTTGCAAGTGAAAAAGGAAAGCCAAGGACTCGAACCCACATAGTCACCAAATTACGTTACCTGGTTTCATTGGTGGTAAAGCAAATCTTCAGACGTATCGACTATGTAATGGCTTCTCTGTCCTAGAACTTATAAATATTTGCTTTAGTCAGCTCCACACAGTTGTGACGCAAAACATTAAAATGCGATTATCTCAAAACGGGCAAAAGGCGTTTAGAACACTTAAGCATGACACCGACGATATGTCTACATTTTAGTGGTCCATTCGATTGTAGCAGTTATGTTCACGGCAAAAACTCCAATCCAATACAATATATTGTTGTGCTTATACACTGGTAATGTTTTCGTCTCCTCATTGAGATGGCCCCTCATGAGACACCCTGTTGTAGTCCTGAGGACGACATTCTAGCCGAATATTTAGTGTTCTTCCACAAGGCTTCTTTGTCAGCACCCAACTTTAGGACTTTGTTTCTACTTTTGATCCTGTCGCAAACAGTTGAAACTTGCGCAGATGACTTAAATATGCTATCGAACGTTACGCCCAATATGTTGGAGTAGTTTGTGGTCGGAATCAGGACACTAAGTGGAACCCCATTTCAACCATCCAGATGGTGACGAGTTTGGATTTAGAGGCGCATATTTTCATATTCCTCAAATGGAAGAACTACACTGAGTTACCAGGCTTTTACGAACGACATTTGTAGGAAGACAATAGCAAAACAAGTAAGAAAAGTTTATAGTCGGACGGAGCCGACCATGGGATACCCTATACCACTATCCCTAAACAAACGCTCTCCACGGAACTTCTTTTCAATGATTGTGAAAATTTAATTATCAAATACCAGAGATGTAATGTATAATTCTTATGACCAAAACCAAAAAGTTATCTAGCATGACAAAGACATTTTTGTAGCAGGAAAGGACAATTTAGTTCACACAAACTAAAATGTAATAAAACCCACTTATGTAGTACTACTACTTCCGTTGTTTAACCGCTACGTTATTGAAATTTTTACCAATTTCACACAAAAGTTTCAGTTCATTAACCCGCTAAGTATTATCTGATCTTCACGTTGGTTTGTACGCTTCTTCTTCATCATAAACTCAAACTTTGTTTAAAATTTTGCGGGTTATTATTTTGACCTACAGAGCCGCTATAAAATTGGTTACATTTTTGTTTTTGTTCCATTTCATCCCCTGAATATTTCACGATCATCACCAAAAGGTAATCATTTCTATTCTGGCCCGAACCTAACCTCTTTAAAAAATTCGTTACAATCGGTCCATAATTGCGGCCTTAAGTTTGTTTGCAATTTTTAATGGACGGACACACATCGCTAAATCGCTTTATCTCGTCGAGATATGAATTTTGGCAAACCAAATAAGGGGTCTAGGACGAATATTTCGTGGTGTTACATAAACTTTTGGAGATACAATATGTAGCATGGGATAAAAATGTGGTTTTCTACACAGAACTCATTATATATTAGGCAGTAGGCCCGTTATCTACCAAACACTTTATTGCAATTCACATCAGAGGAAAGGTCAGTAGTTTTTTTCATATGTAGGCTACTTTGCAAAATATATATGTCATTAAGGAATTAAAATATCGACCAAAAATAAAATTTTTATATTTTTCATACAAAAGTAATGGTCCCTTTCACCAGCTAAAGAATATCAGATCATCATTCAAAATTGTAGGCATCTTTTTCGACCTATACTCTTACCCGGTGCAAAATTTCGTGACTATTGATGTATAATTGCGACTTCTAGCGAGTTTATTATTACACTACAAACAAATAACGGGATATATTAGGCTGTAACTCTGTTATCTAATCATGCACACCAACATAATTGGCACAAATTGAAAGGTCAAGCGTTTCACTTTCAAGTATATCTCACTTGTCCGGAATGTCACTTCCAGGAATTAAGATATAAGCTGTATATTAATTTTTTTCACAATTTTCACACAAAAGTTTTGGTCCATTTAACCCTCTAAATATTATCCGATCGCCATCTCAAATTGCAAGCTTCTCCTTTATGACATACTCTTACCTTATTTAAAATTACGCGTTGATCGGACTATTATTGAGACCTACAGAGCAGCTTTAAAATTAGATAAATATTATGTTTTTGGTCCATTTCACCCGCTAAATATTTCACGATCATCACCAATAAGAATAGGGATCTATTCTGATCTGAACCCGACCTCCATACAAAATTTCGTGACGATCGGGCCATAATTGCGGCCTGGAGCGTGTTTACAATTTATAATGGACAGACGGACGGACGGACTGACGGACGGACACACATCTCAAAATCGCTTTATCTCGTCGAGATATGAAGAATGGTATACCACATTGGGGGTGGCCGACGAATATTTCGCGGTGTTACATGAATTTTTACCAAAACAAACTTATAATACCCTTTTCCACATTGTGGTATAGTGTATAAATACAAACACTCTTTACCAATACATTTATAAATTTTAAATATGTATTGAGGAATGTATTGGTGGAAAAGGTTTGTATCTTTGCTATTGTCTGCTCAGAATTGTCTGTGTGCAAACGCCGGGTTAGCAATGTAGATATTTAAAGTATCAGACAAGTCAACAAGGATAGAACCCGTCACCAAGATCGTATGTTCATTTGCATATAACGGGTGATTTTTTATCTATTATCTTTTTGGCAACACTGGTTTAAACAGCTGACGCACGTTTCGTGTTTTGTTTCACTGTCAAACATGTTCAGTTTGGTAATAATTTAACAATGAATCGTCTTACAAACAAACAACGCTTGCAATAATGCAAGAATTGAAGCCGAACGACCTACCGCAACGTAGAATTTTTGGTGAATGGGCTCCTGGAAAGTTGGCCGAAGATCCACTTTTTTTATCGAAAAATTGTGTTCAGCCGCCTAGATCGTGCGATTTAATGCCTTTAGACTATTTTTTGTGGGGCTATGTTAAAGCTCATGTCTGTACACACATGCCCGCTTCAATTGACGCATTGGAAGACAACGGCCGAAATGTTGGAAAGAGTATACCAAATTTGGACTAAGCGGATGGACCATTTGAGGCGCAGTCACGGTCAACATTTGCATGAAATAATCTTCAAACATTAAATTATATGGACCGTACTATCGATTCAAATAAAGATTTCATGAATTTTTCTGAATTTTATGTGTTTTTTTTTTTTAATTTCCTATAGTTCTAAAAAAATCACCCGTTATTATCTATGCTGTTTGGAGTCTGTGGAATTTCAGAAAGGTAGAGGTTTTTCACTCTACGGTACTTAGACTTTGCCTTGAAAACACTCTGTGTACGTTTCTGGGCCTAACGCTTTAGACATTAGAGGGATTTTATACTGCGTAGAACGCACTCCTCTTTGCGCTGTCACTCCCGCTGTGCTCTTTAAATTGCCGGTTAAAAACACGAGAAATTCTTCATATTTGTCACTAGTACGCTGCACAGTGGTTCAGAATCGTTTTTCCTGGTCCAAACACTGTAACTTTTGAACGCATAAAGATATTTTCATAATTCTTTTTTTGTTCGACAGATAACACATTCCCACACATTAAAAACCACCAAATTCCGTTCAGTGGTTGTAGAGGAATTCAAGGTCAAAGTTAAAAATTTAAGTTTTTTCATATTTTGCATCAAAACGTGAGTGTTTTTGAGTTTTTCATATGTTCCAACTATTTAAAAAATAAAAAAATACAAACAATAAATAAATAGAAAAAAAGTCATATGCCCATGTATATATGGGCTAAAAGAGGACAGATTCGCGAATCATTCTTGCTCTGTTCCAGAACTTGCAAGAAGTTACTACATTTTACAACGATAACAGTTTTTCCTTTATGTTATCGAAAAAATTGTAAAAATTAGTAGATTCTTGCAGTACTGGAACAGACCATCTGTGAAACCGGAACTTTGTTCCAAGCTGTTCCCTAAAAGTTCTTGTCCACTAAACTTGGAATTTCACAAAAATTTAGTACCTGAGGAAAAATAAAATAGCTCACTTCGTGTAAACGCTACGGTAATTTATTCCAATGACTCTTAAGGTGGTCTAGGCACTTTTTCGGTTCACGCTCTTCTACCTGCCCGTTGACTTGAAGAGTAAGTTCCCTAACTATTGGGTCTTCAGGGTTCGTACGACACATTTGCTAGCCTGGTGCCTCCGTTGGGAAATTTAGTTTAATTTCGGATACTCGGCCAGTAGGCATGTAACGAGAGACTGTTATGATCTCCCGGAAAACTCTCACAGCTACCCGAGGCTATGAGGAAATTGGACTGGTGATTCATATATTGTCTGAACTCTTACCAATCATCTTATCCATGGTTCAGAAAAGTACGGCGGCCAAGGGCTTTGCAGTCTAGTGGTCTGTTGACGAAGACGATGATTGATAGGAAGGTGGTCTGAGTCATTAAAATCTCCCAGAACCAAACGGTTATTACATTGCAAAGGCGAATTAGTATCAGGCATTTATGATTTAAAGTTTTTCTTTATTACGGTATGGAAAACAAATTGAAAATATTAAACATAACATATTAGCATATTAAACAAAATAATTCGGCCAGAAATTTCGAAATTGGGACCATTGTACATTGTTACTATATTGTAACAATAATACATTTATTCATTAAGTCAAGAGGGAGCAATTGTGTCTTTATTCTCTTATTGCCAGAATTCAATTAACTTCGAATTTGACTCCGGCCAAGAACATACATACTATATGCTCCATGATATCTAAACTTAAAATTCCTTGGAGTCTTTTAAGTCCTTAACATGGCGAAAAAGCAACGTAGAATTTGACATGCATTCATAAATACCATAGTGGCCTTTAACGCATTAAAAAATTTCCAACTGCGACACTGAAGAATACACACAACAAGTATTTTTTTGTGCAAATTGAAATAACATAACGATTTCCATTTTTATAAATAAATGCCATTCTGTGAGGAATTTTTAAATATCTGACTTTAAAAATTCATAAATTAACTTCTATTTTTTTAATTTAAAATACATGCAGGACTGACGGCACGTGCTTGTGTATTTTTTTGGCAATGTTTTATTCAACAACATCACGAGAAGTTGTTAATACATCTGCAACAGCAACTGCTGCTGTTGTTATTGTATATCTTCTTTTACACCCACTTCCATAGGCAAACACAAAAAACACACTCCTTTATATGTATTTGTTTGCAAAATGATGACAGTAAAGTAGGGCATGGTTTCCACATCTTTGTTGGTTTTTTCCTTCGGTTTTTTTGGTAGTGAATATTTTATTTATGCTTAAATAGTCTTAACCATCAATCTTACACCATCTGAAGTCTTATGGTAAAGAGGAAATTCAGCTAAAAGTGTATGTGTGTAGGTCTGGACTCTAGAGAAAACGAAAATGTTGAGGTGTTGATGGGTAGCGAATGCTCACAATTTATTTTAAAATATTGCAACAGTTTGTTAAGTCGAAGACTTTAGAAGAAGCTTTTTGTGGTACTTCAGTTATTATACCCTCCACCATATGGAGGGTATAATTAAATTTGTCATTCCGTTTGTAACACATCGAAATATTCGTCGGAGACCCTATAAAGTATATATATTATTGATCGGCATAAAATACCATGTCCGTCTGTCTGTTGAAATCAAGATACGCTCGCAATTTTTAAGATAGAGAGTCAATATTTGGTACAGAAGTTTTTATTACTTGCACGATGGTTTGTATTGAAAATGGGATATATCGGTCCACGGGATATATAGCCCCCATAGAACGGTACCTCGCGATTTTCGGAATTTTTATGGTTTTAGCTTCATTATCCTACCAAAATGGATGAAATTTGGTACGTAGTGTTCTTTAGGGGTATAAAACTTTCCCCCAGAATATTGTCGGTATCGATCCAGGCCTTCATATAGCCCCCATAGAACGGTACCTCCCGATTTTCGGCATTTTGAAGGTTTTTGCGAAATGGATGCAACTTGTTAATTAGTCTACGTTGGTGGTATAAAACTTTCCACCAGAACTTTCTCAGTATCGGTCCATGCCTTCATATAGCCCCCATAGAACGGTACCTCCCGATTTTCGGTATTTTGAACGTTGTGGCCTCAATATTCCACCGAAATGGCTGAAATTTGGTATTTAGTGGTATTTAGTCTTCAATGTGATATAAAACTGTTTACCAGAAATATGTCTGTACAGGTCCACGCTTTCATATTGCCCCATTTCCGACTGAAATTCGTCGGTATAGGTCCACGTGTCGATATAGCCCCCTTAGAACGGTACCTCCCGATTTTCGTAATACTGAAGATTATGACGTCAATATCCCACCGAAATGGCTGAAATTCGTCATTTAGTCTTCCAAGAGTTATAAAATATTCCAGAAGAGTATTATCAGTATAGGTCCACGTCTTCCTATATCCCCATAGAAGCGTACTTCTTGATTTTCGGTATTTTTTAAGTTTTAGCCACATTCTCTTACCGAAATATAGGGAATTTTGAGTCTAAAAACTTTCCGTCAGAAATTTGTCGGTATAGATCGACGTTTTGAAATAGCCCCCATAGAACGGTGCATCACATTGTTTTACCGAAATTGCTGAAATTTAGTATTAAGTCTTCTTCCTACACGAAAGGAAACTAATTATTCCATTTTACTTCAATACAACTTGTGGTGGAGGGTATAACAAGTTCGGCCCGGCCGAACTTAACGCCGTTCTTACTTGTTGTTATTTAAAACTATGTTAGAAAGCAATAATCGATGTTGCTCATACCTTCTCTAAAATGAAAGTATATTTTGTCCATTTAAATTTCTGATTGTG
The DNA here is from genome assembly GCF_047663935.1 of Musca autumnalis. Taxonomy (NCBI): domain Eukaryota; kingdom Metazoa; phylum Arthropoda; class Insecta; order Diptera; family Muscidae; genus Musca; species Musca autumnalis. The sequence goes on along the minus strand of NW_027411755.1, from coordinate 130,870,867 downwards.
TTACATTGTAATTGATTTGTAACTAGTGAAGGGAAGAGGCTGACCATGTAATTCGGAATTCATATTATATGATGCCGACATATTTCAGCAATCCGGTCAAACATTGATATACATGATAACATGCCTGAGGTATAGCACATGCATACACCGTCGTTACTAGAAGCGCAAGGTGTCATTTCTTTAGTATATCAGACGGACGGTTTTGGATACATATACACTCGACTGGTTTTAACTCAAAGGGAAAAATCAATGTCGGATTTTTTAGGCGACACCGCCCTTATGTGTTTAGTTTTGTTAGATTTTATGATTGCCAAAGTTTGAGCACATTCGGAATATGTTAACACGTGTCACTGGGGGCTTCAAAATGTCCATATGGGACCAAAGGTGAATTTTCACGAAATTGCTCCAAAGGCCACACTTATTGTCCAATCGAAATTTTTACCAGTTCGTTTCTGTGGCTAAACAAGTAATCCTACAAAAAATTTTGAAAATCGAGTCGGATTTTAATATATGCTATATGTAGGTCCCATTGAAATTTTGAGGCCCCAGTGGCACGTGTTAACATATTCCGATTGTGCTCACACTTTGAAATCTTAAAATCTAACAAAACTAAACACTTTAGGGGGTGCCGCATAAAAAAATCAGACATCGCTTTTTTAAAACCACTCTAATATACACACATGTTCATTCATCAAAAACTAAAAAAACAAATATCAGAAGTCATTCAGAAATAGATTTCGGCAATTCTACACCGTTTCAAGAAATGAAAAACGACAAATATTTCGATTACTTGTTACAAAAGGTAGCACAAAACTTAAAGCCCCGTACATCGTCGCAATTTTCGTCAATTTTAAAGCTGAATTATTAAATATATATAATTGTTCCACAAACATCCCAGATGGGACAAGGGAGACTTCTCTCATATCAATGAGTGCACGCCGATTCATATTGGCTCAATGATATGGGACCTACTTTTTATTGCCGAGTCCGAACGGCGTGTCTTACGACACCACTTGTAGAGAAGTTTTTCATGGCTTAAATACTCAGGAAATGTCGCCGGCATTTACTGAGGGAGAATTTTGCCACCGTTGAAAATTTGATGTTGCTTGGCCTGGGATTCGAACCGCAGACCTTCTGAGTGCAAGGCGGACGTGCTAACCATTGCACCACGGTGGCCCGCAGTATCTCTTCTATATATGTACTTAAAAAGCTGGAATATATCACCTGCACATTTGAAAAATAATGACAAAAGCACCCTGAAATGTACCCTTAGTGATTTTGGAACAAGTTCCAAAGTTGCGAAAAGTTGCAGTTGATATTTTGAAAATAGAATCTATAGACCACTACATATCGAGAGGGGGAACATAACTAAAACTTTACATGAAATTTAATTGTACTGAAGAAATGAAATCACGAAACTCCTTCAGGCAAAACACGTATTCAATAATTAATCCCAAAAATTAACAAACGCAAAACTGCATAAAAATTAAGTAAATATATTGTTTTTCAATATTCGAATTAAGTTTGGTCTATATAGAGTTCATTTTTTCCTTTATTTATTCCACTTGGGAACATAGGGTATCTAAAAGTTCATTCATTTTACTTTATCATGACAAATCATTTTTATTTCATTAAACGATAGGTTTATTTTTGCGATGTCCGTTGTTAGCGTTCTTCGCCATGTATTCTTCGGACGTCCACGTCTTCTGTTGCCTTGTGGGTTCATTCCAAGACATACCTCGCGATGCTGTCGGGGGTTTTAGGGTTTTTTTTAGAGTATGGCCCACCCAGCTCCACTTTCGTTTCATTAGTTGTTTGCCAATAGGTATTTCGTTCGACTTTCTCCAGAGCTCGTTGTTTGATATTGTGTTAGGCCAGAATATACGCCAAATTATTCGCAGGAATTTATTGATTTGCGTTTGTAGTTTCCGAAGTATTGAGTTGGAAGTCAGCCATGTTTCACTGCCGTATAATAATGTTGTTTTGACTCAGGCATTGAATATACGCAGCTTGGTATGGATGGATATTTGCGGAGATCTCCATATTTTGTTCAGTCGTCTAAAGGCTGTTCTAGCTTTGCCCAGCTTAAAATTCACGTCGTCATCCTAGATAGCAAAGTTGTTCCACAAAATCAATATCTACATTATCTATATTAAAATTGAGGGTGACGTTGCTATTTATTTGCATGGCCTTAGTCTTATTAATGTTGACTTCAAGGCCGATACGTTTGCAGAGGATTGTTAGGTCGTTGATTTTCATTTAGTTTGATATTAATATTTTACTTTCACCTAACTTTCGCATTGAATTCACCTCGAAATCCAACTTGTTGAAATTTATCACCTTTGATGCTATTCTCAAAGAGTACAGAAAAAGTAATCCAAACAAATTTGTTTTAGAGAAATTTAACATGTTAGGAATAGATACGAACATTTGGTAACAAAATTATACCTTCATGTTTTTAATTTAAACAGCGAACACTGTGCACTGAATTTCTAAGGCATAAATGAAATATTTTTTGGCGCCAAATTTCCTAGTTTGGGAATTTTTGGGACCATTTTTTAAATTAAAAAAAAAAAACAATAAGAAAAGTCTATAGTCGGACCCCTATACCACTATCCCTGGACAATCGCTCTCCACGGAACTTCTTTTCAATGATTGTTAAAATTTAATTATCAAATATCAGAGATGTAATGTATAATACTTATGACCAAAACCAAAAAGTTATCTAGCATGACAAAGACATTTTTGTAGCAGGAAAGGAAACTTTAGTTCACACCAACTAAAATGTAATGAAACCCACTTATGTAGTACTACTACTTCCGTTGTTTAACCGCAACATTATTGAAATTTTTACCAATTTCACACAAAAGTTTCAGTCCATTTAACCCGCTAAGTATTATCTGATCTTCACGTTGGTCTGTACGCTTCTTCTTCATCATAAACTCTAACTTTGTTTAAAATTTTGCGGGTTATTATTTTGACTTACAGAGCCGCTACAAAATTGGTTAAAATTTTGTTTTTGGTCCATTTCATTCCCTGAACATTTCACGATCATCAGCAAAAACTAATCATTTCTATTCTGGCCCGAACCCAACCTCCTTAAAAAATTCGTTACAATCGGTCCATAATTGCGGCCTTAAGCTTGTTTACAATGTTTAATGGACGGACACACATCGCTAAATCACTTTATCTCGTCGAGATATGAATACCAAATAAGGGGTCTAGGACGAATATTTCGTGGTGTTACATAAACTTTTGGAGAGACAACATGTGGGATAAAAATTTGGTTCTCTACACAGAACCCATTATATATTAGGCAGTATGCCCGTTATCTAGCAAACACTTTATTGCAATTTACATCAGAGGAAAGGTCAGTAGTTTTTTCCCATATGTAGGCTACTTTGCGAAATATATATGTCCTCAAGGAATTAAAATATCGACCAAAAATTAAATTTTTATATTTTTCATACAAAAGTAATGGTCCATTTCATATAGAATATCAGATCATCATAGAATATCAGATCATCATTCAAAATTGTAGGCATCTTTTTCGACCTATACTCTTACCCGGTGCAAAATTTCGTGACTATTGATATATAATTGCGACTTCTAGCGAGTTTATTATTACACTACAAACAAATAACGGAATATATTAGGCTGTAACTCTGTTATCTGATCATGCACACCAAAATAATTGGCATCAATTGAAAGGTCAAGCGTTCCACTTTCAAATATATCTCACTTGTCCGGAATGTCACATCCAGGAATTAAAATATAAGCTGTATATTAAAAATTTACACAATTTTCACACAAAAGTTTTGGTCCATTTAACCCTCTAAATATTATCCGATCGCCATCTCAAATTGCAAGTTTCTCCTTTGTGATATACTCTTACCTTATTTAAAATTACGCGTTGATCGGACTATTATTGAGACCTACAGAGCCGCTAGAAAATTGGATAAATATTATGATTTTGGTCCATTTCACCCGCAAAATATTTCACGATCATCACCAATAAGAATAGGGATCTATTCTGTTCTGAATCCGACCTCCATACAAAATTTCGTGACGATCGGTCCATAATTGCGGCCTGGAGCGTGTTTACAATTTATAATGGACAGACGGAGGGACGGACGGAAGGACGGACGGACACACATCTCAAAATCGCTTTATCTCGTCGAGATATGAAGATTGGTATACCACATTGGGGGTCTCCGACGAATATTTCGCGGTGTTACATGAATTTTTACCAAAACAAACTTATAATACCCTTTTCCACATTGTGGTATAGGGTATAAAAACACCGCAAAAATGAAGTAAAATTGTCAATTTAAAGCTATTCTTATCCAAATTATGGATTAACATACAATAAAACATCGACTTTTATTTTTGGTACGCAAGATCTGCATTTTTCCCACTGTGCTTCGGCGGCAACCAGCCACTATTTTTCATTGTGGTGCGCAATAACTTGCACTCAGTTTCAACTGCTTATTTGACATTAAACATTTTGCTGTGTATGTATAATATACATACATTGTATATATGTATGTATATACCTTCAGCATATGAACATACATATATAATTGTATTTATCTTTTAGACCATTTCTCAAAGTGGGCGATACTAAATAAAAAGGGACAGGGACGTACGCAGGATTTCATTTAGGGGGTGGTGGGGGGCACAACTTGACCAAAAATTAGAAAAATTCAAATGTTGTGTAGCGTTACGTAAAGCTATTTTAAGGGGTTATGGCCACTTTTAAGCATGAGAAAAGCCATTTTCATGCATTTTTTATAAAAAATCTATTAAACCTTAAGTTACCTTCTATTTTTTTATTTTTTTTTTTTTTTGAAAAATCTGTTTTGAAAAAACTGTTTTTACTAAAGCAGTTTGCGGTACCGACTGTAGTTTGAAAAAGAATAAACCGATCAGCACATATTTTTGTGGGATCATTACGAACCTAATAATCTTGTCCATTATCGAAAAGGAATTAAAAAAATCAATTTTTAAAAATTTTGAACAGTTAAAATCAAAATTTCGATTTTAAGAAAAACAAAACACCGTACAAAATTGATATTTTTCTGACTCCGTCAGCAGTTTTTTTAGACTCTCTCAGTTAAGCACATGATTTATGTGTACAATAGTCCCACAAAAACATATAAAGTGCCACTTCGAGGAAAAGACGTTTTTAGTTTCTATGCTACATACAAAACACAATAAATGTTTCCCTTCGAAAGCTCATATCTCGGTAAATTTTTGTCCGATGGACTGGAAATTTTGGCACATATTCTATTCTATATTCTATTCTATATTTTATATGAAATAATGGTACAAAGTATATAAATTCAATAGAAAGAATTCATAATATTTAGTCCCAATTTACATTGCGGCAAGTCTCAGTTTGTAGGAGAGACACGTAAGGGGTATGGAAGTGGAAAAAAATTGCTCGTACCGGCAATTTTCAGGCAATTCCTTTTATATATTTCGTTTTTGACATTATTTTCATTGTTTTGAAAACAAAACTTGCAGAAACAGAATTGCCTGTACAAACGCAAGAGGCAAGTTTAAAAGAGAACGAGAAAAATTGCCGCAAGAAAAATTGTTTAATGTAAATTGGGACTAAGGATACAATTTTAAATATCTACAGAGTAGGATATTTAGAATTGAAATTAGACAATATCGGGCCACGTTCGGTAATGTCGCCAGGTAAAATTTATTGAAGTATATTGAAGTTTTTAATCATACAGGTCCACGTTATGGTTTATCGCAGAATTTTACAACAACAAAGAATTGCCGTTGTCTTTGCTATAGCAAGATTTTCACTATTTCGATGATCTTAGCCTAATTTTTAAGAATATCGGCTGTCGTTGTCGTTGATATGTTTCCAAATGAAAACATTAAGAAAAATTTAACAGTTTTGAAGATATGGTGCGAAATGTATACAAATTATGGACTTTTTAGATATATTATAAAATTTATTTTTTTTTTTTCATTTCTACAAATATTTTATTTTGGCCCTTATCTACAAATTTGCTGCAAAGGTCAGAAGAAGATTTGCATTGGTTTCAGAGATATAGCTCCGAGTTGTTTAAAAAGTCTATATTTAACAATGTTTAGATGGGGTCATAAAATCCAAGCTGTATCCGACTCAACAAAACGGAACTAGGGCTTTTGTACTTTGGGTCTGTACTTTCAAAAAATCCTCACTTCAAATTATTTGCACAAGATTACCTTAAAAATGTTGAACAGTGTTATTTACCGAAAGAGATAGATTCTGATACCAGGATTATTTTTACTTTTAATATTATGTTACAAAAGAAGCGTTATAATTTGTTTTCTTAATTGTACGATTAGAAGTTTTTGGACTCGATGACAAACACTTTGATGGACTTAGTTCTATATAGTTTTGACAAATAACAATCGATCCTTATTGAACCCCACATAATTATTCACTAATAATTATTTAAGAGACACTCCTCTCGATAGTTACCGCGCCCATAAGCTTTTTAGTTGGCCACCGTAGTATTTAGAGCTTTGACAGGAAGCAAAAGTAGGATATCGCTGTAAACAAGACTACAAAATGTCAAAAGAATCATCGAACAGTCTTTAAACTGCAGTTATGTTAGACTTGTATAAGAGACCTGAAGATGTTGTCCAAACATATTCACTTGGACCTTGATGTACTTTTGGAAGTAATCTTGCGAACCATATTAGGTTCGATTTTAGACCGAATCGGTTAGTCCCTTCGACCATTTTAGTGAACATTTTTGAATTATTATGGCGGAGGTACCGATATGACTTAAATTTAATTTGGACAAAACATTACGAGATCCATAACTTGGACCGAGAGTTATCATGAGTTCCAACCTGCCAGACAAACAGAGATACAGACGGACGGACGATGGTAAGTACTTCCATCTTGGCTGAAACGAATATCGTCCAAACATATGTGAAGTCTTAAATCATTATTTTGATGAAATCTATACGATACAATCCTAGTGTATATAATCTCGTAATCTAAAGTCTGAGGTTACAATTATACTTCGGTGATGATAAGTAAAAACCAAGTGACGCACAAAATTCATTTGTCTTTATTATTTTCTCATACTGTTTAGCAGCAAATTTGTCTAAAACAGAATAACAAAATTTTTGCGATGGCAGTAAAACAAATTTCTAATTGGCTTTCAATATGTAGTCCACGAAGGACCGACCCTTCATACATTTTATTCAATAGATTTTTTTATATATTTCCATTCCCACAATACTGAACTCGTTATTTTTGTTATAACCGGATGAGTTTTAAGCCTCGAGAGCTCTATACAGGTCCAATTAAAAGAAATACATGGGGTATATTCATTAAGGAATTAGAATTTGATAGTGGTATGATATGACATGAAGAAGTAATTCAGATTTCATTGGAAGTTTCTCTCAAAAACAATTTTTAAAATATTTTCTTACAAAACTTGTTAATGATGTACATTTTCTGTTCAGAAAATTAAGAAAATATAAGTTTTAATTTGAAATCTTCAAATATACAAACATTTTTATGAGAAAAAAATATAATAACTAGTTACAGTAGCTTAAAAATTTTGTTCGACCAAACCCCCCCCCCTGCGTACGTCCCTGATTCTGGCATCCACAAAAATTGAGGTAAGACACCTGAATTTTTGAAAAGAACCGGCTTTTGTTTGCAGGCGGGTCAAGTTCGAAGATGGACTATATGATCCCATATTTTGATACAGCTCCTATAAAACGGTACCGATCGATTTCAGATGACTGTTTGGCTACATTTTCAGGCTGAACTGGCAATGATTTGGTATTTAAGGTTCCAAAAGCCTTTTCCACCAAAAGTTGTGGACACAGAGTCCACGTTTTGGAATATCTACATATAACGTTGCTACCCGATTTCTGGTATTTTGACGTTTTTAGCTACATCAGGCCGAATTAGTTATAGTTTGGTATTTAGGGTTCCTTGTGGTAAAAAACCTATCTACCAAAAAATGCGGACATACTCGTAGAATCATGTTTTTGGAATAGTCCCATATAACGGAACCAACCGATTTCGGGTATCTTTTATGTTTTATCTACATTTTCAGACCGAATTAGCTGTAATTTAAGATTGCCAAAAGCGTCCCCAAATAGGTCAATGTTTTGGAATAGGCCCCATAAAAAGGTTCCGACTGATTTAAATTATTTTTGGGTGTAATTTTGTTTCGAAGTGGGTAAGCAACTTCATCACCATAAATCACATTCACGTGCCCATTTTTGGGCACCATCGGTTTTAGTTTGTTTTTTTACATTTTCGGGAAAAATTGCATGTCATTTGGTATTTAAAGTTAGCAGAAGGTAAGAACTTCCCCATGGAAAATTTAGTACATATGCCCATGTTGTGCTATAGGCCCCATATAACGGTACCGCCCGATTTCATGTAGTTTCAAGTTTTTAAAAGACTGAATTACTAAGTATTTGGGGCAATAGTGGCATTGGTACTTTCGTAACAAGAAGAAAAACTAACAATTCCATATCAGTTCTGAAGAGGGAGGGTATAACAAGTTCGACCCGGCAAACTTAACGTTTTTTACTTGTTTTATTGTGTTTGCTTATTCACATTTCCATTCCTTTAAACAAGAGCAAAGACGAAAAACTACGTTGGTTTGAGCTGTTATCTCAGATTTCGTGTATAGAATAATGCTAAATTATTATTGAAAAATGCTAAGAAAAATGCTAAATGGAACATTGCACCCCAGTGCTATGTAGTTACATATGTAGCTGGCACAGCTCGCTGTTCATTCGTGGCCGATTATGTTCAGCACAGATTGGTCCACAGTTGTTTTTATGTACTGTTTAATCTATTTGCGGTAGTACTCACGACTAAGAAATATGTCTTTATGAGAGTTTGCTTGGCGAAAAGTGGTTTGGTTTTTAAACTGTTTAACAGACCAACTATTGACCAAAATGCTGGAGACTCCTTAAGAAAGCAATAGAACCATTTTTGATGATATTGATATATGTATATATATTATATTAAGTTTGTCATTCCGTTTGTAACTACTCGAAATAATCATTGTAGACCCCACAAACTATATATATTCTTGATCAGCGTGCAATTATACATCGATTTAAAATCTATTATATGTATGTAGGACTTTTGGTATTGAAAGCGGGCTATGTAGGTCCACGTTTTCGTATAGCCCCCATACAAAGTGACGCGTGAAGCGTCCTCGTTTTAAAGAAATTTTAGGATATTTGTCCCATTTGACCACCGAATTGGTTGTAATTTGGTATTTTGTGTCTCCAGAGGCTAAAAAAATATTTCTATCAAATTTTGTTTATATAGGCCCACGTTTTGGTATAGCCCCCATATACGGCCCCATATATAGTACGCGTCATTTTATGATAATTTGAATGTATTAGTCCCATTTGAACAACAGAACAAGTTGTAACTTTGCATTTTGCGATATAAGAGGCTAAGAAACATATCTACCATAATATGTTTACATAGCTCTACGTTTTGGTATAGCCCCCATATAACGTCCCATATATAGTACGCGTCATTTTAAGATATTTTGAATTTACTAGTCCCATTTGAGCACCCAATTGGTGGTAATTTGGTATTTTGTGTCTCCAGAGGCTAAAAAAGATTTCTACCAAAGTTTGTTTATATAGGTCAACGTTTTGGTAGAGCCCCCATATAACGCCCCATATATAGTACGCGTCATTTTAATATATTTTGAATGCATTAGTCCCATTTGACCAATGAATCGGTTGTAAGTTTGTATTTTGTGTTTCCACAGGCTAAGAAATATTTCTGGCATAAAATGTTTGTATATGTCCAGGTTTTGATATAGACCCCATAGGACGATATCTCCCGATTTTCGGTATTTTAAAGGTTTTAGCCTCAATATTCCACCGAAATGTAATGTATAAAACTTTACCCCGGAAATTTGTAGATGTAGATCCACGCCTTCATATAGCCCCCATAGGACGGTATCTCCCAATTTCGGTATTTTGAAGGTTGTGCCCTCAATATTCCATCGAAATTTGGTGGTTAGTCTTCATTTGGGGTATAAAACATTCCATATGAAATTTGTCGGTATAGGTCACACACCCCCATATAGTCCCATAGGACGATATCTTCTAATTTTCGGTATTTTTGAAAGTTTTAGCTATACTATACTATCAAAATGTCTGAAATTTGATATTTCGTCCTGTTTCTCCCAGAAATTTATCTGCATCAGTCCACGCTTTAATGTACACCCCATGGAACGGTACATCCCAATTTTCGGTTTTTTGAAGGGTTTAGCCTCATTATAACACCGAAATGGCTAAAATTTGGTACATAGTCTTCGTTGTGGGTATAAAAATTTCCACCTGAAATTAGTCGGTATAGGTCAACGTCTTCATATAGCTCCCATAGAACGGCACCGCCCGATTTTCGGTATTTTGAAGGTTTTAACCTCAATATTCCACCGAAGTGGCTGAAATTTGGTATTTAGTCTTTTAGGGGTTTAAAAATTTCCCTCAGAAATTTGTCGGTATACGTGTATCATTTGGGGGTACCCCCATAGAACGGTAAATCCCAATTTTCGGTATATTGAAGGTTTTAGCGTCATTATAACACGCAAATGGCTGCAAGATGGTACTTAGTCTTCGCTGAGGATATGAAACTTCCCACCTGAAATTTGTCGGTATAGGTCCATGTCTTCATATTGCCCCCATAGAACGATACCTCCCGATTTTCTACATATAGCTCGTTCTCCACCAAAATAGCTGATATTTGGTATTAAGTTTTTGATAGAGGTATGAAACATTCCAGCCGAAATTTGCCGGTATAGGTCGACGTCCTCAAATACCCCCATAGGACCATACCTTCCGATTTACGGTATTTTGAAAGTTGTGGTCTCAATATACCACCGATATGACTGAAATTTAGTATTTAAATTGCCAAGGGTGTATAACATATTGCAGAAGAGAATTATCAGTATAAGCCCTTTTCTTGAAATAACCCCATAGAAGCGTACTTTCCGATTTTCTGTATTTTAAGGTTGTGTCATCAATATCCCATCGAAACGGATGAAATTTAATATTTAATCTCCGTTGGTGGTATACATCTTCACACCTGAACATTTCCCGTATTGTTCCATGTTTTTATATACCCCCCATAGAAAGATCCCTCCCAATTTTCGGTATTTTGAAAGTTTTAGCCACAATATTCAATTGGAATAACTGAAATTTGGTATTTTGTCTTTGCTAGACTTACGAAACTTTCCTCCAGAAATTTATCGGTACAGGTTAACGCGCTCCCAATGTTGTTAACTATCCAAATCCAGAATATCCAGGTTTAGGTCTAGTCGGTTTTGTCCAATTTTATGTATTTCGCTCAATTCGGAAAATTGTAAATATTGGTCCATGCTTTGGAAAGAAACAAAATGTAGCCCCATATTAACTGTTTTTGAAGGGAGCATTCGCAGTTGAGATATATGTACTCTTCCTGCAATAAAAGAAAGAGTTTAGTACATTCATAAACGAAATAAAACTAATTGTTCCCATTCACTTCAATACAGCTTAACGCTTTCTTACTTGTTATTAGTAGGCCAGAAACTTTTCTAGTTATTCTCGTATTGAGGCCACAACCTACAAAATAAAAGAAATCGGGAGGTAACATTATATGCGGGCTATATGAAAACTTGGACCTATACCATCAAATTGAAGGTGGAAAGTTGAATACCCCCATGGAAAACTAAATACCAAATTTCAGCCATTTCGGTGGGATATTGATACCACAACCTTCAAAATACTGAAAATTGGAGGGTACCGTTCTATGGGGGCTATATGTAGTGGTGGACCTATACTGACAAATTTCATGTGGAAAGCAGTATACCCCAAACGAAGACTAAATATCAAATTTCAGCCATTTTGGTGGGATATTGAGGTTACGACCTTCAATATGCCAAAAATCGGGAGGTACCGTTCAATAGGGGCTATATGAAGGCGTAAAACTATACCTACAAATTTCATGTGGAAAGTTTTGCACACCCAAAGAAGATTAATACCAATATTGAGGCCACAACTTTCACAATGCCGAAAACTGGGGCTATATGAACGTGGACTTATTCCGACATATTTAAGGTGGAACATTTTTGTGCCCCAACAACGACTAAATACTAAATTTGAGACATTTCAGTGTGGCAACGAGTCTAAAACCTTCAAAATACCGAAAATCGATAACCCTTGTATGGGGGCTATATCAAAACGTGGACTGATATAGCCCATTTTCAATACCAAAACATCCTAGGAGTAAACTTTCATAACTTCTTTAACAAATTACAAAGCTCTATTTTAAAAATTGCAAGGTGTATTTTGATTTCAACAGACGGATGAACGCACAGTGTGGCCGTTGATGAATATCTGCACAAGTACTTATGATGGCACAGGAATGAAAATTTCAGCTTTTGTACATATCGGTTCAGATTTGGATATAGCCCCATATATGTATGTCATTCACCGAATTTGCTATAAATCGGTAAATTTTTGATAAATAGCCTTCAAATTTAACATGGGATGTTTTCTTAGGCCTTTTTTCAGTTTTACCAATTTTGACAAAAATCAGTTTGGATTTGAACCGATTTTTGTATTTTGCCCTCATAAATACTTGTACATATTCGATAACGTAGGTCAACTCCTTCTATATTAAAATGAAGTCATTAAATAAAAGAAAAGGTATAGTGTCTCAATAATATCAAATTGACAATTTTTTAAAATATTGATGTATCTCAGATGGTTGCAGGGATGGGCAGAACGTTTTAACGCATTTCGCTTCGGAAGAGATGTCCAATTAAGGGAAACCAAGGTTGCAATGACATTGGCGTAGTCAGGAATTGCTAGGGAAGGACAGCTGACCCACCCCCACTAGATCCTACAAAATAGTTAATTTGTATGCAAAAAATTATAAATATTACGAAAAAACAAGCATTTGAAATAATGGTTTTAGACCCCAAGTATGTTTGGACGAAATCCGTTTCAGACAATTTGGAGTTGATTTAGCCATGTTCGTCCGTCTGTCTGTCTGGCTGGAGCGCATGATAACTCTCGAACGGATCAACTGATTCGGCACAACATTTTGCTTTCGTAATATTTTGTCCAAACTTAGTTTATGTTCAAAGATGGATTATATCGGTCCACTCCTTCCGGTACCTCCCCCACAAAAGTTCGAAAATGTTCGGAAAATTTGTGCGCACGATAACTCATGAAGGGAATAACCAGTTTGGTCCACACTTTGCACATCGTGAAATTTCTACCAGACTTAGATGAGCTCCCAATATGGACTCAAACGGTACCTCCTACAAAAAATTTCTGAGAAGTTTAGTTTAGGACCTGCACTCGAATCGCTTTGATTTTTGTTTTATCAACTGTTAATACACTGTCCTCTATACGACGGTACAAATTTCATCCGGGGGAAACCCAACTTCCTCAGAAAATAGCCTGAAAGTTGCACAAAACCCCTATGACACCGTGTGTAGTGGTTGGAGCGCAAGATAACTCTCGAACGGATCTGCCGATTTGGTCCAAAATTTGGCCTTCGTAATATTTTTTTTCCAAATTTAGTTTAAGTTCGAAAATAAGCCGTATCGGTCCTCTCCTTCAGGTAGCTCCCCCACAGAAGTTCAAACATTTTCAGAAAATTGTGCGCACGATAACTATTGATGGGAGTGACCGATTTGGTTCATAATTTACACATTCTAATATATCTACCGCTAGGTTCGAATATGGACTATATTATATTTGTTCACTCCTTCCACACAAAATTTCGGATAAGTTCACTTTAAGACATACTCTGTATGTTTGGACGAAATCCGTTTCAGACAATTTGGAGTTGATTTAGCCATGTTCGTCCGTCTGTCTGTCTGGCTGGAGCGCATGATAACTCTCGAACGGATCAACTGATTCGGCACAACATTTTGCTTTCGTAATATTTTGTCCAAACTTAGTTTATGTTCAAAGATGGATTATATCGGTCCACTCCTTCCGGTACCTCCCCCACAAAAGTTCGAAAATGTTCGGAAAATTTGTGCGCACGATAACTCATGAAGGGAATAACCAGTTTGGTCCACACTTTGCACATCGTGAAATTTCTACCAGACTTAGATGAGCTCCCAATATGGACTCAAACGGTACCTCCTACAAAAAATTTCGGAGAAGTTTAGTTTAGGACCTGCACTCGAATCGCTTTGATTTTTGTTTTATCAACTGTTAATACACTGTCCTCTATACGACGGTACAAATTTCATCCGGGGGAAACCCAACTTCCTCAGAAAATAGCCTGAAAGTTGCACAAAACCCCTATGACACCGTGTGTAGTGGTTGGAGCGCAAGATAACTCTCGAACGGATCTGCCGATTTGGTCCAAAATTTGGCCTTCGTAATATTTTTTTTTCCAAATTTAGTTTAAGTTCGAAAATAAGCCGTATCGGTCCTCTCCTTCAGGTAGCTCCCCCACAGAAGTTCAAACATTTTCAGAAAATTGTGCGCACGATAACTATTGATGGGAGTGACCGATTTGGTTCATAATTTACACATTCTAATATATCTACCGCTAGGTTCGAATATGGACTATATTATATTTGTTCACTCCTTCCACACAAAATTTCGGATAAGTTCACTTTAAGACATACTCTCGAATCACTTTGATTTTTGTTGAAGCAATTGCATTCTCTGCTTCAATTACTGTGGTAAAAGTTTTTTTTAGAGGCAAGTCCATATGTATGAGAAATAGGCAGTTAGAGCCGTAGCAAATTAAAACACGAAAAGTTTTTCTTCTTAAAAATTACAATGTTTATTTGGGGCAATTTTATTGGTTTTTCCAAAATTATAATTTAATATAATTTGTTAATAATTTGCTCCCGATGGGACACTTATAATTATCTTATTTAATATTATAAAAAGTTTAATTAAAACTATTATAATATAAACGCGATTTAGGCTAGATTTTAAATTAGTTATTATACCCTCCACCATAGTATGGAGGGTATATTAAGTTTGTTTTTCCGTTTGTAACGCATTGAAATACTCATTTGCGACCCTATAAAGTATATATATTCTTGATCAGGGTAAAATTCTGAGTCGGTTTGTGCACGTCCGTCCGTCCGTCCGTCCGTCTGTGGTAATCACTCTAGCATCCACAAAAATTGAGATAGAACGCTGAAATTTTGAGAAAAGGCGTCTTTTGTTTGCAGGCAGGTCAAGTTCGATGATGGGCTATATCGGTCCACGTTTTGGTATAGCCCCCATATAACGGTACACCCCGATTTACGGTATTTTGACGTTTTTAGCTACATTTTCAGACCGATTTAGCTATAATTTGACATTTAGGGTTCTTCAGTGCCAACAAAACTTGTGGACATAGGTCCACGTTTTGGTATAGCCCCTATATAACGGTACCCCCCATTTACGGTATTTTGACGTTTTTAGCTACATTTTCAGACCGATTTATCTATAATGTGACATTTAGGGTTCTTAAGTGTCAATAAACTTATATAACAAAAGTTGTGGTCGTGGATCAATGTTTTGGAATAGCCCCCATATAACGTTACCGCCCGATTTCAGGTATTTTGACGATTTAAGTCGCATTTCTAGACCGAATTAGCTATAATTTGATATTTAGGGTTTCTTTTTGAAAAAATTATGAACATAGGTACATATTTTGGTATATAACGGTACCTTCTGATTTTCGGTATTTTGAGATTTTTACCTACAAGTTTTAACCGAATTAGCTGTAATTTGAACATTTGACATTTGAAGTTCTTAGTGGTCACCACACCTCTCCACCAAAATTGTCTGAAATTTTGGGAAAATGCGTCTTTTGTTTGCAGGCAGGTCAATTTCGATGATGGGCTATATCGGTCCACGTTTTGGTATAGCCCCCTTATAACGGTACCCCCGATTTACGGTATTTTTACGTTTTTAGCTACATTTTCAGATCTATGTAGCTATAATTTGACATTTAGGGTTCTTAAATGTCAATAAACTTATATAACAAAACTTGTGGACATAGGTCCACGTTTTGGTATAGCCCCCATATAACGGTGCCCCCGATTTACGGTATTTTGACGTTTTTAGCTACATTTTCAGGTCGATTAAGCTATAATTTGACATTTAGGGTTCTTAAGTGTAAATAAACTTATATAACAAAAGTTGTGGACATAGGTCCACGTTTTGGTATAGCCCCCATATAACGGTACCCCCGATTTATGACGTGTTAGTTACATTTTCAGACCGATTTAGCTATAAACTGACATTTAGGGTTCTTAAATGTCAATAAACTTATATAACTAGTGGACATAGGTCCATGTTTTGGAGTAGCCCCCATATATCGTTACCGCCCGATTTCAGGTATTTTGACGTTTAAATTCACATTTCTAGACCGAACTGGCTATAATTTGATATTTAGGGTTCCTAGTGACCAAAAAACATATATTCGAAATAATTATGAACGTAGGTCCATGTTTTGGTATAGCCCCAAAACAAACCTCCCGATTTTCCGTACCTTAACTTTATTTTTTGGATGAACTTTCTGTAATTTGAAATTTAAAAGCCAACAAAAACTGTTCATTTAAGTTCATATTTTCGTATAGCCCACATACCTCCGTTATGTACCGATTTTCGGTATTTTGAGGATTCTAGCTACAATTTTTAACCGAATTAGGAGTTATTTGACATTAAAGGCTCCCATCAAAAACTGTCAACATAGGTCCATGTTTTATTATAACCCCTATATAACGCTACCTCCCAATTTCTCGCCCACCAAAAATTGTCAACATACATAGTTAGATATAGGCACCATAAAAAAGGGCCTCCCGAATGAAGCATTTTATGTACATTATCTGACATTTTAACGTACCCACTTAAAGTTGGGGACAGAATATTTTATGGTGGAGGGTATGAAAAGTTCGGCCCGGCCGAACTTAACGCTTTTTTACTTGTTTAATGTTAATTCTGAATGTTTTCATACAGAGTCAAAATCTGGCAAAATACTACACTTCTTGGGTATAGCGTCAAAAGAAGAAATGTTTTAAATCAAATTTCACTATGAGTCTCTGAACAAAAGCAATCTGTAACCATCACTTATACTATCTCTAGCAGACCTTGTTAAAAAATAGATTTGGTTTATTTTGTTGTTGCAGCGCGGCAGAAAACAATTAAGTTGACGATCGATCGGTATAACGATATGCAGCAAGGCAGAATATGAACGTAACTAATAACAATTGATCAAGCAAAGGTATTTGGCGGCATCATATTCATCATATTTGTTTACATACATATGTACATACGTAAAGCAGAATTGTTTTCTTACTGTCTCTGTTGGCGTAGCTTCCACTGATCGCTGATTCGTTGGTTGATGTACATACATGCATTAGAAAGCGCATCAACAACAACAACACTACGCAACAGAGTCAGTAATGCAGATCAAAGTCCAACCACTGTTGGTACTTACGCACATATGATGGCCTTGAAATCGACGGACACAATTAACCCAGATATGCCCAGCGTCCTATATATAGGACACACAAAATTCTTGCTAATTTGATATGTTATGTTTATCAAAGTACCGTTTATTTTGGTGATATACTCAGTACACATCTGTAGCTCTTGGGATATTATATGATTCCATTATTTTGAGCTACTATTTTTGAGTTTTGAGGTCTAGTTCATCGAAGTTGCCACCGATCGCTTAGTTTTTACAATGATTTGCGTTATGACCGATTAATTATTTTGTAATTTTATAACGAAAACATACACGATGTGGAGCCTACTACGAAAAAACGTTAACTAGATGCCGAAAAGGTGTCTTTGGACTATATGTCAAATGTTTTGTGTCCCATAACTCCCAGTTATATGATAAAACCCTGTGTCCAAAAGTGGCCTCAAAAAACACTTTTTTCAACAAATTTTTAAAAAACATATAAACATACTGTTATTATTTCACATTTGCTTCTAAAATAATATAAAAATACTTTTAAAATGATCACGATCAAGCAATGGGCATATCTGGGTTAAAAAGGGAATGGGCAAAATATTAGACATTACAAGGAATTAGGGATGCCAGTTATAGAAATATAATACATATGTGGGGAACATTATAATTTAAGGGGAAAAGTAACAATGTTAATAGATTATGAGGGAGAAATACTTATTAATAGTTTTTAGCAATAATTATTAAAAATACATAATAATTTGTTCTCCAACATTCCCCCGCACAAAGAACGACTGTTCTTGACATGGCGTTGTGTAGATGTAGATTCCGAGATGTTGTTGATGACATGATGTTGTATAGAGTTGAAAATATGATGAAATGATGTTGAGTAAAAAATGAAGATGTTTTTTGCAATCGTCCTCCAACACGTAGTAAGTCATCATCGTCTAAGAAACGACATAGCTGGGCAATTCTGCTGCTGGGATGAATAGCTTTTCCTTTCTGTAATTTTCGGTTTTTCTTCGGGAAAACCAAAATCTTGTAACATTTTTGGCAATTTTCGTAGCGTTTTGCTTAATTCAGACGCTCTGAGAAAGCCGGAAAACAGTAATTTCGAATGAGGTTTGATTGCAGGAATCGTAATACGTAAGCCGTGATTCGAACCAATTTATTTACAGTTGAGTAATCGGTTAATATCTTCGGAAAATTTGAAACAGTTGCAGAATTTACTTTCAAAGCAGATTTTCTCATTTCGAGGTTAGTATCATAAGAATTTTCTGCCTGCTTGGGCCAAAGAGATGGAGATTGAGCAAGCCAGAAAGGACCAGACCACCAGATATCATGTTCTACCAACTCAGTTGACGTAATACCACGGGAAGCACCGTCAGCAGGGTTGTCATGAGTAGAAACGTAGCGCCATTGAGAAATAATGGAATGTTGTTGGATCTCGCTTACTCTATTTCCAACGAAAACATTCCACTTGGACGACTCACCTCCGAGCCAACATAAATGAGTTGCTCCACCCAACTCCAATTTCGGAATAGACAAAACCTTCAAAGGTGCAAATTTGGTTTTCGTCTGTAACAAGTTAACAATGTGTTCTCGATCTGTACTGAGGACTTTAACATAAATAGCAGCAGCAAAGGCTGACATAGCTGCGTCGCAGAAACCATGCAGTTCGACGAGACATTGTTTAGAACTGCCAATCCAACAAGGTATAGGTATAATTTCGATAGTTTTAAAGTCTTTGCAGGAGAAATGCCATTTATTTTTCATGTTAGAAGAAACTTTATCTTTCCAATCAATGCATTCGAGCCATAGTTTTCGGAAATAGATCTTCGCTTGGATCGTAACAGGAGCTAGCCACCCCAGTTGGTTATATAGTTTCGCAGCATCAGGTAAGAGACTAGCTTTTGTGACTCCGTCATTGATTGAAAAGCAAACATGGAAAGAAAATGCATCTTGATTAGTATTCCAACCTAATCCAAGTCCCTTGACCACATTTGGTTCATGTAAATTGAAAACATTTGAAATTTCACGAAAATCTTCAGGAATGTTAGCCATAAGTTCTTGCGAATTCGAAGTCCACTTGCGTAGATTAAGGCCTCTAGTTGATAGTAAGTTCAAAAGTTCCTTCTGTAAGAATATTGCTTCTGACTCAGATTCCGAAATAATGTCATCGACATATGTGTCACTCATTAAGATCTTGCAACCTTCTGGGCAAGTTTCTTTTTCATCCGCAGCCAACTGATGCAAAACTCTAGGAGAGAGATACGGGGAAGAAGACAAACCATAGGTAACAGTCTGAAGTTTGAAGACAGAAATATTGGAATCGGAACTTCGCAATATAATTTGTTGATGATGTTGATGATTATCAACTACTAGAATCTGACGAAACATCTTCTCATGATTTGATCGGAAGCCAACATTGAATCGACGCCATATATTGAATATTGTGGGCGAATCATTTTGAAGTGCAGGGCCAGGAAACAGTTCATCATTCAAAGATGTGTAAGGAGGTCGCTTGCTACTTCCATCAAAAACAACGCGCAACTTCGTAGTGGAACTGGATCCGCGTACAACGCCGTGATGAGGCAGAAAATAACCATTAGGTTCAATAGAATCAGGATAAGTACCAATTTTTGTCATATGACCAAGCGATTCATATTCTTCCATGAATTTCCGGTACTCCGAGGCATAGGTTGAATTATTCACGAATTTGCTTTCACCTTGCTTTAATCGTTTCAAGGCGCAGAAGTCAGTATGACAGAATTTCGGAGGAGAGTTGCCAAGAATTTGAGCTTTAAACGGTAATGCAACAGTATATCTCCCGTCTGAACCACGAGAACAATTTGCTTTAAAGAAAGCTTCACACGCAACTTCCTCAGGGGTAATCTTTCTAGATTCTATGAGCTCTTCTTGCTCCCAGAAAGCTTTTAATTGTGTATCCAATGAACACAAATTAACATTGACGGTGTGAGCGTAAGAAATTTCTGCCGTTGGGCCAGAAACTATCCATCCGAAATGGGTCAATTGCAGGAATTGCCTTTATCAAACTTCCTTTGTTGAGGAAGAAGTATATCGCCATATAGATCGCCACCAATAAGCAAATCTATGGGATCATTTTTGTCAAAATGTGGATCAGCTAAAGAAAATTCCTCTAAAGAAGGCAATTTTTGTCTGTCCACTGGACCAGCACAGTAATTATTTAATGAAGGCAAAACATAGGCTTGAGTTCTTAATTCAAACCCAGGTTCGTAATGAGAGGCGAGATTGAGCTTTACAAAGTTTTTAACAGTAATAGTTTCTCCACCTACTCCAGTAATTCTAGCAAATGTTCTGTGTTTTGGAAGTCTCAGAAGTTGAGCAGCATTTTCAGTAATCAAAGTCGCTTGAGCTCCTTGATCGAGAATCGCTCGTAATTTGAAATTGCCAAATTCGTTTCTCACTATAACACGAATTGTGGCCAACAGCACATGAGGCATTACAGTTGTGTTCAGAAGGGACAAGTTAACAGTAGAGTTTTCAACAGCAGAGGAAGAAGAAGAGGCCGCATTAGTATTTCTGTTATCAGGAAGAGTTGCAGTATTAGAGTTGTTGTGAGGAGCATATTCGTTGTGCATTATAGTGTGATGGGCTAAATTGCATGATTTGCATCGACTAGTAACTCTACAGTCTTTTGAAAAATGGCCAACGTTTAAACAGTTTCTGCAAATTCTCTTGGAATTAATGAAATCACGCTTCGAGGCAGAGGACATTGCAGCAAATTTGAAGCATTTGTACAGAAAATGGCGCTTGCCGCAACATGGGCAATTTGCATCATTTACAGACGCCATATTTACACGCCGATTTTGAGCCATACGTTTAGAGTGGAAGGAGTCAGAATTAGTCTGCTTAACTTTCAATATTGTGGCAGAATCAGAATATTCAGAAATCGACTCTAGAGTCCGGAATGTTGTTTCAAGGAAATTATACAAGACTGGCAATTTTGGAATTTCAGTTGTGGCCTTCAAAGATTGTTCCCATTCCTTACAAGTTTGAAGATCCAACTTACTAACAGTAATATGAATAAGTAGTGGATCCCAGTTAGAACAGTCCACTTCTAACGCTGTCAATTGAGCCATACAATTCCTAGTGGAGTCATAAAGAGTTTTTATGCTCTCACAAGAGCCATTCGATTTGGGAATATTCAGTAGCTTTCGTAAAACAGTATCAGAAATTTTTCTTTTGTTGTGATACCTTTTCTCCAAGGCATCCCATGCTAAGTCATAGCTAGCTTCTGATGCAGGATATTCATTCACAATAGAAAGTGGAGTATCACGACACGAATTTTTCAGGAAATAATATTTCTGAACTTTAGACAAACTTTGATTGTTATGAACTAACGAAACGAACATATCCCGATAAGAAATCCAGTTCAAATAATCCCCAGAGAAAGTTGGGATATCAATTTTGGGAAGACGAACTTCGGGTAAAATAGTCTCGTTTCGTTGCGAATTAGATGCATGAAAGGTGGAATGGAAATGAGGTGAGTTTGGAGTATGGGAATCAGTCATAGAATCAAGTAATTTTCCCTTACCCTTGAGAAATGTTCGGCAGAATTGATGATGCACATCATCATTGAAATAAGGAACATCCGAGATATTGAGTGATTTATCTCGGAGTAAATCAAACAATTGTTCATGGTTTTCCTCAAAACTTCTTTGTAGTTCTTCGATTTTATCGAGATAACTTTGGCACATTCCACGCGATTTGTCCTCAACAGGCAATTTTTCAAAATCGGAAATAATTCTCTGGAGGCGAGACAACAACAATTTTTGGTCCTCGATAGCTCTAGATGAATCCTCCATTTTAAAGAATTGTTTAATTAAAATTCACAATGAAAATTATTTCCAGAAGAACAGCTTATATTTCTCAGTGCAGAGAACAGATTGAAAGTGGAATAAACAGAGTAATGTTGAGGAAAAGGTCTCACAAAGCACAGGATAGTTCTTTTTAATGTTTAAAAAAATGGAGTAAAGTTTTCAGTAAATGCACAAAATAATATTGTTTGATAACGATTCACCAGAAAAATCACTCTTTTCATTTATTTCCCAGCACAGGGTAGATTTTAGAATAGAGTAACAGGAGTAAAAGTTCAATGAAAATGTTCACTTGGTTTTACCGTCGGCAAAACACACTTTTAACTTTTAAAGAAAATGTTCACACTTTGTTTTGTTTTTATACCCTCCACCATAGTATGGAGGGTATATTAAGTTTGTTTTTCCGTTTGTAACGCATTGAAATACTCATTTGCGACCCTATAAAGTATATATATTCTTGATCAGGGTAAAATTCTAAGTCGATCTGAGCACGTCCGTCCGTCCGTCCGTCCGTCTGTGGTAATCACTCTAGCATCCACAAAAATGGAGATAGGACGCTGAAATTTTGGGAAAATGCGTCTTTTGTTTGCAGGCAGGTCAAGTTCGATGATGGGCTATATCGGTCCACGTTTTGGTATAGCCCCCATATAACGGTACCCCCCGATTTACGGTATTTTGACGTTTTTAGCTACATTTTCAGACCGATTTGGCTATAATTTGACATTTAGGGTTCTTAAGTGTCAATAAACATATATAGCAAAACTTGTGGACATAGGTCCACGTTTTGGTATAGCCCCCATATAACGGTACCCCCCGATTTGCGGTATTTTGACGTTTTTAGCTACATTTTCAGACCTATTTATCTATAATTTGACATTTAGGGTTCCTAAGTGTCAGTAAATTTATATAACAAAAGTTGTGGACATAGGTCCACGTTTTGGTATAGCCCCCATATAACGGTACCCCCCGATTTGCGGTATTTTGACGTTTTTAGCTACATTTTCAGGCCGATGTAGCTATAATTTGACATTTAGGGTTCTTAAATGTCAATAAACTTATATAACAAAAGTTGTGGACATAGGTCCACGTTTAGGTATAGCCCCCATATAACGGTACCCCCCGATTTACGGTATTTTGACGGTTTTAGCTACATTTTCAGACCGACTTAGCTGTATTTTGACATTTAGGGTTCTTAAGTGTCATTAAACTTATTGAACAAAACTTGTGGATATAGGTACACGTTTTGGTATAGCCCCCCTATAACGGTACTCCCCGATTTGCGGTATTTTGACGTTTGTAGCTACATCTTCAGACCGATTTAGCTATAATTTGACATTTAGGGTTCTTAAGTGTCAATAAATTTGTATAACAAAATTTGTGGACATAGGTCCACGTTTTGGTATAGCCACCATATAACGGTACCCCCCGATTTACGGTATTTTGACGGTTTTAGCTACATTTTCAGACCGATTTAGCTATAATTTGACATTTAGGGTTCTTAAGTATCACTAAACTTATATAACAAAAGTTGTGGACATAGGTCCACGTTTTGGTATAGCCCCCATATAACGGTACCCCCCGATTTACGGTATTTTGACGTTTGTAGCTACATTTTCTGACCGATGAAGCTATAATTTGACATTTGAAGTTCTTAAATGTCAATAAACTTATGTGACAAAACTTGTGGACAGAGGTCCACGTTTTGGTACAGCCCCCATATAACGGTACCCCCCGATTTACGGTATTTTGACGTCTTTAGCTACATTTTCAGAGCGATATAGCTATAATTTGACATTTAGGTTTCTTAAGTGTAACTAAACTTATATAACAAGAGTTGTGGACCTAGGTCCACGTTTTGGTATAGCCTTCATATAACGGTACCCCCCGATTTACGGCATAATTTGACATTTAGGGTTCTTAAGTGTAACTAAACTTATATAAAAAAAGTTGTGGACCTAGGTCCACGTTTTGGTATAGCCCCCATATAACGGTACCCCCGATTTACGGCATTTTTACGTTTTTATCTACATTTTCAGACCGATTTAGCTATCAATTGACATTTAGGGTTCTTAAATGTCAATAAACTTATATAACTAGTGGACATAGGTCCATGTTTTGGAATAGCCCCCATATAACGTTACCGCCCGATTTCAGGTATTTTGAGAATTTTACCAACAAGTTTTAACCGAATTATCTGTAATTTGAACATTTCACATTTGAAATTCTTAGTGGTCACCACACCTCTCCACCAAAAATTGTCAAGAAAGCCCCCATATAACGGTACCTCCCGATTTTCAGTAACTTGATGATTTTAGCTACAATATTAAACCGAACTAGCAGTAATTTGACATTTGAAGTTCTTAGTGGTCACAACACCTCTCCATCAAAAATTGTCAACATAGGTCCATGTTCGGATATGCATAGCTCCCATGTAACGGTACCTCCCAATTTTCAGTAATTTGGCAATTTTAGCTACAATTTGACATTTGAAGGTTGTAGTGGTCACCACGCATCTGCCTCAACAATTTTCAACATAGCCCCAATATAACGATACTTCCTGATTTTCGGTACTTTGAGGATTTTATTTAAAATGTTTAACCGAACGTAGGTCCATGTTTTTGTATAGCCCCAAAACAAACCTCCCGATTTTCCGTACCTTAGCTTTATTTTTTGGACGAACTTTCTGTAATTTGAAATTTAAAAGTCAACAAAAATTTTTCATTTAAATTCATATTTTCGTATAGCCCAGATACCTCCGAGCTAGCTGTTAATGACATTTGAAGTTCCCACGATATGTACCGATTTTCGATATTTTGAGGATTCTAGCTAAATTTTTTAACCAAATTAGTAGGTATTTGACATTAAAGGCTCCCATCAAAAACTGTCAACATAGGCCAAGTTTTATTATAACCCCTATATAACAGTACCTCCCAATTTCTAGCCCACCAAAAATTGTCAACAGTTAGATATAGGCACCAAAGGGCCTCCCGAAAGCTTCATTTTATGTACATTATGTGACATTTTAACGTACTCACTTAAAGTTGGGGACAGGAATGAATATTTTATGGTGGAGGGTATGAAAAGTTCGGCCCGGCCGAACTTAATGCTTTTTTACTTGTTATTATTTTGTTTGGAACGCGTCGCGGTTCCCGGGTTTCGGCACCATAAAAATGTATGAGAAATAGGCAGTTAGAGCCGTAGCAAATTAAAACACGAAAAGTTTTTCTTCTTAAAAATTACAATGTTTATTTGGGGCAATTTTATTGGTTTTTCCAAAATTATAATTTAATATAATTTGTTAATAATTTGCTCCCGATGGGACACTTATAATTATCTTATTTAATATTATAAAAAGTTTAATTAAAACTATTATAATATAAACGCGATTTAGGCTAGATTTTAAATTAGTTATTAAAAAATAGATTTGGTTTATTTTGTTGTTGCAGCGCGGCAGAAAACAATTAAGTTGACGATCGATCGGTATAACGATATGCAGCAAGGCAGAATATGAACGTAACTAATAACAATTGATCAAGCAAAGGTATTTGGCGGCATCATATTCATCATATTTGTTTACATACATATGTACATACGTAAAGCAGAATTGTTTTCTTACTGTCTCTGTTGGCGTAGCTTCCACTGATCGCTGAATCGTTGGTTGATGTACATACATGCATTAGAAAGCGCATCAACAACAACAACACTACGCAACAGAGTCAGTAATGCAGATCAAAGTCCAACCACTGTTGGTACTTACGCACATATGATGGCCTTGAAATCGACGGACACGATTAAAAAGGGAATGGGCAAAATATTAGACATTACAAGGAATTAGGGATGCCAGTTATAGAAATATCTATATATATAAATGAGCTTGGTGATAAGTGATTGACTGACTGACTGACTCATCATCGACGCCCAGCCAAAACGGCTAAAGCTAGGAGCTTGAAATTTTACCAGTGGGTCACTGTTGATGCAAATGTGCGAGATAAGGCCGGGTTTTAGAAAATTCGTCCTGGAACCACAAAAAATAACAACAACAAAAATCCTTATTTTTCATTACTAATACGTACTTATTCACTTAGTTGTCCCTCTGCAAGCCATGTGTCAAATTAACAATGCCATAACTTCTTGATATCGTAAGAGATCACACATAATTTCAAATTTTGTAGTTTACTTCTAGGCGCACTTATTTTATCGTAAACCACTAAATAATAGAAAGACAAGACATTTGTTATCTTCCATTGCAACAGATGTCGCAGTTGGTGATAATGGTGTATAAACATCAATTACGCAAATGAACAAATGAGTTGCTGTTGAAGACAACATTAGGGGAATAAATTCAGACGTCGGCCAGAAATAACAACAACTAAAAACTGTATGGACCAGACTTTTTGGTAATAACTAAATGTTTGCAAATCAATGAAAGTGCAATAGAATTGTGCATATTACCACAATTTATTTGCAATTAAGAATTTTATCGTATATGGAGATGTACAGTCATAACTATTCAATTTTCAATTTCAAAATCTGTAATTTGAAGAAATCGCTAAATAATTAATGAAATCAATAATAGGCCCCAGGAATATAGGAATTTGGTATGGAAATCAAGGCTGGGAAGTGGTGCTTCTAAAAGGAAATGGTTTGGAAAATTACCAATCATGTGTACGTAAAAGT
This sequence comes from Musca autumnalis, assembly GCF_047663935.1. Lineage (NCBI taxonomy): Eukaryota > Metazoa > Arthropoda > Insecta > Diptera > Muscidae > Musca > Musca autumnalis. The sequence continues at coordinate 130,843,858 of NW_027411755.1, read as the reverse complement.
ACTAAATGGTACTAAATTTAGTACAATTTAGATTTGGGTGAACGTCAAGAGCTGGAAACCTGAAATTTGGAGTTAAGGTTACTGTTGTAGTGTAGGATTGAGATATGAGGGTAGTTTTGGAAATTCGTGCTTATGTGTACGAAAAGTACTAAATAGTACTAAATTTCGTACAATAGGGATTTGGGTGAACGGATAGAGCTGGAATCCTGATATTTGGAATTAAGATTACTGTTAGAGTGTAGGATTGAAGAACTTTTGGAAATTCGTACTTATGTGTATGAAAAGTACTAAATGGTACTAAATTTGATACAATGGGGATTTGGGTGAACGGATAATAGCTGGAATCTCGAAATTTGGAATAGAGATTACTGGTGGGGTGTAGGATTGAGGTAGTTTTGAAAATTCGTACTTATGGGTACGAAAAGTACTAAATGGTACTAAATTTAGTACAATTTGGATTTGAATGAACGGATAGAGCTGGAAACCTGAAATTTGGAATTAATATTACTGTTGAAGTGTAGGATTGAGATATGACTGTGGTTTTGGAAATTAGTACTTATGTGTACGGAAAGTACTAAATGGAACTAAATTTTGTATAATGGGGATTTGGATGAACGGATAGCGCTGGAATCTCTAAATTTGGAACTGAGATTACTGGTGGAGTTTAATATTGTGGAAGTTTTGGAAATTCGTACATAGGGTACGAAAAATACTAAATAGCACTAAATTTGGTACAGTTTCGATTTGGGTGAACGGATAGGGCTTGATTCCTCAAATTTGGACTGAGGATCACTGATGAAGAGTAAGAAAGATGCATCAAAGCGTTTTTGGAAACTTTTTGGAAAAAAGTAATAATTGGTACTAAATTTAGTACAATTTGGATTTGAGTGAACGGATAGAGCTGGATTCCTGAAATTTTGAATTGATATTACTGTTGGAGTGTAGGACTGGGGAAGTTTTGGAAATTCTTACTTATGTGAATGAAAAGTACTAAATGGTACTAAATTTGGGACAATGGGGATTTGGGTGAACGGATATAGTTGGAATCTCGAAATTTGGAATTGAGATTACTGGTGGGGTGTAGAATTGAGGTAGTTTTGAAAATTCGTACTTATGGGTACGAAATGTACTAAATGGTACTAAATTTAGCACAATTTGGATTTGGGTGAACGTATGTATGTAGCTGGAAACCTGAAATTTGGAATTAAGATTACTGTGAAGTGTAGGACTGAGATATGAGGGTGGTTTTGGAAATTCGTACTTATGTGTTCGAAAAGTACTAAATTTGGTACAATAGGGATTCGAGTGAACGGACAGAGCTGGAATCCTGAAATTTGAAATTGAGATTACTGTTGGATCATAGGATTGGGGAAATTTTGGAAATTCGTATTTATGTGTACGAAAAGTACTAAATGGTACTAAATTTATTACAATTTGGATTTGGGTGAACGGATAGAACTGGAATCCTGAATTTTAAGTATTTTAATTTTATTTATTTTAATTTAAAGTATGAATTTTTGTAAACGGAAAGAGTTAGAATTTGCAACCCGTTCGCGGTAGGCTATAGAGGTAGAATTTGGATTTGGGTGACGGATAGTGTTTGAGTCCTGAAATTTGAAATTAGGATTACTATTGGAGTGTTGGACTGATGTAGTAAGGGTACGAAAAGTACTAAGTGGTACTACCTGTGGTACAATTTGGCTTTGGGGGAACGGATAGAGCTGGAATCCTGGAATTTGGTCAGACTGCTGTTGGAGTATAGGATTGAGATGGAAGTAGTTTTTGAAATTCGTACTTATGGGTACGAAATGTACCAAATGGTACAACTTGGATTTGAGTGCACGGATAGCGCTGGAATCCTGTTATTTGGAATTATGGTTACTGTTGAAGTGCAGGATTAAGGATGTTTTGGAAAATCGAATTGTACAGAATTTGGTACAATTTGTTTTTGTGTAAAGGGGGTTTTGGAAATTCGTCATAGAAAGGTACGAAAAGTGCTAAAGTGTACTAAATATGGAATCCATTGTATTAGGCAAACGCGAAGAGCTAGAAATCTGAAATTTTGAACGAGTGGTCATTGATGGAGAGTTAGGAAGATGTACCAAAGGGTATTTAGATACTCGACCTATAAGTGTACGAAAAGTACTAAAAGTTTCTAAATTTGGTACCAATTGCATATTTTTAATGGATAAAGCTAGAATCTTCAAATTTGGTATGGGAATCAAGGTTGGGAAATGGCGTTGAAATAAGGAAATGGTTTTGGAAGTTCGTATTTATGATTACGAGCAGTACTAAATTTGGATTTGGGTGAACGGATCGAGCTGGAATCCTAAAGTTTTGAATTAAGATTACTGTAGGGGTGTAGGATTGAGATAGTTTTAGAAATTCGTACCTTTGGGTACGAAAAGTACTAAATGGTACTAAATTTGAACAATTTGGATTTGGATGAACGGATAAAGCTGGAATTCTGAAATTTGGAACTAAGATTACTGTCGGACAGTAGAATTGAGGTAGTTTTGGAAATTCGTACCTATGGGTACAGAAAGCACTAAATTTGGTACAATTTGAATTTTAGTAAACGGATAGTGTTGGAATTGGGAATTAAGATTACTGTAGGAGTGTAGTATTGAGGAAATTTTGAAAAGTCGTACGTATGGGTACGAGAAGTACTAAATGGTACTAAATATGGTACAATGTGGATTTGGGTGAATTAATATAGCTGGAATCCTGAAATTTGGAATTACGATTACAGTCGAAGAGTAGGATTCAGGTTGTTTTGAAAAAGCAAACTTATGGTTACGAAAAGCACTAAATGGTACTAAATTTAGTACAATTTGTATGTAGGTGAACGGATAGCGGTGGAATCCTGCAATTTGAAAGTATGATTATTGTAGCCCTGTTGCGTTTAGGAAGTTTTGAAAATTGGTACGAAAATTCTAAATTGTTCTAAATTTGGAAGTAAGATTACTATTAAAGTGAAGGATTGAGGTAGTTTTGGAAAATCTTACTTATGGGTACGAAGAGTTCGACTTGATACTAAGTTTGGTACAATTTGGAATTGGACGAATGGATACAGCTTGAATCTTGAGATTTGGAATTACTGTAATTATTATGGAATTTACTGTAATTATTTTGTATTAACGTCCGTGTATGCCTGAGATATGTCGTCGAAATACGTACCATAAGTATACGAAAATTACTTAATGGTACTCAATTTGTTTTTGGGTGTAGGGACAGTGCTGGAAGTTTTATTTTTTGGAGTTAGGGTGTGTATTGGTGTGCAACGTTGATCTCGCTGTTAATGTGTAAGGGTGAGATACGGCTGATCTTTTTGAAAATCGAACTTAAGGGGTACGTACAGTACTAAGATAAAAATAAATATTGATTAAAATTGGTATTAGTGCGACCAAATTTTCAGTGTTTGTCATTTCCATATTATATATTGTTTATTTGTTTTTTTTTATATCCTTTCCGCATACGAAGTAGCGGGCATTTTGCTAGTAATACATATGTGGGGAACATTATAATTTAAGGGGAAAAGTAACAATGTTAATAGATTATGAGGGAGAAATACTTATTAATAGTTTTTAGCAATAATAATTAAAAATACATAATAATTTGTTCTCCTAGAGAAAACAGCCCGGAAGGTGTAAAAACCCCTACGGCATCTATGATAACTCTCGAACTGATCAACCGATTTGTTCCAAAATTTGCCCTTCGTAATATTTTGTTCAAACATAGTTTAAGTTCGAAAATCGGCAATACCGGTCCACAGCCTCCGGTACTTCCCCCAATATTTAAAAATATCACTAAAATGTATGCACGATATGTCTTGAACGGGGCAATCAATTTGGTCCAAACTTTGGATCTCCTAACATTTTATCAATGTTAACATCGGTCCTCTCCTTAGGGTATACCCTCACAAAGTTCGACATTTGTGTCTAATTGCAGTTTAGGCACTGTTCGAAGATCCTTTTTCCGCTTCCATAATGGACCAAGTCCGTCCATTCGTTTAAGTTCCTCCTCCGCAACACTTTTGAATTTTAATCCTAATCCACATTTTTGTCGGCAAACTCAAATGTCCACCAAGGGCCACAACATTGTGAAAAGATATAAAGATAAATATATTCGATCTGTCTATATATGAATGTTTAAATTCACATAGGCTGAGGGTATATCTCTGTCGGTAAAGCCGACTGATACTTTTTTACTTGTTATGATAGTTTTTAAGATAACTGAAATTTCAAATTGAAAAATTCTATTTCGCCGTCGTTTCCGGACCATAGCTTCTTCAGATTTTTATGTGTTTAAGTCTCGAATATCAGATTCAATCATAAAAATTGCGCATGTTTGCGTCATTCGGAAAAAAATATTTTTTTAAATTAGGCTCCAAATATAAAACATTTAAGAAAAGATATCTTTCAAAATATGTATAACAAGATTTTTTTTCAGCGTTCGCCAAAACTTTTTATTTTATTTATGTTCTGGGGTATACATCATAAAAATCTACATTTTTGATATATGTTTGCGCCATTCAGCAAAATTTTTTTCTCAAGAAGAACATGAATAATGAAACCAGTGGGAATTTCAAAATATTTTGAAAACGTTTTACATAAGAGAGTAAACATGAACTGTCGAACGTAAAAGTAAATACCTATTTGCATATAATCAGCAAAAAATCAATTTTACTTAGATAAAATAATGGCGTGTTTAAGGAATTAAATGCTCTTACGAAAAACTGTTAGTATTATTTAAAATTGTATATTGACTTTTACCTCCGGCATCCGATGACCCCGACAGTACATAAGATATTAATTCACGCTGCTGCAGTATTATCCAACGCCTGTATTATACAGACATAGCCAGGGCATATCAGTCATTGATTATTACATTTTCTTAATTGTATACAAAGTTTAAATATGTATTTCTAGAACAATCATAATAAACTTGCCTTATATTAAATTATTATCAGCATATGATGAGTTAACTATGAAATGGTCTGAAACATATATGTATTCATATTGGAATATATCTTGACTAAAACGGTTTGAACAAAATTTGCCTCAGGAAAAAAATCATTGGGTTAAAATCAATATTTTTTGTGTTGCTTAAAAAATATATATGTAATCAATATCTACATCTGAACCTATTTAATCTAAATCCTATCGAAACAGACTTAGCAAAAGTTTAGGATACATTTTATCAAATATATTCGTGATCTGAGTTATATTGTAGCTTTTGTGAAACTTTAACAAAATATGGAATTAAAATATGTATATTATTAGGACTATATATAAATCTGAACTCATTTGTACCAAATTAGGCATACTTTGATATCGGCTAAGTTTGGATGCATTATCTAACTTTCCGCTTCTATCGAATATATATAGCGCTTTTTGTGTATGATTTATCTTAACTCGGATGCCAATATATGTATATGGGCTCTGTATCTTAATCTGGACGAATTCTCACTATTTTCTGCATAGTTAGTCTATAGACCGAAAATAGGATCTGTGTCAAATTTTACGTCAATCGGACTACAAATGGGATTGTTAGGAGTTTTTATCAATTTTTAACATACATTTCCCCTCTGTGCGCTATACTATGAAGGGTATATTGAGTTTGTTTTTCCGTTTGTAATGCATTGAAATAATCATTTGCGACCCTATAAAGTATATATACATATTCTGATCATAATAAAATTCTGTGTAGCCATGTCTGTCTGTTGTAATTATTCTAGTATCGCAATAATTGAGTTAAAACACTAATTTTTGCACCCGGATTTCTTTTTTCCATAGGCCGAGTTCGAAGATTGGCTTTATCGGTCTACGTCTTAGTATAGCCCCCATGGGAATTTTAAGCTACATTTTTGAACCGAACTACCTGTATTTTAATATTTGAGGTCCACATTGGTCACAAAATATCTCCACCAAAAATTGTTAAAATAGGTCCATGTTTTGGTATAGCAATACCTCCCGATTTTAAGTATTTTGAGAAGGTTAGCTTCTTTTTGACCGAACTACCTGTTATTTGACATTTGAGATTCGCAGTGGTCACAAAACTTATCCACCAACAATTTTCAACATATTTATGTAGGTTTTGCTGGTAAACATATAAGGGTACCCCTTGGTTTTATGTGTTTTGACTGAATCATCGGATGTTCCCAGTGGTCACAAAACTGCTCCACCAAAAAATTTCAACATAAGTCCATGTTTCGGTATAGCCCCCATATGACGGTACCTCGATTTTATGTATTTTAAGGGATTTACCTACATTCGTTGACCGAACTATCTGTAATTTGACATGTGAGGTTTCCAGTGTTCACAAAAATATGTCAAAATAGGTCCAAACTTTGATATAGCCGCCATATTTAGGCGTTTCGGTATGCGTGGTCACCTAAAATTGTGGACAGGAAACAAAACTAAGTAATATTTTATGGTGGAGGGTATAAAAACTTTGGCTTGGCCTAACTTAACCTTTTCACTTGTTTTATTTCGCTGGAACTAACATGTTCTTGTTATTACTTATTTAATATTTACAACCAAGCTGGTTTGAAAAAAGTTGCAGGTTGTTTGTATTTTCATGTTTTTGGCCAACATTGTACATATGTCCGTTTGTCAATTGTCCGTACAACCGAGTATCCAACATTCATCCATTCAGTAGTGGTTCCATCACACGTACATACAAATGTATATGTGAAAATTATACAGTTGAATGTTGCCTTAAGGCACGTAAATTTTCCAATGTCCGTCCGATTATTCAAACCAACCAACCAAACGAATGTCTGTTTTTTATATATGTACTAGCAAAATGCCCGCTACTTCGTATGCGGAAAGGGAAGAAATACAAATAAACAATATTTAATATGAAAATGGTAAACACTTAAAATTTTGATGTACCAATAACTATTTTAATTGATGCTTAATTTCATTTAAATACTGTTCGTACACCTTTAGATCGAATTTAAAAAAAATGGAAATACCGTATCGCATCCTACACGTCAATATTTTAAATTTCAGTTCACGTTTCACTACAACGGTATGGGTAGTTTAAAAATTGTATCCACGTTTTCCAACCGAACATGTGATAGTTTCGGAATTTGTGATATCAAAATGTATTTCAGTATTTGCTAATTTGCGAAACCTCCTCCTAAAATTTGAAAAATTCCTGCTAACCCCTTTACACAATAACAAATTATATCAAATTCTGTACCATTTAGTACTTTTTATAGAATGCATTTCAAAAACCATCTTCATATCTTAGCCCCGCATACCAACAGTGACTCTAAGAACAAATTTTAGAATTCCACCCGATCCTACACCCGATACAACATTTAGACTTCTTTAGTACTTCTCGTAAATATACCAACGTTACACACCAATACTCACCCTAACTCTAAAAATACAGATTCCAGCTCTGTCCCTACACCCAACAACAAATTGAGTACCATGATACGTATTTTTGACAACCACATCCCTCAACCCTTCACTGACGATTATACACAATAACAACAAAAATCTTAATTTCAAATCTCAGGATTCCAGCAGTTTCTGTTCGTACCCATAAGTACGATTTTTAAAAACTGCCTCAATTCTTCATTTTATCAGTAATTTAAATTCCTAATATCAGGATTCCAGCTCTAAACGTTCAACCAAGTCTAAATGGTACGAAATTTAATACTTTTCGTACCCATAAGTTCCACTGCAACTGTAATTGTAATTCTAAATTTCAGAATTCCAGCGCTATCCGTTCACCCAAATTTAATTGTATGAAATGTGGAGTCATTTAGTACTTTTCGTACCCATAATTACGAATTTCCAAATCTTCTTCAATCCTACACTCCAACAGTAACCTTAACTCCAAATTTCAGGTTTGCAGGCCAATCCGTTCAATCACTTCCTAATTGTAACAAATTTAGTACCATTTAGTATTTTCTGTACCCATAAGTACGAATTTCCAAAACTACCTCAATCCTACAATCCAACAGTAATCTTAATTCCAAATTTCAGGATTCCAGCTGTGTCCGTTCATCCAAATCTAAATTGTACCAAATTTAGTACCATTTTGTACTTTTCGTACCCATAAGTACGAATTTCCAAAATTACCTCAATCCTACAGTCCCAGAGTAATTTTAATTTCAGTATTTCAGCTCTCGAAATTGTAAAAAATTTAGTACCACTTAAAACTTTCAGTACCCATAAGTACTAATTTTCAAAACTTCCTTAATCCTACACTCGAACAGTAACCTTAATTTCAAATTTCTGGCTTCCAGGCCTACCCGTTCAATCACTTCCTAATTGTACCAAATTTAGTACCATTTAGTACTTTTCGTACCCATAATTACGATTTTCCAAATCTTCTTCAATCCTAAACTCCAACAGTAACCTTAACTCCAAATTTCAGGTTTCCAGGCCTATCCGTTCAATCACTTCCTTATTGTACCAAATTTAGTACTTTCAGTACCCATAAGTACGAATTTCCCAAACTACCTCAATCCTACACTCCAACAGTAATCTTAATTCCAAATTTCAGGTTTCCAGCACTATCCGTTCATCTAAATCTAGATTGTACCAAATTTAGTACTTTTCGTACCCTTAATTACGAATTTCCAAAACTACCTCAATCCCTCACTCCAACAGTAACCTTAATTTCAAATTCAGTATTCCAAATTTCAGGTTTCTACCTCTATCCGTTCACCCAAATCCAAGTTGTACTAAATTTAGTACCATTTAGTACTTTTCGTATACATAAGTACGAATTTCCAAAACTACCCCCATATCTCAATCCAATACTCCGTCTGTAATCTTAATTCCAAATTTCAGGATTCTAGCACTATCCGTTCATCTAAATCTAAATTGTACCAAATTTAGTACTTTTCGTACCCTTAAGTACGAATGTTCAAAACTACCTCAATCCTACACTCCAACAGTAACCTTAATTCCAAATTTCAGGTTTCTAGCTCTTTCCGATCACCCAAATCCAAGCTGTACTAAATTTAGTACCATTTAGTACTTTTCGTATACATAAGTACGAATTTCCAAAACTACCCCCATATCTCAATCCAATACTCCGTCAGTAATCTTAATTCCAAATTTCAGGATTCTAGCACTATCCGTTCATCTAAATCTAAATTGTACCAAATTTAGTACTTTTCGTACCCTTAAGTACGAATGTTCAAAACTACCTCAATCCTACACTCCAACAGTAACCTTAATTCCAAATTTCAGGTTTCTAGCTCTTTCCGATCACCCAAATCCAAGTTGTACTAAATTTAGTACCATTTAGTACTTTTCGTATACATAAGTACGAATTTCCAAAACTACCCCCATATCTCAATCCAATACTTCGTCAGTAATCTTAATTCCAAATTTCAGGTTTCCAGCTCTAACCTTTCACCCAAACCCAAATTGTACTAAATTTAGTTCCATTTAGTACTTTTCGTACACATGAGTACTAATTTCATAAACCATTTCTTTTTTTAAAAACACCACTTCCCAACCTTCATTTCCATACCAAACACCAAGTTTCTAGCTAAATCCGTTCAAAATATACAATTGGTACTAAATTTAGTACTTTTCGTACACTTAGAGATCGAATTTCCAAAAACCCTTTGGTATATCTTTCTAACTATCCATCAGTGATATCCATTCCAAATTTCAGAACTCTAGCTCTTGCCGTTTGCCTAATACAATGGGTACCATATTTAGTACCTTTTAGTACTTTTCGTACCCTTCTAGGTCGAATTTCCAAAAACCCAGCCTTATCTCACACCTACCCACCGACAGCAACCCACAGTCAAAATTTCAGCTTTCTAGCTTCAGCGGTTTCGTCTGGGCGATGATATACATGTCACTCACTCACTCACTCACTTATCACTAAGATCTTTTATATATGTATATAGATGTCCCGGTGTATAAATTGTTGAATGTGTTCGTTCCCTCACATACAACATGCATGTTTCTAAGTAATCTTTGACACTGTGCTGAATGTACAAACGTAATTTTTTGTTCTGTATCATTTTGTTACATTTTATAGAATTTGTTTTCTCTCAGTGTTTAGGTTTTTTAATTAAAAATGTCAGTCGAACGTGTCTATTTGATGTCGAGTAGGTTTTACCACAGTTTCTAAATGCAAAAAAGAACTTATTTAAACGAACATTTCAGTGCAGCGTTTTTTCTACTTCCGGATGAGTTTTGCAAATAGAGACTCAAATAGAAATTTTAAAAATGTTCAAATACAACTTAAAGTAGTGCATGTTTATTTGATGGCATGTTTATTTATGTACCTGGAAAATTTACACAGAGTGCATAAATAATCGTGTTCCGGTAAAAATACTTTTTTTTTAGAAAATTAAAAAAATATATTTGTTTAAGCATAATGGGTTGGTTATGTTGAGTGGGCATTTCTTCCCAATACACTACTCTACACAATTCTAATTTCGTTTGTTGGAAATTGATATAAAACGAAGAACACTAACAAACACTGTAATGACGAGGTCTGTCGCAAACCTTTGAAGGACAACGATCTGCTTATCTGCCATTGAAGTTTGCAGAGAAGGTGCTGATTACGCACTGGAAATGGTATCAAATGGAGCAGACTTTACAACAATACAAAAAGTGTTATGTTATGGAAACTGCATCATAGACAGAAAACAACCACTACCACAAAAGTGCAAATACAATTCGATTGAACTGTACACGTTTTTGCAACACATTTTGCATATTGCAGGATGAACAAAGTTTTTGTTGTTGTAACAGTAAGTTATATGTAAGTTCTTTTTTATAGACCAGTTAAAATAGTTATGCGTATTAGGGGGAAATAGCAAAAAATCCCACAAAGCTGAATTTTGGTGGAAAGCTAGGGTTTGCTTTTAGAAGCAACGTCTGAAAAGTCTCCCAGATGCCATGTGTGCAAAAAAATTATTCAGGGTTAAAGTTCATTTTTGGAGGCATTTTTCAGTTTTTTTGATTGTTCTCAAATACGGTACGGTGGGTTTGTTTTAGAACAGCTGTATCTCAAGAATGGTTCCTTCTATGAAAAAAACTTGTAGATAATTTTTCTGTGTACAATATTTACTTTACTCACTTTTTGATTAGATCAACCGTTGTCAAAAATAAATCCGAAAACCTAAAAAGCTCTTAAAATTTGACCTTTGACCCCGAATAACTTTTTTGCTCTGTAGCTCTCCACCAAAATTTAGCCTTGGGGGAATTTTTGCTATTTCAGTGTCTATTTTCACTGAACTATTAAACCATAATATGGAGGGTATAATAAAATTTGTCATTCCATTTATAACACATCGGAATATTCCTCGGAGACCCTATTAAGTATATATATTCGTGATCAGCATAAAATAAGCAAAAATAAGACAATATAACCATGTCCGCCTGACCATTCGTCGGTATGTTGAAATAAATTCTATTTAAAATAGAGTTTTGTAATTTGGTACAGAAGTGTTTATAACTTCTAGGATATGTGGTATTAAAAATCGGCTATATAGGCCCACATTTTAATATACCACCAAAGAACGGTACCTTCCGATTTTCGGTATTTTAAGGCTGTGGCCTCATATCCAACCCAAATGTATGAAATTTGCCAGGTTATCTCCCTAGGGTTAGCCCACAAAAAATAAATCTTCGTTGGGCGTAAGGAATATTGAACCAGAAATTTGTCGGTATAGGTTCACGTCTTCATATAGCCCCCATAGAACGGTACCTCCCTAGTGTCGGTATTTTTAAGGTTGTTGCCTGAATATTCCACCGAAATGGCCGAAATTTGGTATATAGTCTTCGTTTGGGATATAAAGCTATCCACCGGAAATTTGTCGGTATAGGTCTACGTCTTCATATAGCCCCTGTAGAGCGGCACCTCCCGATTTCCGGTATTTTAAAGGTTGTGAACTCTCTATTGCACCGAAATTGCTAAAATTTTGTATTTAGTCTTCGTAACGAGTAGAGAACTTTCAGAATTGTGTCGTATAGGTCCACGTCTTCGTATAGCCCCATAGAACGGTACCTCCCTAGTTTCGGTATTTTTAAGGCTGTTACCTCACAATCGTTGGGTTTTAGAACGCCGTTCTTACATTTTCTGCTTAATCTGGAACTGGGTCTATCTCCAGTTCTAGAAATGTGGCTGCGTGGATGGGTTGTAGCTACAATGCTACTGAAGCTAGTTGAGTAGGCTTGTCAGGTCACTTGAAAAGGTGCAGTGTAACAAGCGGGCTTGTGCCGCATTCTGGGCAAATATTTTTGACGTTGTCATCGAACCATCCATCCCGGGAGTAGTTGATTTGCCGTGGCAGCTGCCGCTCCTCAGCTGCGATAGATGAGGGATGTTCTTCGAGCAGATGCCATAAACAAATATCGAGTAAAAGGCATATTTGTTTATGGCATCTGCTACAGCATCTGTGTGAATGTTATGTTAACATGCTTGTTTATGTAGGGCCTATCTCTTTTAGATCATGAAGATCCCTCCTAATATGCCTGCGTGGGGAGTTCCAACCACCTCTCGAGCAATACTGCGACGCAAGAATGTCATAATAGTGTTGCTGTACTGGAAGAATCTTTGTATCATCATATGTAAAGGTGGCCCACTGAAGACATGAGGATGCACCATGTTGCCATTCTCAGGGCGACATTCTGACAGTTTTGAAAATCTTTCCATCGCCTTGCACTATATTACCGGACCACATTTGCGCACCTTACCACAGACCATCCTATCGCGTTACATGTGGTCAACAAGTGTTCTTTATCCTACATGTCAGTTTGTCGCAGATAGCTGTGGCATGCGCGCACGACATGAACATGCTGTCGAATGTGATCACTAGGATTTTGGGGTAGTTTGAGGTCGGAACTCTGCTACCATCGATAATAACATTGAACTCAGTTCTCACCTCTGCCGTCCACGTGGTGAACAGAGTGATCGTAGATTTATTGGCGGATATTTGCACATTTCTTGCGTGGAAAATTTTGATAAGTCAGTTAAATAGGAGGTTCAGCCTTTCACAAATTACATCAAGGAAGGTATCTGACGCCAAAATCGTACATACGTAACGATCTCAGTGCCGCCTTTGGGAACTCCCTGTTTCAATCTACGGGGCTTGGATTTTTTGTTCCTGAATTTCACGTATTACTGGCGTCCAACATATAATTGATAAGTCGAGCGCTCTCTGTTCTATCACACGGCTTGCTAACCTTGAGTCCTCGACTATTATGTGTAGACATGGCACGCTGCGCTATTGCCATGATTGGTTGCTTACGGAACCCATGCAGATGATCGGCAACTGGACAGCTAAATCTGGAGGTGGGAGGAATAAAACCTCAACGGTCTTTGCTACGGACGACAAAAACGAAATGGGAATGTACAATCCACATAGGCATCCTTCCCTGGCATCCTACCCTGGGTTGTGTAGGGCGACCACCCACTTTTCAGACTTCGAGAACAATGTGGGTGGCTAGCCACAGCTTAAAAACTTTAGTGAGAGACTTCACTCCCGGGTCATCCAGCTGTTTCAGAATTACTATGGAAAGTTCATCAGGGCCCAATGGCAGGAAGAGATCTAATGTGAAGTAGTACTCTTCGCCCCGTCACTCCTGGGGTGCTCGACAAACTGTAGATCAAAGTAAAATGCACACCTTTCCAACTCAGTCAGCGTAACGTCGCTAAACGTGGCTGAGGTCTTATCTTCCTTTTTTTAGAAATCGAAAGTGACTAAACCGTTGCCCTCAAATTACTTCTTCCGCTCCGAAGTTTCGACTCTTCAGATGATTTAGCCACTTGTCCCGTATATGCTCACCGACCAACCTGCTAACATCCAGTGTCCGATCCCTGACCCTAGGATCACTGCGGTTGCCACTACAAAGCTCACCACGCTCATTTGCTATTCCATCGACTCTGGTGGGAAATTTGGTTTCACTAGTATTTGGCCAGCAGGTATATGGCGAGTGGCTGCAGCAGTGATGAAGTCTCATGATGTATTTTCTGTTACCCGAAGGGTTGAACAGATCTTTGAAGCGGTGATTAGTGAACTCTCTGAAGCTTTGCTATGATTAATGAACCCAGCAAAATGTTCGATTCCAATGATGTCATTCAATCATGGGTGCAAGTGATCTGGCATGTCATCTTTTTAGCATCTTCATCGATGAATTTTATATGAGCGTGGACCCCAAAAGATTCTATTCATTTTTGGATCCAAAGCATGTCATTTACACCAATGCTTTGACATGTTATTTTCTCCAATGCTTTGGCATGCCATTTCCACCAATGCTTTGGTATGTAATTTTCACCAACCCTTTGCAATGACATTATCATTACGACAAGAGTTTTAACAACGTTGGTTGTGATTTCGAGTCTCCGAATTGTAAATAATTAATCTTATGTATTTAGAAAAATGTGTATAAATGAAACCACAAAATTCATCTGTATTGGATCGATGGAATGGGTTAAAATGCTGATGAAAAGATCGGATCTTTCACGACTTCCTTGGCATGGGCTCAAATGCTGATGAAAAAATCCGATACTTCACTACTTCCTTTGTATTGGTTCAAATGCTAATGAAAAGATCGGATCTTTCACGACTTCGTCTGAACCAATGTAAAAGATGCCAACTTAACTCGGAGTCCATTGCAATTAAATTGCAAAACGGATTTCAGGGATTGGAACAGGAACAGATGTTGTTAAGTTCTGCTGTAGGGGGGATTGCGGGGGAGTTGTATATTCGGTGATGACGACGGCTCACTACGGGATTGTGGAGGAGTTGGGTATTCTGGTGACGGCGACGGCTCACTATGGCTGTGTTCATGCAGCATCCAGCAACGTAGTCCCAGTCGTAGTCCCTCACATGGACGAGTCCAGTATAACCCCTGAGATGTACCTAATGCAAAATGAACAGATATTTTTCTACATTGATCCCCTAATTAATCATACAAAAATTACAAGAAATGCTTCATTGAATGTACCTTCATATTATTATTCAAGTTATAAAACAGTCCATCATGTTTTCTTCTTTTTTCCAATTTAGGCCATAACAACATTAGTGTTATTGCGTTAAATATCGTATTGATATTACCAACACATCAAGTAACAAAGGTCCATCTTTAGCAGCTTTACTTCATAACCAGGATAGCTTGGCTAGAATATTACCCAGAAATCTTAACGCTGTTGCCATAAGAAGACTGTATATACATGTCTCCATAGCTTAGAATTTACAGGCCATCATGGACGTTGACTTTCAGTTAATAAGCAAAAACGTTCAAACTTTGGGAAAGTTCAATTGGGAACTTAAAACTGAAATTCGATTACAGCCAATAAACTTTGTAAATTGCATTTTACTAGCCAGCTATGTACGTATCCAACGTATCCAACATCCAACATTGCAAATGTTTGAAGTTATTTGAAAATTATCTAAAATTGTGGAAAATTAGGCTACTAAACGAACATGATGATAGTCAGTAATGAATGTTAGGTTGAGTGTTTGAGTTTATCCATCACCACCCAACAACAGTTGCACACAATGCAATATATGCAAGGATCTCCTCTTGAATATTGCAGTCCTTTTATTTATCGAATTTTATCCACTGGCACTCCATGCCATCAGTCACTCATAATGTGGTTTTGTGAATACCTCAACAATGTTACCGAAATATTGTGGTTTTTGATTTTTGAATGTGGTTTTAGCATGCCACTTTCCTACAGCCTATCAATGCAGACGAATTGACATGAATAACATTATGAAACGTAACGAAACAGCATTGCTAGCTACAAGTTGGTTACACTTACAATGATGAGCTTATTGGGAAAGTATAAGAGTTAGATATTTATGAGAGCTGTCACTAATCACATACACTAAATGGCATAGGCAAATCTATTCT